>NC_079499.1:60373640-60730024 GCF_030052815.1 Hevea brasiliensis | reverse complement strand
AGTCCAGAAATGACCAAGCAAGTCAAACAACTTGCACAAGTTCGGGTCCAAAAACTGGCCGAACCAGAATTGACCAATTTGACTTAAAATTGACCTAAAATGGTACCATTTGACCAGCAAGAGTGTAATGACCATAACTCGGTCTAATTAACTCGGATTGACCTAAAATTTTGCACGCGTCCATAAGACCTAAATCTACAAGTTTGTAGTTTCGATGAGACCGAAAACCGAGGAACTAGATCGTCGGTTAGGTCAAACGATTGTCGGAATCGGCAATTTGCATTAAAATGCACTAAGCAAGAAATGACTTTGGTAAAACATACCAAACCTAAAACCCTATCAAATGTGACATATTAACGACACTAAAACCTAATTTACCTAAAAGCATAGCGAGGGTCGGTATATTAGGTGATTAAGTGAATAATTGAGTTGATGCATTATTTACCAAACACCATCGATAGAGCAGTTTAAATTAATGCTGAAACACTTCAAATTGTGTTTCTCGATTACCAAAGACTTCGGGAAAAGGGAAGGAAACACGAGTCGGATCGGGGGCGATCATCGAGAGGTTTGTGCACAACAAGCTGTTTCTTTTGAATTATTTTCAATGAAATAAATATTGACTATTTGCATATCATTGTTTTAAATTGTGGAAATGTGTTTGGTGGACACTTATTGATTGAAAAACATTGTGAATAGTTTGAAGCGTGAAAAATTGTTTGAATGGTATTTGATGGATACTTATTGATTGAAAAGCCTTGTAAATGGTTTTGTGGAAATTGAAGTGAATTACAATTGTGTTGCCATTTTGTGAATGAAATTATAACTTTGGAAATTTATTGGATTCTTACGGATCATTTGAATAAAATGTTTGGAATTGTTTTGACTCACAATTGGCATGACACTGATAATATGTTCCTCCTCCATTAATGGGGTGAGTGTGATTATTCCTCCCTCTTTGACTTATTAGTGCAGGGTGAGTATGATTATGTTCCTCCTCTTTGACTTCGATCTGAGGTGAGTATTGATGAGTACTCATTATATAGCTAGCTTCCTCCCTCATTGATATCAATTATTTGTGTGAGCATGTCTTGTCGTGGTGTACAACCACGGCATATATGGAAAAAATTGTGTCATGGCCTAAATTGTGTTATAGATTGGCAACACTGTATTCTTGATTATTTGATCGAATTGTGTTATTATGTATTGTGAGATTGTGAAATTGATTTAAACTCTTATTGACATATCTTGTCTATTGAATTCAACCCTGATCTGACTTATTGAAAATTATTGTGATATTAACAAATGGAGTTTAAATTCTTGTTGACATTTATTGTCTTGAATTTAACTATGGTTTTAAGTATCCACTATTGATATGATTTATGAATTGTGATTTAAAATTTGTATTTGGTTAATGTTGTGCACCACTGAGACATTGTCTTAGCGATAGCTTTATTCTTTGTCGCGGTAGAGAGAGACAGGGCGTGAGGCTAGAAATTTGCTAGTATCATATTGAGAGATTTTTGGGTATAGTGAGTATACCACATGTGGCATTTTGTCTTGTAATGTATATTCCTTTGTATGTATATTTTGTTCTTAGTTTTGTGATTGTAAATTTAAGTTATCTGTAAAGTTGTAAAATAATTATGAGTTATTTGGCTTGTAAAAATTGTGTTATATCTTTGTATCTTAGTCTTTGAAAATCACTTTGTGGATTTGACTTGAGAAATGTGTTGTGTTGATAAAAATGTTGGAGTTGAGATTTGAAAATATATTGAAGTGCTTTTCTGAGTTTTGAAGAAGCTGTTTTGTCCAAAATACAAATGGCACCTTGCCAAAATTTTCTGAGATATTCCAAATAAATCAAATGAGTTAGTTGTTTCACTTGATTCACCAAAGTCTTTCACACACTGTAAATAGTGCTCACCTTTGTAAAAGAAGTAAGAAAAGTTTTAAAATCCCTTGTAGTGTATTTAATGGATTATCGATGAAGCGGAGTTGGTAATTCATTAGGTATACTACGGGATCATGTTATGCCTTCTGAGAGGGTAGGGTGTGACATGTTTTAGTGGTATCGAGCAAAGTTTTTAAATTCTGTTTTCACTGTCATTTGAATATTCTTTCTTCACGATTACAAGTTGCTCAATATCATTGTTTGATACATACAGTACATTACATTATAAATATGCACTAACGGAGAAATCTCCTTGTGTTATTGGTTTAGGAGATCTAAAATCCTCGCATTGACTATGGAAGAGGGTGATCGTTGATCGATCAATCTATTGGGCTGAGGTGCAAGGGATGCCCCATGCCTACATAATGTCGGTGGTTGATGCTTTGGCCCTGCGATCGCGATTCTGCTCGATTCGCTCGTGACGGGCTGCAATGTTCCAACAAATGGATGGTAATGTGCCTACTCAAGTCCCAATACGGACACGGTGGTACAACCACGATCTTACGCTAGACAATATGACAAATTGATGAAGTATGGGGCTCTGAGTTCAAGGGCGATAGATCCTCTAGAGGCGAAACAATGGTTAGAGAGGATGGATAGGGTATTCAAGCGCATTGCAGAGGAGCTTAGATTTGAGTACTCGGTATCTTTGCTACGAGGATGCTTATGGTAGTGGAAAACCATCCCCACGATCGATAGAACTGCGGTGCTAACATGGAATGACTTCCTCGGGAATTCGGGCAAAAATATGTCACGATGCTTATGTAGACCGGAAGTGCAAGAATTCCTAAGTGAAACAGAGGCGGATCGGTGGTGAGTATGAAAGGGAATTCTCCGCCTAAGCCATTATGCGATAAGTCTACTTTCTACCGAGGAGAGATGTAAGAGGTTTGAAAGCAGGCTTGAAGCCTAGTGTCAGTTACAAGTGGTCGGATTCAAACATAACAACTTCTCTGAACTTATTTCTCAAGCACTAGAATTAGAAAGAATTGAATGCAGGCGGCTCTTGAGAAAAGAAATCGGAGAAAGCGAGAAAAAGAGGAAAGTCGTGACGAGTTCTAGTGGTCCCTCTTGGAAAGAGGAAAAACTTTGGGGATCTGACGGAGATAGTAAGAAGTCAGGTAGAGATAGATCTTTTGAATGAAACCACCTCGATCCGATCAGCCAACTCAACGAAACCAGAAATCTGTTGTCGGATCGACTTTGTGAAACTTGTGGTAAACCACATAGTGGGGTATGTTATAGTAGTAGGAGCATGCTTTAATTGTGGAGGCGGTCATTTTGCTAAGGATTGTGTAAATCCAGTCGTTACGGATCATTTACTACACCAAAGGGATCAACAAGTTTCTACCCCAAAGAGTTCACCATCGGTTAGTAGAGGCAAAGGTAGAGGTAGGGGTAGTACACCTAGAAGTCGGACTCTTGTGAATCGGCCAAAGCAGGTGATGCTTCAACGAGTATACGCTATCTGACGAGAAAAGAGTGAGACTTTTGACATCATTCTTTGGTACTTTCTCAATTAGCAAGTGAGATATATATATGTATTGTTTGACTGGAATTTTCATATTTTTACATTAGTGTTAGAACTATATGTTACTGTTGTTATTCGTTCTGAGAGGAATAAATTTTGGCGCATTAGTGATTAGCCCTTAAGATAAGGATTGTGATAATAAGTGAAATTAGTTTTGAAAGAGTTTATCGGCGAAAAGTATTTTCTAACACACCATAAATTATAAAGCTAATTAGTGAGCCTACTTAATGTAAGGCAAGAGGGCGTAAAAGTAAGATCACGATAATGGAATTGCTCTTGATAAGGGCAAGGAGGTTACTGTTAGAAATTGCTAATGGATATTGTAATCAGAATAAGATTCGAATATCAGTGAATTCAAAAAGAATAAAAGATAACAAAGATAGATCTATTGGGATGTATCGTAGAAACAATGCAATGTTCTTGATGTTTATCTTTGTAGCTGCAGTTACGATTACTAACTGAGATTATTGTGTAGAGCTACGTACTAGCGATAGTACACCTAGTTGAGAATAGTTGCCAGCGGCATCTGTTTTAGCATAGTTATGCGGAATGAATTTAATTATTAGAAATAAGTTTGAAAATCCTACTTAGGGATCTAAAACTCAAAAGTTAAAATATCGAAAGGTTATAGTTGATTACAAAAGGAAGTAAGTTATAGAACATTGTGAGATAAAAGAGTTATGGAAGTAGAGACTTGAGCAGTTGATTCATATGTAACAAAGAAATATTCGAATGTGAGGAAGACTATGGACTAGAATGGTCGGAGGACCAATGCACGATGAATGATTCTAATATGACCTCAAGGGTCATTCAAGAAGGAACGTGGTGAAATATTAGACAACATAATAGTAAGAGGAGATTGGTGTTATCCAAACAAAGTAAACATTGTATTAGATTGTTAAAGTCTTACGATCATATAGAAAGGAGAAAATAAGCGTATGACTATTGTAAGATGATTCTTGGGTAAAATTTCGTGGGCGAAATTTATTTAAGGGGAGAATTGTAACACCCTAAGTTCGGTAGTGCGTTCTGTTGCTCCGGTGACCGGTGTTGTCGGACAGCTAGGATGCCTAGAACCACACTTCAATGAGTGAGGAGACATAAAATAATGAAATAAAAGAAAAGAAAGTACAAGAAAAACAAAGGAAAAATGATTGCAAAGAAATGTGATCAAGTTAAGCAGTAGGAAACCTAACGATGGGTGGCCTTTGGGAAATCACGGCGTGGACCGTTGGTATTACACTGCTGAGGAACCACTGGAAAACATTTTGGGACATAAATAGACCCTTGTTGAAGAATAAATATCATTAGAAATATCAAAGAAAAATTAAATAATTAGTACAAAGAAAAGTGAGAAATCGAAAAAGCAGACAAAACCGTGTCTAGAAAAATCGGGAATGCCACCCGAGCAGGGCATTATGGTCATTGACATCGAAGTGTCTTTTGACCTAAATGTCCATTAAAAATAAATAGTATTACACTTAGAAAATAAAATGAAAAATTAAATTGGTGGTACCTAAAATAAATAGTGGAAATTATGGGTTAAATGTGGAATAAATGAATAATTACTTTATTATATGATTAAGTGACTAAGTGGACCACTAAAGGGATTAATTAAATACATAGTGGGACATGTGTACACTTAAAATGCAGCTGAATAAGTCATCTTCCTCATTTGCATTCAAATTGCCGAATTGAAGAGTGAAGGAAACTCCATAGCCATTTTCATGCAAGCTTTCTTAACTCTCCATTTTCAACTCCAACCTCTTAGTGTTCTTCATTAAACTTTGTCTACACATCACAAGGAAGATATTGATACTAATTTTGAGAAGTTTGATGAAGGTTTAGCAAGTTACAATTAAAGGTAAGTTTGCATTTTTGAGAATTTCTTTGTTAAAGTTTATGTTCATGTTATGGGTGTTAGTTTGGTGAAAGAAAATTTTGAGTTTGAAGGGTTATTGTTGTTTTCATTTTGGACAGCCATGAGTCACGTTTTTGATGAGATATTTGTGCATATAATTGATGAGAAATGGTGTTGATCATGATGAATTAGTAACCTAGTGAATTATTTCATGTTTATGTGGTGATTTATGCACTTGGATGGGAAATTGTAAAATGGGCGGCACTTTGATGTTGAAGAATGGTTTGTGGCAGCTTGGGGACACTTGAGTAATGGTATATATTGAAGGAAATGTATGCAGAATATTAACCTAGAAGGATTGATGATATGTATGTAGATTGATCTTGTAAAGTGTGTGTAAAATTTGTAATGGTTAGGTGTGTTTGTAATAGTACTTAGAAATTGTAATTGTGAATGATATTGGTGTGTTGAGGCTGATTGGAATCTGCCCAAAATAATGTTAATGTAAAGTAGAAAGTGCTTTTGGTAATGTACCAAAACTGATTTGGTAGGGTATGGAAGTAAACTTTGCAAGGTAAATATGTGTTTTGAATGGGGTGTGAAAAGCATATTGAGGGCAGTACACATTTTAGCCTATAACCTTAAATGTGTAACCTCAATTGGTATGAGACCAATTTGAGGTGAAACTAGGCACAAAATGTGCCAACTTTCATTGAGAAACCATGCCAAAATTCTGCTTGCAAGGTGACCTAAAAAATGACCAATTCGGATTAGGTGCAATTAGGACCTGAAAAATGACCAATTGGGCAGCAGTGAGTGTTTAGGCCATAACTCACTCAAACCAGGTCAATTGACCTGAAATTTTAACCAAGAATAGTTAAGACCCATACCTACAAGTCTTATGAAGACACCAAAGCCCAGAAATGACCATAAGCAAGTCAAACAACTTGCACAAGTTCAGGTCCAAAAACTGGCCGAACCAGAATTGACCAATTTGACCTAAAATTGACCTAAAATGGTACCATTTGACCAGCAAGAGTGTAATGACCATAACTCGGTCTACTTAACTCGGATTGACCTGAAATTTTGCACCGCGGTCCATAAGACCTAAATCTACAAGTTTGTAGTTTCGATCGAGACCAAAACCGAGGAACTAGATCGTCGGTTAGGTCAAACGGTGTCGGAATCGGCAATTTGCATTAAAATGCACTAAGCAAGGAAATGACTTTGGTAAAACATACCAAACCTAAAACCCTATCAAATGTGACATATTAACGACACTAAAACCTAATTTACCTAAAAGCATAGCGAGGGTCGGTATATTAGGTGATTAAGTGAATAATTGAGTTGATGCATTATTTACCAAACACCATCGATAGAGACAGTTTAAATTAGTCTTGAAACACTTCAAATTGTGTTTCTCGATTACCAAAGACTTCGAGGAAAAGGAAGGAAACAACGAGTCGGATCGAGAGGGCAGTCATCGAGAGGTTTGTGCACAACAAGCTGTTTCTTTTGAATTATTTTCAATGGAAATAAATATTGACTATTTGCATATCATTGTTTTAAATTGTGGAAATGTGTTTGGTGGACACTTATTGATTGAAAAACATTGTGAATGGTTTGAAAGCGTGAAAAATTGTTTGAATGGTATTTGATGGATACTTATTGATTGAAAAGCAACGTAAATGGTTTTGTGGAAATTGAAGTGAATTACATTGTGTTGCCATTTTGTGAATGAAATTATAACTTTGGAAATTTATTGGATTCTTACGGATCATTTGAATAAAATGTTTGGAATTGTTTTGACTCACAATTGGCATGACAACGATAATATGTTCCTCCTCCATTAATGGGGTGAGTGTGATTATTCCTCCCTCTTTGACTTATTAGTGTGGGGTGAGTATGATTATGTTCCTCCATCTTTGACTTAATAGTCTGAGGTGAGTATTGATGAGTTCTCATTATATAGCTAGCTTCCTCACTCATTGATTTCGATTAGTGGGGTGAGCATGTCTTGTCGTGGTGTTCAACACGGCATATATGGAAAAAATTGTGTCATGGCCTAAATTGTGTTATAGATTGGCAACCTGTATTCTTGATTATTTGATCGAATTGTGTTATTATGTATTGTGAGATTGTGAAATTGATTTAAACTCTTATTGACATATCTGTCTATTGAATTCAACCATGATCGACTTATTGAAAATTATTGTGATATTAACAAATGGAGTTTAAATTCTTGTTGACATTTATTGTCTTGAATTTAACTATGGTTTTAAGTATCCACTATTGATATGATTTATGAATTGTGATTTAAAATTTGTATTTGGTTAATGTTGTGCACTGCTGAGACATTGTCTCGTGATAGCTTTATTCTTTGTCGCGGTAGAGAGCAGAGCAGGCGGCGAGCTAAGTTTGCTAGTATCGCCATGAGAGATTTTTGGGTATAGTGAGTATACCACATGTGGCATTTTGTCTTGTAATGTATATTCACTTTGTATGTATATTTTGTTCTTGGTTTTGGCGATTGTAAATTTAAGTTATCTGATAAAGTTGTAAAATAATTATGAGTTATTTGGCTTGTAAAAATTGTGTTATATCTCTGTATCTTAGTCTTTGAAAATCACTGTGGATTTGACTTGAGAAATGTGTTGTGTTGATAAAAATGTTGGAGTTGAGATTTGAAAATATATTGAAGTGCTTTTCTGAGTTTTAGAAGAAGCTGTTTTGTCCAAAATACAAATGGCACCTTGCCAAAATTTTCTGAGATATTCCAAATAAATCAAATGACTTAGTTGTTTCACTTGATTCACCAAAGTCTTTCACACTGTAAATAGTGCTCACCACTGTAAAAGAAGTAAGAAAAGTTTTTAAAATCCCTTGTAGTGTATTTAATGGATTATCGATGAAGCGGAGTTGGTAATTCATTAGGTATACTACGGGATCATGTTATGCCTTACGGAGGGTAGGGTGTGACAAAAACACTCCCTCCCATTCCATAGCTAGGGCGTGAAATTTATATACTCATACACATGAGTTTTGTTCATTCAAATTACAATTCCTACTAAGTTTCAAGTCACAAATCATGAAATTAATGAGGTTTAAGTATATAGTTGCACTAACCTTGAATATGGCAGAATTTTCGCTTCCTCAAATTCTTGGTTTCATTTTCTTTTAGCTCCCACAATAAGCACAAATATGATAGAATGAATTTTTGTGTTGGTGATTAGGGTTTTAGTGGAAGAAAGCTAAGAAAGATGAAGGATGAAAGGTTGTTAATGGTGGAATGGGTAAGGGTGAGTGGGCGGCATGAAGAAGAGGAGAGGAGCTGGTTTTGGCTTTCTAGAAGTCTGCTTCATTTACCCATTTTTATTTCATTTTAATGGACTTGCTTAAATTTGATTGGCCAATACACTTTTAATTACCTAAGCATGACATCATAATTCCCAATTTAGCTCCTTTTTCTTTCTTTTCTTTTCTATCAAATTTCAATTTAATTTCTAGTAATGTTTATTCATATTTTATGTCATATTAATTATTTACTCAACTGGACAAGTCGGCCAAAAATCACCTCTGAAGGCGAAATGACCAAAATGCCCTCCGTTTGGCTTAACGGGTCAAAATTGTCTGTACCGATTGAAAAATTTTTCTAGGTATTTTCTTGGCATTCTAATGCCATGGGAACCTCAATAACCCTTCTCTGGAGTCCCAAAAATTATTTTATAATTTTCCCCCGGGTCTAGGGCTCCTCGTTGCGAGAACCGCAACTTCCCTCTGGTTACCCATCGCTAGGGCACCGGCTTGTTTAACTTGGTTGTATTTTATTTCAAAATTTTTTTACTAAATTTTTCTTATTAATATTTGAGTAAATTATGATTCCCGACTTTAGTTTAAATATTTTTCCGGACGTTCTAGCTGTCCGGACCGACACCGGTCATCGGAACAGTAGAATGTACGGAGTTGGTACAGGGAGGGTGTTACAACTCTTCCCCTCTAATTTAAATTTCGTCCTCGAAATTTACCTGATGCAAACAGTTGAGAGAACTGTTGCCTCATCGTCTCTTCACTTTCCCAAGTTGCCTCCTCGGTGTTGTGGTTCCAAAGCACTTTCACCAGTGGAATCTGCTTGTTCCTCAACTCTTTTACTTCCCGATCCAGGATCCGTAGAGGTTCTTCTTCATATGTCAAATCCGGTTGTATTTCAATTTCTTCTCTGGAGATGACATGTCAAGGATTTGAGCGGTATCTTCTGAGCATGGACACGTGGAACACATTGTGGATCTTGTCCAGCTCTGGTGGTAAAGCTAGCCTATAGGCCACTGGACCCACACGTTCAATGACTTCATATGGGCCAGTGAACCTAGGGCTCAACTTACCTTTTCTTCCAAACCTCAACACTTTCTTCCATGGTGACACCTTGAGGAACACTTTGTCGCCAACCACATATTCTATTTCTTTTCTCTTCAGGTCGGCATAAGATTTCTGTGTGTCTGAGGCAACCTTTAAGTTGGCTTTGATTGATTTTACCTTCTCCTCGGCTGTTTCACAGTGCAGCCCTACTAGTTTGTCTTCGCCCAATTCAGTCCAGCACACTGGAGTTCTACATTTTCTCCCATACAGTGCTTCATATGGGGCCATTTCAATGCTAGATTGTTAGCTATTGCTGTATGCAAACTCTGCCAGTGGGAGGTATCTATCCCAACTTCCCTCAAACTCAATGACACAACTCCTCAGCATATCCTCAAGGACCTGACATATTTTTCATGTTATTGTTATCATTTCAGTTCAATATGTGTATTTATCTAATTGGTTTCAATTGTTTACCTGGATTACTCTTTCTGATTGCCCATCCGTTTGAGGATGGAAAGCTGTGCTGAAATGGAGTTGTGTACCCAAGGACTCATGCAACTTCTTCCAAAATCTCGATGTAAACCTTGGGTCTCGATCAGATATGATGGAAAGTGGGAATCCATGCAGTCTAACTATCTCAATGATGTGTAATTCTGCTAACTTCTCCAGTGAGTAGTCAGTCCTAATTGGCAGAAAGTGTGCTGACTTTGTCAATCTGTCAAGTATCACCCATGCTGCATCATGTTTCTTCTGGGTGAGAGGTAGACCACTTACAAAATCCATGGTGACCTGATCCCATTTCCATTCGGGTATGCGTATAGGCTGTAGCAAATGTTAGTAGTATGCCCTAGAGCATATCATTTAGTATGTATCTTGTATATATTTTTATTAATAAAAGGCATTTCCACTTTTCCGTTTACATAATATATTTATGTGTAATAGAAAAGGTCCATTGATATTTTGTTAGAAATATTATTCTTAAGTTGTTAAGAATATGAGTGACAATATTTCTAGCACAAAGTATCATAAATAGGTTCACAATCGAGGGTACTTCATAATAAGGACATGACTTATCCAGAAATATTGTATTCATGTTTGTTCCCAAGTTATTTATATGAGATATAAATAAGATGGAATGGTGAGTCTCATGCCATATAACAAACATGATAGGCACTTATAAATGATAAGTAGGCCGAACCAGTGACACTTATGACAAGCACATGGAGTTTACTCTTGTCAATGTTTTGTCATAAATCATATCAGTGCATATAATCTTTAGACTTGAGATAGCACAGTTATCATGTATATAGGTTGTTTGAGTTTGATCGCTTTCATACTTATCTTGTGTATGGGTATTTGGGCTTGTGTTGGCTCCTAATTGTTATATATGGAGGTAGTTGTTGATCAAGTTGGAATATATTCCTCTAAGTAAATAGAGATAAAATTCTATGTTCATTTAATTGTTCTTGATGTTTCAAGTTCCTGGCCAGGACAGATAGATTTATTCGAGAAAGAGTTTACGATGAGAAAATCTTTTAATCACGAACTGGAATTAAAAGAGACCATAATATTCAGAGCACATGGAGTTGGACATAAACCATGACTCCAGCTTGAGTTGTGATTTTATGTGAGAGAGATTCTAGTGCATGGTAACATATGATTATAGGTTCATATAAGGTAAACCTTATTACTAATTGGGTGGCCATGGCATGCTATGCTAGGTGTTAACCATGGTCTATGAGTTTCATAAAATGATTTAGAGAAATCATTTATGGTAAGAAAGAGTTCTGATGATATTAAGAGTTGATATCATGTCTCATTGCCAATTAGTGATGAGCCTAGTAAGTCACACACATACACAAGTTATCACCTATTTAAATATGATTTAATTAATTAATTAAAGAGTTTAATTGATTAATTAAATAGGTTTGGTTTGCAATTAAATTGCAAAGTCCCTAGCATGACTTGAAACCAAATCTAGATTATTGGATGTGTAGTATAAATTAAATTTATATTTAAAGTGTTTAAATATGAATTTAATTGATGAGAAATTAATTAATAGAGATTAATTAATTAATTTATATTTGA
Source organism: Hevea brasiliensis (assembly GCF_030052815.1). Lineage (NCBI taxonomy): Eukaryota > Viridiplantae > Streptophyta > Magnoliopsida > Malpighiales > Euphorbiaceae > Hevea > Hevea brasiliensis. The sequence goes on along the minus strand of NC_079499.1, from coordinate 60,718,237 downwards.
TATAAATTAATTAGAAGAAGAAAATAATTATTTTGGGTTAAGAACTCAAAATTAAGACACATGGGATTATACATAAGCTTGCCAAATGTTTTTTAATCATGTAAGATGATTAAAATCAAGATTAAATATAGGTTTGACACTAGGCACAATGTGATTAGGTCACTTAAACCTAGAGCTAATCAAAGGGTGACATGTGGCAAGGGTTTAATGTGTTAACCTAGCTATTTAAGTGTTGTTATGAGAAAATAAAACACAACCAGCAGCCACACTCCTTTGTCACGCCACTTTGAGGGTTTTTATCTCTTCTTCTTCATCTCTTATCAATTCAAAGAGATTAGCCATCAATCTCTTGAATTAAGAACACTAGAAATTGTTTCTAGTGTCCTGTTTACATCTCTAATCTCTTAAAAGGCAGAACTTGAATTTCTAATTAATAGAAAAAGCTTTAGAAGCTATTCAAGGGCTGCCATAGGTGTTCTTGGTGTTGACAAGCTAGAGGGACAACATCTGGTGTCCTGAAGACGAATCTCAAAGGCGCGAGACACTGCGATTGCAACAAGAGGTTAGTGTAATCGTTCTTGATTTAATCTAGGGTTCTAAAATTAATCAGATTAATTTTAAAATCTTAAATGGCAAATACAGATTCAAAAACATATTAAAAGAGTTTTAATATGTTGTTTATCATTGAAATCAAATAGATAAAAATAAATCTTGCATGATGCATGTGACCCTAGGTGAAAATTTTTGAATTCAATGGTATAAACTTGTGTTTTTCACGCTTCCGTTCCTTCAATTGCTATCAGAGCCACTATATTTGCCATTTAGATTGATGTTTATATGATTTAATTGTGTGTTTGATCATGAGATCAAGAGTTTATTGCTGGTTGCAAAGTCAAAGTGGCAGCACAAATGATGAACACCATGGTGTGCATGGTTGATGCATCACAATGGTGTGCAAAGGTAAATGGATGGTGAATGTGCAATTGTTGTATGATTTAAGATCCATTTTATGTCTAATTAAATTGCTTAATTAGAATTTTTATCACACAATTAAATTATGATTCAAATCAGAATTTTAAAAATTGTTTGAATGTGATTCAAATCTGAATTTTAAAAGTTGTTTGAATGTGATTCAAATCTGAATTTTTAAAGTTGTTTGAATCATATTTAAATCTGATTTTTTAAAATTGATTGAATAAAATTCAGATCTGATTTTTTAAAAAATATTTGAATGTGATTCAAATCTGATTTTTTAAAAAATGTTTGAATGTGATTCAAATCTGAATTTTTAAAGTTGTTTGAATGTGATTCAAATCTAAATTTTTAAATTTGTTTGAATGAGATTCAAATCTGAATTTTTAAATTTATTTGAATCATATTCAAATCTGGATTTTTAAGTTGAATATGAGATATTCAATTTAATTTAAGTATGTATGTTTTATTTAATTGTTAAATAGTGATATGCATGATGGATGATCATGGACTATAAAAGAACAATGTGATTGTATTTATTTCTTTTATGTTTCTTTGGGATTGTAAATTAATTAATTAATTTTAATTTATTTTGGGCATGTATTATTAAGTTTGTAATAATTTTTGGGTTGGAATTTCATTTATTTAAGTTCTTGTAAATTCCCCTTGGTATGCCAAGGATTACTATGTAATATTGGATTGCAAGAAGTTCAAGGAGGTCAAGAGCATTGGTGGGACCAGTGGGAGGAATTCAAGATCAAGTGTTGATTATGTACTCCTTCAGCAACTCTTGTAAAATGAATGAATGAAATGCACCTAGGAATGCCCTGATTCAATTCTTGGTGGCTCCGAATTGAATCCCTTAGAAAGTCCATGATCATACCATATTTACTGCTTATCCATGAATGCATGAGATGTGTGGGAATGTATGCAATTATATGATATATGCATGCTAAATGGATAATGTGCAAAGTGAGACCTTAATAGTAAATAGAATGACCATAAAATCTTCCAAACAAATGATTAAGTTGGAAATGCTATAATTAAAGTAATTATAACATAGGCCCTCCATTGGGGCAATTATTTTAAGAAATTTTAAATAGTTGCATAAGATGCAATTTATTTAAGAGATTTTCTTAAGAATAATTGTTAAGCATGAGATGTTGTAAATATGTAAATGGTTTAGTGGCCAATATTGGATGTACCTGAGGACATTAAAATTATTTGCATAATTACTGGCTCAATGGGATCAACTTAACTAATGCAAGATAAGTTAATAATGGATGTACCTGAGATTTTGAGCATTAGGGGCTAGGTAAAGTATTGAACCTCACATGAGATGTGATGGGCAAAGAGTTGCTCACTTATAGTTTATTGTAATTCCAATAATGGATGTACCTGAGGATGATCAATAGAATTATAAGAATTCAATCACCCACTAGAAATCCATCCAACTAGGATTTCCGTTTTCTACTTTGGAAGTGTAGGATTCGCTAAGTTAGTGGGAGGACCAATTTGATTAAAAGACCATAATCATTTTGGTTAATTACATGATACATTTATTAATTAATCTGGTTATTTTCTGCAGTTAATTTTCTGATAAAAATTATCACAAAACAACCACCACTATCCAATATCCTTGCAAGCATACTTGATCACAATAGGTTGACAGGACCTAATCTGTCTGATTGGCTAAGAAATTTGAAACTTGTCCTAAACCTTGAACATATAGGATATGTTCTAGATTCAAATGTTCCTGGTCCCTTACCTCCAGAGGCCACACAAGAGGAACATGAAACTTTGGACAAGTGGAAGGAGAATGATATGAGAGCTAAGTGTTACATACTTGCTTCCATGAGTAATAAGTTACGGAAGCAACATGAGAACATGCAAAGTGCGAGTGAGATCCTCCTTCACCTACAAGAGTTGTATGGTGAGCACAGTAGGAATGCTAGGTATGAGATATCTAGACAGCTATTCCGTATGAGGATATCTGAGGGACAGAATATTGGGGATCATGTCCACAAGATGATTCGGCTGATTGAGCAGTTGGAACATCTTGACTTCAACATGGATTTCCAACTACAGACGGATTTGATCCTTCAGTCCCTTCCTGAGTCTTTTGGGAATTTTGTGACAAATTTCCATATGACTAAATAGGAATGCACCTTAGCTGGTTTACTCGACATGCTGGTTATTGCCCAAAAGAATATGCCAGGCAATAAAAGAAAAGAGGTAGCTTTGGTTGCATCTTCTTCTACTGGAAAGTCCAATAAGAAGAAGGGCAATAAGAAAAGGAAACCTCAGATTCTTGGTCCTTCTAAGAAAATAGCTAAACAGAAAAGGAAAACCAAAGCAGACAAAGGCAAAGGAAAGTGTTTCCACTGCCAACAGGAAAGTGTTTCCATTGCCAACAGGAAAGTGTTTCCATTGCCAGTAAGAAAGTGTTTCCACTGGCCAGAGTATAGCAATCTAAATGAATGCAATGCCGTGGTGAAAACCAACTCAAGTTCAAAATATATTTGTCACTTAAGGTTATGTCTTGTTGCAGAAGATAGGATTACAAAATTGGAGAAAATGGGGATTCTATCCTTATTGGACTCTGAGCCTACTCCAATTTGTGAATCTTGCCTTCAGGGCAAAATGACTAGATCACCCTTTGTTGGACGAGGGCTAAGAGCTGAAAATATTTTGGAGCTAATACATAGTGATGTATGTGGTCCATTTAAAGAAATGGCTAGAGGGGGCTTTCATTATTTTATTACCTTTACTGATGATAAATCAAGGTTTGGGTATTTGTATTTGATGAAATACAAACATGAATCTTTTGAAAAGTTCAAAGAATTTAAATCTGAAGTAGAAAATCAAACAGGAAAGAATATTAAAGCTCTTCGATCAGATCGTGGAGGTGAATATTTGAGTACTGAATTTGATGAATACTTGAGAGAGCATGGCATTGTTTCTCAGCTGACTCCTCTAGGAACACCACAGCTGAATGGTGTATCTGAAAGGAGAAATCGTAACCTATTGGATATGGTACGTAGTATGATGAGCTATACTGATATACCAATCTTCTTTTGGGGATTTGCATTAGAATCAGCTTTGTATATTCTGAGTAGGATTCCATCAAAATCAGTTTCTTCCACATCTTATGAGATACGGCATGGAAGAAAACCAAGTCTTAAGCATGTTAAGATTTGGGGTTGTCCAGCTTATTTCAAAAAGCTGAACACTGATAAATTTGAGACCAGATCAGAAAAAGGTCGATTTGTTGGATATCCAAAAGATAGTTTTGGATATTATTTTTATTTGCCTACTTCACAAAAGGTTGTGATAAGTAGAGATGCCACATTTCTTGAACAACAGTTTGTTCAAGAAGGAGGCAAAGGAAGGCAAATAGAGTTAGAATTGGAGAATTCTGACCAACAGATAGATCAGATGGATATAGATACATCTATTCAACCAATACCAGTTGATGAAACATCTACACTGTTCCTCGTAGAACAACGGGGTATCTCACCCGCCAGTGAGATATGGTTTTCTTCATGAAGAAGAACAAGAGTTGTCTACTCATGAAGAAGTAGATCATGGAGATGATCCACTTACCTATGAAGAAGCTATATTAGATATAGACTCTTCAAAATGGATTGATGCTATGAAATCCGAGATTGATTCCATGTATAAGAATGAAGTTTGGGATCTTGTTGACCCACCTGAAGGTATTATACCTATAGGGAACAAATGGGTTTTCAAGAAGAAAATTGGTTCTGATGGAAAGGTAGAGACCTATAAGGCAAGGCTAGTAGCGAAAGGGTTTCGCCAAAGGCAAGGAATCGACTATGAGGAGACTTTCTCGCTTGTTGCCATGCTTAAATCAATTAGGATTTTATTAGCAATAGCTGCGTACTATGATTATGAGATTTGGCAGATGGATGTCAAAACAGCTTTTCTCAATGGATACATTGAAGAAAACATTTTCATGGAACAACCTTGGGGATTTGAATCCCAAGATGGTTCCAAGGTATGCAAGCTAAAGCGATCCATTTATGGGTTGAAACAAGCTTCGAGGAGTTGGAACATCCGTTTGATGAAGCCATTAAATCCTTTGGTTTTATCAAAAATGAGGATGAGCCATGTGTATATAAGAAGGTTAGTGATGATGCTATCACTTTCCTTGTCTTATATGTGGATGACATCTTGTTGATGGGTAATGACACGGGTATGTTGGCGACTATAAAGGTATGGTTGTCAAATACATTCTCCGTGAAAGACTTAGGGAGGCAACCTATATTCTTGGGATTCGCATCTATAGAGATAGAGCGAAAGAATAATTGGTTTATCCCAAAGTCTATACTTGGAAAAGGTGTTAAAGAGGTTTAACATGCTTGATTCCAAGAGAGGATTGTTACCGATGAGACATGGTATCCATCTTTCTAAAGAGATGTCTCCAAAGACACTGAAGAAAGAGATAAGATGGCGAGGATTCCATATGCTTGGCTATTGGAAGTTTAATGTATGCAATGTTGTGTACTAGGCGGATATCGCATATCTTTATTAGTTTGACTAGCGGTATCAATCCAATCGAGTTTGGAACATTTGGATAGTTGTCAAGAATATCCTTAAGTACTTGAGAAGAACTAAGGATTTATTCTGATTTATGGAGGTGGAGACTTGCAATTGGATGGTTATCGATTACGATTTCCAATCGGATATCGATGATAGAAAGTCTACCTCTGGATATGTGTTCATTTGTAATGGAGGTGCGATCGGTTGGAAGAGTTCCAAGCGAGCACGCATTGCAGATTCCACTCTGAGGTCGAGTATATTCTGCATCGGATCTTTGGAAAGGAAGCTGTTTTGATAAATAAGTTAGTGACAGAAATTACAGTAGTTACTTCCATTGAGTCAACGGTTCCACTACCTTTGTGACAATAATGGAGCGATCATCAAAGCTAAGGAACTAAGGTCTCACCCAAAATCCAAACACATAGAAAGGCAATACCACATTATCAGAGATATAGTTGGGCAAGGCGATATAGCCATGCAGAAAAATAACATCAGCTGAAAAATCCAGCTGATCCATTCACTAAGCCTATGTCACAGACTCAGTTAGACCGACATCTTGAGAAGATAGGTCTAAGATATTGTAATGAATGGCTCTAGTGCTAGTGGGAGATTGTTAGTAGTATGCCCTAGAGCATATCATTTAGTATGTATCTTGTATATATTTTTATTAATAAAAGGCATTTCCACTTTTCCGTTTACATAATATATTTATGTGTAATAGAAAAGGTCCATTGATATTTTGTTAGAAATATTATTCTTAAGTTGTTAAGAATATGAGTAACAATATTTCTAGCACAAAGTATCATAAATAGGTTCACAATCGAGGGTACTTCATAATAAGGACATGACTTATCAAGAAAGATTGTATTCATGTTTGTTCCCAAGTTATTTATATGAGATATAAATAAGATGGAATGGTGAGTCTCATGCCATATAACAAACATGATAGGCACTTATAAATGATAAGTAGGCCGAACCAGTGACACTTATGACAAGCACATGGAGTTTACTCTTGTCAATGTTTTGTCATAAATCATATCAGTGCATATAATCTTTAGACCTGAGATAGCACAGTCATCTTATATATAGGTAGTTTGAGTTTGATACTGCTTTCATACTTGTACTGTGTATGGGTATATGGGCATGTGTTGGCTCCTACTAGTTATATATGGAGGTAGGTGTTGATCAAGATGGAATCTGTTCCTCTAAGTAAATAGAGATAAAATCCTATGTTCATTTAATTACTCTTGATGTTTCAAGTTCTGGCAGACAGATAGATTTATTCGTAAAAGAGTTTACGATGAGAAAATCTTTTAATCAAGAACTGGAATTAAAAGAGAACATAATATTCATAGCAAATGGAGTTTGACATAAACCATGACTCGGCTTGAGTTGGGATTTTGTAACAGAGAGATTCTAGTGCATGGTAACATATGATTATAGGTTCATATAAGGTAAACCTTATTACTAATTGGGTGGCCATGGCATGCTATGCTAGGTGTTAACCATGGTCTATGAGGTTCATAAAATGATTTAGAGAAATCATTTATGGTAAGAAAGAGTTCTGATGATATTAAGAGTTGATATCATGTCTCATTGCCAATTAGTGATGAGCCTAGTAAGTCACACACATACACAAGTTATCACCTATTTAAATATGATTTAATTAATTAATTAAAGAGTTTAATTGATTAATTAAATAGGTTTGGTTTGCAATTAAATTGCAAAGTCCCTAGCATGACTTGAAACCAAATCTAGATTATTGGATGTGTAGTATAAATTAAATTTATATTTAAAGTGTTTAAATATGAATTTAATTGATGAGAAATTAATTAATAGAGATTAATTAATTAATTTATATTTGATATAAATTAATTAGAAGAAGAAAATAATTATTTTGGGTTAAGAACTCAAAATTAAGACACATGGGATTACACATAAGCTTGCCAAATGTTTTCTAATCATGTAAGATGATTAAAATCAAGATTAAATATAGGTTTGACACTAGGCACAATGTGATTGGGTCACTTAAACATAGAGCTAATCAAAGGGTGACATGTGGCAAGGGTTTAATGTGTTAACCTAGCTATTTAAGTGTTGTTATGAGAAAATAAAACACAACCAGCAGCCACACTCCTTTGTCACGCCACTTTGGGGGTTTTTATCTCTTCTTCTTCATCTCTTATCAATTCAAAGAGATTAGCCATCAATCTCTTGAATTAAGAACGCTAGAAATTGTTTCTAGTGTCCTGTTTACATCTCTAATCTCTTAAAAGGCAGAACTTGAATTTCTAATTAATAGAAAAAGCTTTAGAAGCTATTCAAGGGCTGCCATAGGTGTTCTTGGTGTTGACAAGCTAGAGGGACAACATCTGGTGTCCTGAAGACGAATCTCAAAGGCGCAGACACGCTGCAGTGCATCAAGAGGTTAGTGTAATCGTTCTTGATTTAATCTAGGGTTCTAAAATAAATCTAATTAATTTTAAAATCTTAAATGGCAAATACAGATCCAAAAAAACATATTAATAGAGTTTTAATATGTTGTTTATCATTGAAATCAAATAGATAAAAATAAATCTTGCATGATGCATGTGACCCTAGGTGAAAATTTTTGAATTCAATGGTATAAACTTGTGTTTTTCACGCTTCCGTTCCTTCAGCAAACCTGATCGAACTTGATGTTCTGCCTTGACTTGCTGACATGTCAAGCATTTATTCACATAGTCACCTATAGCCCTCTTCATACCAGGCCACCAATACTGAAGCTTCAGATCATGATACATCTTTGTACTTCCTGGGTGCATAGCATATACACTGGTGTGTGCCTCTTTTAGAATACTGGCCTTCAATTCCCCATCATCTAGTACACACAGTCTTCCTTTCTAATACAGACACCCATCTGCTTTCACCTCATAATCAGTTGCTTTTCCCTCTGAGATTTTGCTCATAATAGCCATTAGCTTCTCATCTGCCTTTTGTCCATCTAAAATCTGCTGTAGCAGGTTTGGCCTCACTTGCAACTCAGCCAAAATAGCTCCATCTCGAACCAAAGATAGACGGGCATCCAATGATCTCAAAGCTGTGATGGACTTTCTGCTCAAAGCATCAGCAACTACATTTGCCTTCCCAGGATGGTAGTCAATTACACAATCATAATCCTTTAGGAACTCAATCCATCGCCTCTGTCTAAGGTTGAACTCCTTCTGGGTTGGCAAGTATTTTAGGCTTTTGTGGTCTGTGTAAATGTTGCACTTTTCACCATACAAGTAGTGCCTCCATATCTTCAATGCGAAGATAATTGCTGCAAGCTCTAAATCATGGGTAGGGTAATTCTGTTCATGTGGCCTTAGCTGCCTAGAAGCATAAGCGACCACCTTCCCCTCTTGCATCAACACACACCCTAGCCCATTATGTGAGGCATCACTGTAGACCACGAAGTCCTTTCCTGACACTGGCTGTGTTAACACTGGTGCCTCTGTCAACATAGCCTTCAACTTCTCAAAACTGGTCTAACACTTGTCATTCCAGTCAAATCTGACATTCTTGTGTAACAACTTGATCATTGGAGCAGCTATTGTTAGTAGTATGCCCTAGAGCATATCATTTAGTATGTATCTTGTATATATTTTTATTAATAAAAGGCATTTCCACTTTTCCGTTTACATAATATATTTATGTGTAATAGAAAAGGTCCATTGATATTTTGTTAGAAATATTATTCTTAAGTTGTTAAGAATATGAGTGATAATATTTCTAGCACAAAGTATCATAAATAGGTTCATAATCGAGGATACTTCATAATAAGGACATGATTTATCCAGAAAGATTGTATTCATGTTTGTTCCCAAGTTATTTATATGAGATATAAATAAGATGGAATGGTGAGTCTCATGCCATATGACAAACATGATAGGCACTTATAAATGATAAGTAGGCCGAACCAGTGACACTTATGACAAGCACATGGAGTTTACTCTTGTCAATGTTTTGTCATAAATCATATCAGTGCATATAATCTTTAGACCTGAGATAGCACAGTTATCTTATATATAGGTAGTTTGAGTTTGATACTGCTTTCATACTTGTACTGTGTATGGGTATATGGGCATGTGTTGGCTCCTACTAGTTATATATGGAGGTAGGTGTTGATCAAGATGGAATCTGTTCCTCTAAGTAAATAGAGATAAAATCCTATGTTCATTTAATTGTTCTTGATGTTTCAAGCTCCTGGCCAGGACAGATAGATTTATTCAGAAAAGAGTTTCTGATGAGAAAATCTTTTTAATCAAGAACTGGAATTAAAAGAGAACATAATATTCATAGCAAATGGAGTTTGACATAAACCATGACTCAAGCTTGAGTTGGGATTTTATGCAGAGAGATTCTAGTGCATGGTAACATATGATTATAGGTTCATTTAAGGTAAACCTTATTACTAATTGGGTGGCCATGGCATGCTATGCTAGGTGTTAACCATGGTCTATGAGGTTCATAAAATGATTTAGAGAAATCATTTATGGTAAGAAAGAGTTCTGATGATATTAAGAGTTGATATCATGTCTCATTACCAATTAGTGATGAGCCTAGTAAGTCACACACATACACAAGTTATCACCTATTTAAATATGATTTAATTAATTAATTAAAGAGTTTAATTGATTAATTAAATAGGTTTGGTTTGCAATTAAATTGCAAAGTCCCTAGCATGACTTGAAACCAAATCTAGATTATTGGATGTGTAGTATAAATTAAATTTATATTTAAAGTGTTTAAATATGAATTTAATTGATGAGAAAATAATTAATAGAGATTAATTAATTAATTTATATTTGATATAAATTAATTAGAAGAAGAAAAATAATTATTTTGGGTTGAGAACTCAAAATTAAGACACAGGGGCATTTTGGTCATTTTACAGTGTGACACGTGGCATCATGAGATGGTGACACATGAGATTACACATAAGCTTGCCAAATGTTTTTTTAATCATGTAAGATGATTAAAATCAAGATTAAATATAGGTTTGACACTTGGCACAATGTGATTGGGTCACTTAAACCTAGAGCTAATCAAAGGGTGACATGTGGCAAGGTTTAATGTGTTAACCTAGCTATTTAAGTGTTGTTATGAGAAAATAAAACACAACCAGCAGCCACACTCCTTTTTCACGCCACTTTGAGGGTTTTCATCTCTTCTTCTTCATCTCTTATCAATTCAAAGAGATTAGCCATCAATCTCTTGAATTAAGAACACTAGAAATTGTTTCTAGTGTCCTGTTTACATCTTTAATCTCTTAAAAGGCAGAACTTGATTTTCTAATTAATAGAAAAAGCTTTAGAAGCTATTCAAGGGCTGCCATAGGTGTTCTTGGTGTGGACAAGCTAGAGGGACAACATCTGGTGTCCTGAAGACGAATCTCAAAGGCGCAGACACGATGCAGTGCATCAAGAGGTTAGTGTAATCGTTCTTGATTTAATCTAGGGTTCTAAAATTAATCTGATTAATTTTAAAATTTTAAATGGCAAATACAGATCCAAAAACATTTTAAAAGAGTTTTAATATGTTGTTTATCATTGAAATCAAATAGATAAAAATAAATCTTGCATGATGCATGTGACCCTAGGTGAAAATTTTTGAATTCAATGGTATAAACTTGTGTTTTTCACGCTTCCGTTCCTTCAATTGGTATCAGAGCCACTATATTTGCCATTTAGATTGATGTTTATATGATTTAATTGTGTGTTTGATCTTGAGATCAAGAGTTTATTGCTGGTTGCAAAGTCAAAGTGGCGGCACAAATGATGAACACCATGGTGTGCATGGTTGATGCATCACAATGGTGTGCAAAGGTAAATGGATGGTGAATGTGCAATTGTTGTATGATTTAAGATCCATTTTATGTCTAATTAAATTGTTTAATTATAATTTTTATCACACAATTAAATTATGATTCAAATCAGAATTTTAAAAATTGTTTGAATGTGATTTAAATCTGAATTTTAAAAGTTGTTTGAATGTGATTCAAATCTGAATTTTTAAAGTTGTTTGAATCATATTTAAATCTGATTTTTTAAAATTGATTAAATAAAATTCAGATCTGATTTTTTTAAAAAATATTTGAATGTGATTCAAATCTGATTTTTTAAAAAATGTTTGAATGTGATTCAAATCTGAATTTTTAAAGTTGTTTGAATGTGATTCAAATCTGAATTTTTAAATTTGTTTGAATGAGATTCAAATCTGAATTTTTAAATTTATTTGAATCATATTCAAATCTGAATTTTTAAGTTGAATATGAGATATTCAATTTAATTTAAGTATGTATGTTTTATTTAATTGTTAAATAGTGATATGCATGATGGATGATCATGGACTATAAAAGACCAATGTGATTGGATTTATTTCTTTTATGTTTCTTTGGGATTGTAAATTAATTAATTTATTTTAATTTATTTTGGGCATGTATTATTAAGTTTGTAATAATTTTTGGGTTGTAATTTCATTTATTTAAGTTCTTGTAAATTCGCCTTGGTATGCCAAGGATTACTATGTAATATTGGATTGCAAGAAGTTCAAGGAGGTCAAGAGCATTGGTGGGACCAGTGGGAGGAATTCAAGATCAAGTGTTGATTATGTACTCCTTCAGCAACTCTTGTAAAATGAATGAATGAAATGCACCTAGGAATGCCCTGATTCAATTCTTGGTGGCTCAATTGAATCCCTTAGAAAGTCCATGATCATACCAAATTTACTTCTTATCCATGAATGCATAAGATGTATGGGAATGTATGCAATTATATGATATATGCATGCTAAATGGATAATGTGCAAAGTGAGACCTTAATAGTAAATAGAATGACCATAAAATCTTCCAAACAAATGATTAAGTTGGAAATGCTATAATTAAAGTAATTATAACATAGGCCCTCCATTGGGGCAATTATTTTAAGAAATTTTAAATAGTTGCATAAGATGCAATTTATTTAAGAGATTTTCTTAAGAATAATTGTTAAGCATGAGATGTTGTAAATATGTAAATGGTTTAGTGGCCAATATTGGATGTACCTGAGGACATTAAAATTATTTGCATAATTACTGGCTCAATAAGATCAACTTAACTAATGCAAGATAAGTCAATAATGGATGTACCTGAGATTTTGAGTATTAGGGGCTAGGTAAAGGATTGAACCTCACATGAGATGTGATGGGCAAAGAGTTGCTCACTTATAGTTTATTGTAATTCCAATAATAGATGTACCTGAGGATGATCAATAGAATTATAAGAATTCAATCACCCACTAGAAATCCATCCAACTAGGATTTCCGTTTTCTACTTTGGAAGTGTAGGATTCGCTAAGTTAGTGGGAGGACCAATTTGATTAAAAGACCATAATCATTTTGGTTAATTACATGATACATTTATTAATTAATCTGGTTATTTTCTACAGTTAATTTTCTGATAAAAATTATCACAAAACAACCACCACTATCCAATATCCTTGCAAGCATACTTGATCACAATAGGTTGACAGGACCTAATCATGCGATTGGCTAAGAAATTTGAAACTTGTCCTGAACCTTGAACATATAGGATATGTTCTAGATTTAAATGTTCCTGGTCCCTTACCTCTAGAGGCCACACAAGAGGAACATGAAACTTTGGACAAGTGGAAGGAGCATGATATGAGAGCTAAGTGTTACATGCTTGCTTCCATGAGTAATGAGTTCTGAAGCAACATGAGAACATGCAGTGCGAGTGAGATCCTCCTTCACCTACAAGAGTTGTATGGTGAGCACAGCAGGAATGCTAGGTATGAGATATCTAGGCAGCTGTTCAGCATGAGGATGTCTGAGGGACAGAATGTTGGGGATCATGTCCACAAGATGATTCGGCTGATTGAGCAGTTGGAATATCTTGACTTCAACATGGATTTCCAACTACAGACGGATTTGATCCTTCAGTCCCTTCCTGGGTCTTTTGGGAAATTTTGTGACAAATTTCCATATGACTCAACAGAATGCACCTTAGGTAGTGGTTTACTCAACATGCTGGTTATTGCCCAAAAGAATATGCCAGGCAATAAAGGAAAAGAGGTAGCTTTGGTTGCATCTTCTTCTGCTGGAAAGTCCAACAAGAAGAAGGGCAATAAGAAAAAGAAACCTCAGATTCCTGGTCCTTCTAAGAAAATAGCTAAACAGAAAAGGAAGACTAAAGCTGATGAAGGCAAAGGAAAGTGTTTCCACTGCCAACAGGAAAGTGTTTCCATTGCCAATAAGAAAGTGTTTCCATTGCCAGTAAGAAAGTGTTTCCACTGGCCAGAGTATAGCAATCTAAATGAAAGCAATGCCATGGTGAAAAACAACTCAAGTTCAAAATATATTTGGCACTTAAGGTTATGTCATGTTGCAGAAGATAGGATTACAAAATTGGAGAAAATGGGGATTCTATCCTTATTGGACTCTGAGCCTACTCCAACTTGTGAATCTTGCCTTCAGGGCAAAATGACTAGATCACCCTTTGTTGGACAGGGGCTAAGAGCTGAAAATATTTTGGAGCTAATACATAGTGATGTATGTGGTCCATTTAAAGAAATGGCTAGAGGGGGCTTTCATTATTTTATTACCTTTACTGATGATAAATCAAGGTTTGGGTATTTGTATTTGATGAAATACAAACATGAATCTTTTGAAAAGTTCAAAGAATTTAAATCTGAAGTAGAAAATCAAACAGGAAAGAGTATTAAAGCTCTTCGATCAGATCGTGGAGGTGAATATTTGAGTACTGAATTTGATGAATACTTGAGAGAGCATGGCATTGTTTCTCAGCTGACTCCTCCAGGAACACCACAACTGAATGGTGTATCTGAAAGGAGAAATCGTACCCTATTGGATATGGTACGTAGTATGATGAGCTATACTGATATGCCAATCTCCTTTTGGGGATTTGCATTAGAATCAGCTTTGTATATTCTGAATAGGATTCCATCAAAATCAGTTTCTTCCACACCTTATGAGATATGGCATGGAAGAAAACCAAGTCTTAAGCATGTTAAGATTTGGGGTTGTCCAGCTTATATCAAAAAGCTGAACACTGATAAATTGGAGACCAGATCAGAAAAGGGTCGATTTGTTGGATATCCAAAAGATAGTTTTGGATATTATTTTTATTTGCCTACTTCACAAAAGGTTGTGATAAGTAGAGATGCCACATTTCTTGAACAACAGTTTGTTCAAGAAGGAGGCAAAGGAAGGCAAATAGAGTTAGAATTGGAGAATTCTGACCAACCAACATATCAGATGGATATAGATCCATCTAGTCAACCTATACCCATTGATGAAACATCTTCAGCTATTCCTCGTAGAACAACCAGGGTATCTCACCCACTAGTGAGATATGGTTTTCTTCATGAAGAAGAATAAGAGTTGTCTACTCATGAAGAAGTAGATCATGGAGATGATCCACTTACCTATGAAGAAGCTATATCAGATATAGACTCTTCAAAATGGATTGATGCTATGAAATCCGAGATTGATTCCATGTATAAGAATTAAGTTTGGGATCTTGTTGACCCACCTGAAGGTATTGTACCTATAGGGAACAAATGGGTTTTCAAGAAGAAAATTGGTTCTGATGGAAAGTAGAGACCTATAAGGCAAGGCTAGTAGCGAAAGGGTTTCGCCAAAGGCAAGGAATCGACTATGAGAAGACTTTCTCACCTGTTGCCATGCTTAAATCAATTAGGATTTTATTAGCAATAGCTGTGTACTATGGTTATGAGATTTGGCAGATGGATGTCAAAACAGCTTTTCTCAATGGATACATTGAAGAAAACATTTTCATGGAACAACCTAGGGGATTTGAATCCCAAGATGGTTCCAAGGTATGCAAGCTAAAGCGCTCCATTTATGGGTTGAAACAAGCTTCGAGGAGTTGGAACATCCATTTTGATGAAGCCATTAAATCCTTTGGTTTTATCAAAAATGAGGATGAACCATGTGTATATAAGAAGGTTAGTGACAGTGCTATCACTTTCCTTGTCTTATATGTGAATGACATACTATTGATGGGTAATGACACAGGTATGTTGACAACTATAAAGGTATGGTTGTCAAATACATTCTCCATGAAAGACTTAGGGGAGGCAACCTATATTCTTGGGATTCGCATCTATAGAGATAAAGCGAAAAGAATAATTGGTTTATCCCAAAGTCTATACTTGGAAAAGGTGTTAAAGAGGTTTAACATGCTTGATTCCAAGAGAGGATTGTTACCAGTGAGACATGGTATCCATCTTTCTAAAGAGATGTCTCCAAAGACACCTGAAGAAAGAGATAAGATGGCTAGGATTCCATATGCTTCGGCTATTGGAAGTATAATGTATGCAATGTTGTGTACTAGGCGGATATCGCATATCTTTATTAGTTTGACTAGCGGTATCAATCCAATCGAGTTTGGAACATCTGGATAGTCATCAAGAATATCCTTAAGTACTTGAGAAGAACTAAGGATTTATTCTTGATTTATGGAGGTGGAGACTTGCAATTGGATGGTTATCGATTACGATTTCCAATCAGATATTGATGACAGATAGTCTACCTCTAGATATGTGTTCATTTGTAATGGAGGTGCAGTCAGTTGGAAGAGTTCCAAATAGAGCACTACTGCAGATTCCACTACAGGTGAGTATATTCTTGCATCGAGATCTGCAAAGGAAGGCTGTTTGGATAAAGAAGTTCGTGTGAGCGGCGGTAGTTCCTTCCATTGAGTCGATAGTTCCACTACCTTTGTGACAACAATGGAGCGATCATCTGAGCTAAGGAACTAAGGTCTCACCCAAAATCCAAACACATAGAAAGGCACTACCACATTATCAGATATATAGTTGGGCAAAAGCGATATAGCCATGCAGAAAAATAACATCAGCTGAAAAATTCAGCTGATCCATTCACTAAGCCTTTGTCACAAGCTCAGTTAGACTGATATCTTGAGAAGATGGGTCTAAGGTATTGTAATGAATGGCTCTAGTGCTAGTGGGAGATTGTTAGTAGTATGCCCTAGAGCATATCATTTAGTATGTATCTTGTATATATTTTTATTAATAAAAGGCATTTCCACTTTTCCGTTTACATAATATATTTATGTGTAATAGAAAAGGTCCATTGATATTTTGTTAGAAATATTATTCTTAAGTTGTTAAGAATATGAGTGACAATATTTCTAGCACAAAGTATCATAAATAGGTTCACAATCGAGGATACTTCATAATAAGGACATGACTTATCCAGAAAGATTGTATTCATGTTTGTTCCCAAGTTATTTATATGAGATATAAATAAGATGGAATGGTGAGTCTTATGCCATATGACAAACATGATAGGCACTTATAAATGATAAGTAGGCCGAACCAGTGACACTTATGACAAGCACATGGAGTTTACTCTTGTCAATGTTTTGTCATAAATCATATCAGTGCAAATAATCTTTAGACATGAGATAGCACAGTTATCTTGTATATAGGTAGTTTGAGTTTGATACTGCTTTCATACTTGTACTGTGTATGGGTATATGGGCATGTGTTGGCTCCTACTAGTTATATATGGAGGTAGGTGTTGATCAAGATGAAAACTGTTCCTCTAAGTAAATAGAGATAAAATCCTATGTTCATTTAATTGTTCTTGATGTTTCAAGTTCTGGCAGACAGATAGATTTATTCGTAAAAGAGTTTACGATGAGAAAATCTTTTAATCAAGAACTGGAATTAAAAGAGAACATAATATTCATAGCAAATGGAGTTTGACATAAACCATGACTCCAGCTTGAGTTAGGATTTTGTAACAGAGAGATTCTAGTGCATGGTAACATATGATTATAGGTTCATTTAAGGTAAACCTTATTACTAATTGGGTGGCCATGGTATGCTATGCTAGGTGTTAACCATGGTCTATGAGGTTCATAAAATGATTTAGAGAAATCATTTATGGTAAGAAAGAGTTCTGATGATATTAAGAGTTGATATCATGTCTCATTGCCAATTAGTGATGAGCCTAGTAAGTCACACACATACACAAGTTATCACCTATTTAAATATGATTTAATTAATTAATTAAAGAGTTTAATTGATTAATTAAATAGGTTTGGTTTGCAATTAAATTGCAAAGTCCCTAGCATGACTTGAAACCAAATCTAGATTATTGGATGTGTAGTATAAATTAAATTTATATTTAAAGTGTTTAAATATGAATTTAATTAATGAGAAAATAATTAATAGAGATTAATTAATTAATTTATATTTGATATAAATTAATTAGAAGAAGAAAAATAATTATTTTGGGTTGAGAACTCAAAATTAAGACACAGGAGCATTTTGGTCATTTTGCAGTGTGACACGTGGCACCATGAGATGGTGACACATGAGATTACATAAGCTTGCCAAATGTTTTTTTCAATCATGTAAGATGATTAAAATCAAGATTAAATATAGGTTTGACACTTGGCACAATGTGATTGGGTCACTTAAACCTAGAGCTAATCAAAGGGTGACATGTGGCAAGGGTTTAATGTGTTAACCTAGCTATTTAAGTGTTGTTATGAGAAAATAAAACACAACCAGCAGCCACACTCCTTTTGTTAGTAGTATGCCCTAGAGCATATCATTTAGTATGTATCTTGTACATATGTTATTAATAAATGGCATTTCCACTTTTCTGTTTATATAATATATTTATGTGTAATAGAAAAGGTCCATTGATATTTTGTTAGAAATATTATTCTTAAGTTGTTAAGAATATGAGTGACAATATTTCTAGCACAAAGTATCATAAATAGGTTCACAATCGAGGATACTTCATAATAAGGACATGACTTATCCAGAAAGATTGTATTCATGTTTGTTCCCAAGTTATTTATATGAGATATAAATAAGATGGAATGGTGAGTCTCATGCCATATAACAAACATGATAGGCACTTATAAATGATAAGTAGGCCGAACCAGTGACACTTATGACAAGCACATGGAGTTTACTCTTGTCAATGTTTTGTCATAAATCATATCAGTACATATAATCTTTAGACCTGAGATAGCACAGTTATCTTGTATATAGGTAGTTTGAGTTTGATACTGCTTTCATACTTGTACTGTGTATGGGTATATGGGCATGTGTTGGCTCCTACTAGTTATATATGGAGGTAGGTGTTGATCAAGATGGAATCTGTTCCTCTAAGTAAATAGAGATAAAATCCTATGTTCATTTAATTGTTCTTGATGTTTCAAGTTCTGGCAGACAGATAGATTTATTCAGAAAAGAGTTTCTGATGAGAAAAATCTTTTAATCAAGAACTGGAATTAAAAGAGAACATAATATTCATAGCAAATGGAATTTGACATATACCATGACTCCAGCTTGAGTTGGGATTTTGTAACAGAGAGATTCTAGTGCATGGTAACATATGATTATAGGTTCATTTAAGGTAAATCTTATTACTAATTGGGTGGCCATGGCATGCTATGCTAGGTGTTAACCATGGTCTATGAGGTTCATAAAATGATTTAGAGAAATCATTTATGGTAAGAAAGAGTTCTGATGATATTAAGAGTTGATATCATGTCTCATTGCCAATTAGTGATGAGCCTAGTAAGTCACACACATACACAAGTTATCACCTATTTAAATATGATTTAATTAATTAATTAAAGAGTTTAATTGATTAATTAAATACGTTTGGTTTGCAATTAGATTGCAAAGTCCCTAGCATGACTTGAAACCAAATCTAGATTATTGGATGTATAATATAAGTTAAATTTATATTTAAAGTGTTTAAATATGAATTTAATTGATGAGAAATTAATTAATAGAGATTAATTAATTAATTTATATTTGATATAAATTAATTTGAAGAAGAAAATATTTATTTTGGGTTAAGAACTCAAAATTAAGACAGAGGGGCATTTTGGTCATTTTACAGTGTGACACGTGGCACCATGAGATGGTGACACATGGCATAACACATAAGCTTGCCAAATGTTTTTTTTAATCTTGTAAGATGATTAAAATCAAGATTAAATATAGGTTTGATACTTGGCACAATGTGATTGGGTCACTTAAACCTAGAGCTAATCAAAAGGTGACATGTGGCTAGGGTTTAATGTGTTAACCTAGCTACTTAAGTGTTGTTATGAGAAAATAAAACACAACCAGCAGCCACACTCCTTTGTCACGCCACTTTGAGGATTTTTATCTCTTCTTCTTCATCTCTTATCAATTCAAAGAGATTAGCCATCAATCTCTTGAATTAAGAACACTAGAAATTGTTTCTAGTGTCCTGTTTACATCTTTAATCTTTTAAAAGGCAGAACTTGATTTTCTAATTAATAGAAAAAGCTTTAGAAGCTATTCAAGGGCTGCCATAGGTGTTCTTGGTGTGGACAAGCTAGAGGGACAACATCTGGTGTCCTGAAGATGAATCTCAAAGCGCAGACATTTGCGATTGCATCAAGACGTTAGTGTAATCGTTCTTGATTTAATCTAGGGTTCTAAAATTAATCTGATTAATTTTAAAATCTTAAATAGCAAATACAGATCCAAAAACATATTAAAAGAGTTTTAATATGTTGTTTATCATTGAAATCAAATAGATAAAAATAAATCTTGCATGATGCATGTGACCCTAGGTGAAAATTTTTGAATTCAATGGTATAAACTTGTGTTTTTCACGCTTCCGTTCCTTCAATTGGTATCAGAGACACTATATTTGCCATTTAGATTGTTGATTATATGATTTAATTGTGCGTTTGATCATGAGATCAAAAGTTCATTGCTGGTTGCAAAGCAAGTTGGCAGCATACTTGAAAAAATACCATCAATGGTGCGCATGGTTTGGCTTCCATGGGTGGTTTAAGGTTTGGCTTTTAATTCTGCAATTGTTGTATGATCTAAGGCCTATTCTTTGACTAATTAAAGTGTTTAATTAGTAGTTTTTATCACACAATTAAATTATGATTCAAATCAGAATTTTAAAAATTGTTTGAATGTGATTCAAATCTGAATTTTAAAAGTTGTTTGAATGTGATTCAAATATGAATTTTTAAAGTTGTTTGAATCATATTTAAATCTGATTTTTTTAAATTTATTGAATAAAATTCAGATCTGATTTTTAAAAAAATGTTTGAATGTGATTCAAATCTGATTTTTTAAAAAATGTTTGAATGTGATTCAAATCTGAATTTTTGAAGTTGTTTGAATATGATTCAAATCTGAATTTTTAAATTTGTTTGAATGAGATTCAAATCTGAATTTTTAAATTTATTTGAATCATATTCAAATCTGGATTTTTAAGTTGAATATGAGATATTCAATTTAATTTTAGTATGTATGTTTTATTTAATTGTTAAATAGTGATATGCATGATGGATGATCATGGACTATAAAAGACCAATGTGATTGGATTTATTTCTTTTATATTTCTTTGGGATTGTAAATTAATTAATTTATTTTTATTTTTTTTTGGGCATATATTATTAAGTTTGTAATAATTTTTTGGTTGTAATTTCATTTATTTAAGTTCTTGTAAATTCGCCTTGGTATGCCAAGGATTACTATGTAATATTGGATTGCAAGAAGTTCAAGGAGGTCAAGAGCATTGGTGGGACCAGTGGGAGGAATTCAAGATCAAGTGTTGATTATGTACTCCTTCAGCAACTCTTGTAAAATGAATGAATGAAATGCACCTAAGAATGCCCTGATTCAATTCTTGGTGGCTCAGAATTGAATCCCTTAGAAAGTCCATGATCATACCATATTTACTGCTTATCCATGAATGCATGAGATGTATGGGAATGTATGCAATTATATGATATATGCATGCTAAATGGATAATGTGCAAAGTGAGACCTTAATAGTAAATAGAATGACCATAAAATCTTCCAAACAAATGATTAAGTTGGAAATGCTATAATTAAAGTAATTATAACATAGGCCCTCCATTGGGGCAATTATTTTAAGAAATTTTAAATAGTTGCATAAGATGCAATTTATTTAAGAGATTTTCTTAAGAATAATTGTTAAGCATGAGATGTTGTAAATATGTAAATGGTTTAGTGGCCAATATTGAATGTACCTGAGGACATTAAAATTATTTGCATAATTACTGGCTCAATGGGATCAACTTAACTAATGCAAGATAAGTCAATAATGGATGTACGAGATTTTGAGCATTAGGGGCTAGGTAAAGGATTGAACCTCACATGAGATGTGATGGGCAAAGAGTTGCTCACTTATAGTTTATTGTAATTCCAATAATGGATGTACCGAGGATGATCAATAGAATTATAAGAATTCAATCACCCACTAGAAATCCATCCAACTAGGATTTCCGTTTTCTACTTTGGAAGTGTAGGATTCGCTAAGTTAGTGGGAGGACCAATTTGATTAAAAGACCATAATCATTTTGGTTAATTACATGATACATTTATTAATTAATCTGGTTATTTTCTGCAGTTAATTTTCTGATAAAAATGAGCACAAAACAACCACCACCATCCAATATCCTTGCAAGCATACTTGATCACAATAGGTTGACAGGACCTAATCATGCGATTGGCTAAGAAATTTGAAACTTGTCCTGAACCTTGAACATATAGGATATGTTCTAGATTCAAATGTTCCTGGTCCCTTACCTCCAGAGGCCACATAAGAGGAACATGAAACTTTGGACAAGTGGAAGGAGCATGATATGAGAGCTAAGTGTTACATGCTTGCTTCTATGAGTAATGAGTTGCAGAAGCAACATGAGAACATGCAGAGTGCGAGTGAGATCCTCCTTCACCTACAAGAGTTGTATGGTGAGCACAACAGGAATGCTAGGTATGAGATATCTAGACAGCTATTCCGTATGAGGATGTCTGAGGGACAGAATGTTGGGGATCATGTCGACAAGATGATTCGGCTGATTGAGCAGTTGGAACATCTTGACTTCAACATGGGTTTCCAACTACAAACGGATTTGATCCTTCAGTCCCTTCCTGAGTCTTTTGGGAATTTTGTGACAAATTTCCATATGACTAAACAGGAATGCACCTTAGCTGAATTGCTCAACATGCTGGTTATTGCCCAAAAGAATATGCCAGGCAATAAAGGAAAAGAGGTAGCTTTGGTTGCATCTTTTTCTTCTGGAAAGTCCAACAAGAAGAAGGGCAATAAGAAAAAGAAACCTCAGATTCCTGGTCCTTCCAAGAAAATAGCTAAGCAGAAAAGGAAGACTAAAGCTGATAAAGGCAAAGGAAAGTGTTTCCACTGCCAGCAGGAAAGTATTTCCATTGCCAATAGGAAAGTGTTTCCATTGCTAGTAAGAAAGTGTTTCCACTGGCCAGAGTATAGCAATCTAAATGAATGCAATGCCGTAGTGAAAACCAACTCAAGTTCAAAATATATTTGGCACTTAAGGTTATGTCATATTGCAGAAGATAGGATTGCAAAATTGGAGAAAATGGGGATTCTATCCTTATTGGGCTCTGAGCCTACTCCAACTTATGAATCTTGCCTTCAAGGCAAAATGACTAGATCACCCTTTGTTGGACAAGGGCTAAGAGTTGAAAATATTTTGGAGCTAATACATAGTGATGTATGTGGTCCATTTAAAGAAATGGCTAGAAGGGGCTTTCATTATTTTATTACCTTTACTGATGATAAATCAAGGTTTGGGTATTTGTATTTGATGAAATACAAACATGAATCTTTTGAAAAGTTCAAAGATCTGAAGTAGAAAATCAAACAGGAAAGAATATTAAAGCTCTTCGATCAGATCGTGGAGGTGAATATTTGAGTACTGAATTTGATGAATACTTGAGAGAGCATGGCATTGTTTCTCAGCTGACTCCTCCAGGAACACCACAGCTGAATGGTGTATCTGAAAGGAGAAATCGTACCCTATTGGATATGGTACGTAGTATGATGAGCTATACTGATATGCCAATCTCCTTTTGGGGATTTGCATTAGAATCAACTTTGTATATTCTGAATAGGATTCCATCAAAATCAGCTTCTTCCACACCTTATGAGATATGGCATGGAAGAAAACCAAGTCTTAAACATGTTAAGATTTGGGGTTGTCCAGCTTATATCAAAAAGCTGAACACTGATAAATTGGAGACCAGATCAGAAAGAGGTCTATTTGTTGGATATCCAAAAGATAGTTTTGGATGTTATTTTTATTTGCCTACTTCACAAAAGGTTGTGATAAGTAGAGATGCCACATTTCTTGAACAATAGTTTGTTCAAGAAGGAGGCAAAGGAAGGCAAATAGAGTTAGAATTGGAGAATTCTGACCAACCAACAGATCAGATGGATATAGATCCATCTAGTCAACCTATACATGTTGATGAAACATCTACAGCTGTTCCTCGTAGAATAACCAGGGTATCTCACCCACCAGTGAGATATGATTTTCTTCATGAAGAAGAACAAGAGTTGTCTACTCATGAAGAAGTAGATCATGGAGATGATCCACTTACCTATGAAGAAGCTATATCAGATATAGACTCTTCAAAATGGATTGATGCTATGAAATCCGAGATTGATTCCATGTATAAGAATCAAGTTTGGGATCTTGTTGACCCACTTGAAGGTATTGTACCTATAGGGAACAAATGGGTTTTCAAGAAGAAAATTGGTTCTGATGGAAAGGTAGAGACCTATAAAGCAAGGCTAGTAGCGAAAGGGTTTCGCCAAAGGCAAGGAATCGACTATGAGGAGACTTTCTACTTTGTTGCCATGCTTAAATCAATTAGGATTTTATTAGCAATAGCTACGTACTATGATTATGAGATTTGGCGGATGGATGTCAAAGCGACTTTTCTCAATGGATACATTGAAGAAAACATTTTCATGGAACAACCTAAGGGATTTGAATCCCAAGATGGTTCCAAGGTATGCAAGCTAAAGTGATCCATTTATGGGTTGAAACAAGCTTCGAGGAGTTGGAACATCCATTTTGATGAAGCCATTAAATCCTTTGGTTTTATAAAAAATGAGGATGAGCCATGTGTATATAAGAAGGTTAGTGACAGTGCTATCACTTTCCTTGTCTTATTTGTGGATGACATACTGTTGATGGGTAATGACACAGGTATGTTGTGACTAAAAGGTATGGTTGTCAAATACATTCTCCATGAAAGACTTAGGGGAGGCAACCTATATTCTTGGGATTCACATCTATAGAGATAGAGTGAAACGAATAATTGGTTTATCCCAAAGTCTATACTTGGAAAAGGTGTTAAAGAGGTTTAACATGCTTGATTGCAAGAGAGGATTGTTACCAGTGAGACATGGTATCCATCTTTCTAAAGAGATGTCTCCAAAGACACCTGAAGAAAGAGATAAGATGGCCAGGATTCCATGTGCTTCGGCTATTGGAAGTTTAATGTATGCAATGTTGTGTACTAGGCGGATATCGCATATCTTTATTAGTTTGACTAGCGGTATCAATCCAATCCAGTTTGGAACATCGGATAGTTGTCAAGAATATTCTTAAGTACTTGAGAAGAACTAAGGATTTATTCTTGATTTATGGAGGTGGAGACTTGCAATTGGATGGTTATCGATTCGATTTCCAATCGGATATCGATGATAGAAAGTCTACCTCTGGATATGTGTTCATTTGTAATGGAGGTGCGATCGATTGCAAGAGTTCTAAACAGAGCATTGCAGATTCCATCATCGAGGTCGAGTATATTCTCGCATCGAGATCTTGCAAAGGAAGTCATTTGGATTAAAAGTTCGTGTGAGAACCTACGGTAGTTCCTTCCATTGAGTCGCAGTTTCATTACCTTTGTGACAACAATGGAGCGATCATATAGGCTAAGGAACTAAGGTCTCACCCAAAATCCAAACACATAGAAAGGCACTACCACATTATCGGAGATATAGTTGGGCAAGCGATTTAGCCATGCAGAAAATAGCATCGGTGAAAATCCGGTGATCCATTCACTAAGCCTATGTCACAAACTCGGCTAGACCAACATCTTGAGAAGATGAGTCAAAGATATTGTAATGAATGGCTCTAGTGCTAGTGGGAGATTGTTAGTAGTATGCCCTAGAGCATATCATTTAGTATGTATCTTGTTCATATTTTATTAAGAAATGTCATTTCCACTTTTGTGTTTATATAATATATTTATGTGTAATAGAATAGGTCCATTGATATTTTGTTAGAAATATTATTCTTAAGTTGTTAAGAATATGAGTGACAATATTTCTAGCACAAAGTATCATAAATAGGTTCACAATCGAGGATACTTCATAATAAGGACATGACTTATCGGAAAGATTGTATTCATGTTTGTTCCCAAGTTATTTATATGAGATATAAATAAGATGGAATGGTGAGTCTCATGCCATATAACAAACATGATAGGCACTTATAAATGATAAGTAGGCGAACTAGTGACACTTATGACAAGCACATGGAGTTTACTCTTGTCAATGTTTTGTCATAAATCATATCGATGCATATAATCTTTAGACACGAGATAGCACGATTATCTTGTATATAGGTAGTTTGAGTTTGATACTGCTTTCATACTTGTACTGTGTATGGGTATATGGGCATGTGTTGGCTCCTACTAGTTATATATGGAGGTAGGTGTTGATCAAGATGGAATCTGTTCCTCTAAGTAAATAGAGATAAAATCCTATGTTCATTTAATTGTTCTTGATGTTTCAAGTTCTGGCGGAGACAGATAGATTTATTCGAAAGAGTTTACGATGAGAAAAATCTTTTAATCAAGAACTGGAATTAAAAGAGAACATAATATTCATAGCAAATGGAGTTTGACATATACCATGACTCGGCTTGAGTTGGGATTTTGTATGCAGAGAGAGATTCTAGTGCATGGTAACATATGATTATAGGTTCATTTAAGGTAAATCTTATTACTAATTGGGTGGCCATGGCATGCTATGCTAGGTGTTAACCATGGTCTATGAGGTTCATAAAATGATTTAGAGAAATCATTTATGGTAAGAAAGAGTTCTGATGATATTAAGAGTTGATATCATGTCTCATTGCCAATTAGTGATGAGCCTAGTAAGTCACACACATACACAAGTTATCACCTATTTAAATATGATTTAATTAATTAATTGAAGAGTTTAATTGATTAATTAAATACGTTTGGTTTGCAATTAGATTGCAAAGTCCCTAGCATGACTTGAAACCAAATCTAGATTATTGGATGTATAATATAAGTTAAATTTATATTTAAAGTGTTTAAATATGAATTTAATTGATGAGAAATTAATTAATAGAGATTAATTAATTAATTTATATTTGATATAAATTAATTAGAAGAAGAAAATATTTATTTTGGGTTAAGAACTCAAAATTAAAACACAGGGGCATTTTGGTCATTTTACAGTGTGACACGTGGCACCATGAGATGGTGACACATGGCATAACACATAAGCTTGCCAAATGTTTTTTTTAATCATGTAAGATGATTAAAATCAAGATTAAATATAGGTTTGACACTTGGCACAATGTGATTGGGTCACTTAAACCTAGAGCTAATCAAAAGGTGACATGTGGCTAGGGTTTAATGTGTTAACCTAGCTATTTAAGTGTTGTTATGAGAAAATAAAACACAACCAGCAGCCACACTCCTTTGTCACGCCACTTTGAGGATTTTTATCTCTTCTTCTTCATCTCTTATCAATTCAAAGAGATTAGCCATCAATCTCTTGAATTAAGAACACTAGAAATTGTTTCTAATGTCCTGTTTACGTCTTTAATCTCTTAAAAGGCAGAACTTGATTTTCTAATTAATAGAAAAAGCTTTAGAAGCTATTCAAGGGCTGCCATAGGTGTTCTTGGTGTGGACAAGCTAGAGGGACAACATCTGGTGTCCTGAAGATGAATCTCAAAGCGCAGAACATTGCGATTGCATCAAGAGGTTAGTGTAATCGTTCTTGATTTAATCTAGGGTTCTAAAATTAATCTGATTAATTTTAAAATCTTAAATGGAAAATACATATCCAAAAACATATTAAAAGAGTTTTAATATGTTGTTTATCAATGAAATCAAATAGATAAAAATAAATCTTGCATGATGCATGTGACCCTAGGTGAAAATTTTTGAATTCAATGGTATAAACTTGTGTTTTTCACGCTTCCGTTCCTTCACCTTTGTCACGCCACTTTGAGGGTTTTCATCTCTTCTTCTTCATCTCTTATCAATTCAAAGAGATTAGCCATCAATCTCTTGAATTAAGAACACTAGAAATTATTTCTAGTGTCCTGTTTACATCTTTAATCTCTTAAAAGCGTAACTTGATTTTCTAATTAATAGAAAAAGCTTTAGAAGCTATTCAAGGGCTGCCATAGGTGTTCTTGGTGTGGACAAGCTAGAGGGACAACATCGGTATCACGAAGACGAATCTCAAAGCGCGAACATTTGCGATTGCATCAAGAGGTTAGTGTAATCGTTCTTGATTTAATCTAGGGTTCTAAAATTAATCTGATTAATTTTAAAATCTTAAATGGCAAATACAGATCCAAAAATATATTAAAAGAGTTTTAATATGTTGTTTATCATTGAAATCAAATAGATAAAAATAAATCTTGCATAATGCATGTGACCTTAGGTGAAAATTTTTGAATTCAATGGTATAAACTTGTGTTTTTCACACTTCCGTTCCTTCAGCTATTAGGGAAAATCCCTTCACAAGTCTCCTGTAATACCCAGCTAGCCCCAAGAAACTTCTGACCTCAGTTGTGTTTCTGGGAGGCTTCCATTCCATCACTGTTTCTATTTTCTTGGGATCCACCCTAATCCCCTCAGTCACTACGTGTCCAAGGAATGCAATCTCATTCAACCAAAAGTCACACTTGGACAGCTTAGCATACAGCTCCTTTTCTCTCAGGGTTTGCAGAACAATCCTCAAATGCTCACCATGTTCTTCCCTGGTCTTAGAATACACCAAAATATCATCAATAAAGACCACTATGAACCGATCTAGGTATGGATGGAAGATACGGTTCATAAGGTCCATAAATGCTGCTGGTGCATTTGTTAGGCCAAAGGGCATCACTAGGAACTCATAATGCCCATATCGGGTCCTGAATGCAGTCCTTGGCACATCTGCATCCTTCACCCTCAATTGATGATACCCTGATCTGAGATCAATCTTAGAAAATACTCCTGCTCCCTTCAACTGATCAAACAGATCATCAATTCTAGGCAACGGATATTTGTTCTTCACCGTCACTTTATTCAACTGCTGGTAATCAATGCATAGCCTCAAAGTCCCATCCTTCTTTTTCACAAACAGCACTGGAGCTCCCCATGGTGACACACTGGGGCGTATGAACCCCTTATCAAGCAACTCTTGCAACTGAGTTTTCAACTCCCTCAATTCAGTGGGTGCCATCCTATAAGGAGCAATGGAAATGGGTGTTGTACCCGACAGTGTCTCAATAGCAAATTCGACTTCCCTTTCTGGTGGCAAACCAGGCAACTCTTCAGGAAATACCCCTGGGAAGTCTCTTACTGTGGGTATGTCACTCAGGTTTGGCTTAGCCTGCCTAGTATCCACCACATGTGCTAGGTAGGCTTCACAGCCTTTTCTCATCATTCTTCTTGCAACTGTGGCTGAGATGACATTGGACAAGAAATCTGTCCTTTCCCCCACAATTGTGATCTCATTACCCTCTGAAGTTTTTAGAGAAATTCCCTTCAACTTGCAATCAACTATTGCCTGATGACGTGACAACCAGTCCATTCCCAAAATCACGTCAAACTCGTGGAAGGGTAACTCAATCAGGTCGCCCAAGAATTCATACCTCTGAATCCTTAACGGGCAACCCTTGTATACTTTGTTCACCACTACACTGTGACCCAATGGATTAGTGACCAGAATGTCTTGGTCACTTTCCCCTATCAGTATCCCTCTTTCTACGGGTAGGTTGATGCAAATGTAGGAATGAGTGATTCCCAAGGCAGTGAGCTGGATCTTGATGTTGTCATTTAGTCCCTCTTCAAATCTCTTGCACCTTTCAGCTTCATTAGGGACTATCTCCCTTCTATAGCGGCTCAATCTTACAAATTCCTTCTCATATTCGGCCACTGACAGCTGTCTCTGCCTCAGGTTAATAAACTCTCTTCTTCTCTCTTCCAGGTATACGGTACCCACATATTTCTTCTTGAATTCAGAGAGGAAGAAGTCCCAAGTTCTGACTTCGCTGCACTTCATCGACACGGTGTCCCACCACTCATATGCATCATCTTGCAAAGAAAGATATGGCGACTTCGAGGTTTTGCTCGGAGTGCGGTGGAGTTGTTTTAGGACTCTGCCTATTACATTCAACCAATTCTCGGTACATGTGAGTCATCTTCTCTCTTGCCATAGAAATCCACTGCCCCAAACTTTCTTAGCCTTTCCAGGTGTGATTTCTGCTGTGGAGCTGGTGGTGGTGGTGGTGGTGGTGCTGGCATTACCCCAGCCATTTGTCTAAAGAAGTCGGCCATTTCTTTGAAACATGGCACGTGGAGGTGGCGAGGCTCTGCTTGAGCTGGTGCAGCAGATTCTCTCATGCCCCCAGTCTTAGCTGCTGCAGGTGGAGCATGACTCTCCACTTCCTCCTCAACGGCTCTCTGAGATGAAGGGTCCATATCCTATTCAAAATAAGAAAGATAAACAGATCTGCGTTAGTGTCACCTCGACTCTTACAAATGCAATGCATGGTATGGACTCAATCTAGGCCCAGAAACGCCTAAACCGTGCTCTGATACCACTAAATGTGACACCCCTTACCCGTGTACAGTATACCCGAATAAGTAATGCCACACGGTGTACCGGCACACTCTAATATACCTTAATTAATTTATATCATGCTTTTGAATATAATTTATGAAATATAATTTATTTTAGCCATTTATCAAAAGTATTATTTATTTGAGGTTTCGAAGATTTTAAAGAAAATCCGGCGGAGTACCGGCTAAAAATGGAGAAAACAGTTCTTCGGAACCTGTTAAAAACACTTCCAATAATTGTATTCCATCATTTCAAACTCCAATATCCAAAATCTCAACAATTTCCAATTTCGGTTCTCAACAATCTTTTCATTTCTCAAACATCCATTTCTCATATACAAGCAATAAATAAATGCTCAAATTTTGCATTCATAGTCATAACTTTGATTATTTACATGAACATCAAAATATATTACATAAGTTTAAATACATATGAGAAGGTAAAAATTTGCTACAAAATATCAAAATGACACCTAGTGTCCTACCAATGCACTGTAGAAGTTGAGGTGACAAGGACACTGTGCAGAACTGCAGGATGGACTCACCCAGTCTGTGGTCTACTGGGCTCACGATCGGAATCTCCAGTACCTACGCGTGGCAAAAGCAATGCGCTAAGTAATAATGCTTAGTGGTGCAATAATATAATAAAGGAAAATAGCAAGAAAATAAATGTGTATAGAATGTGTATGCTTTCTTTGTTTGGTGTTGGTATATTCATTATTTCATTAACTTTGTTCACTTTTATTCATTTGGTTGCCCCAAGTAACCTACACTAGACGACTGGAATGGATAACGGGTAAACCGGCACTGGGTATCTAGTATCTCGGGCCGTCACACCATCGGTCACATATGCATCTCCCGGTGTGCAACAGAACAGCTAACAATCTGTAAATAATATTAGGCACGAGGCCAAGTCTCAATATAATGTCAAAATGGTTAAAAGCCATAAAATCACGGAATGACATATTGCCATGTGCAGTACTGCTAACTGAACCCTATTGACATGCCAAACTATCCAAACCAATCTTGTTAGGTATACTAGGGCATTCGATACTTTAAAATTCTTTAATCTTTGAATTTCAAGTTTCGGTGTTACTATTCACCTCTATGGTCAACTAAAATGTTGACTTTTAGGTAGAAATTAGGTACATTGGTTTTGGCACTCCCAACATACCACATTTTGTATTTAAAACTTGTTGGCATTGAGCGTTAATACCATTTCTAAGCATTAAACAAAAGGAGCAGATTTTTCAGATTTTGTACCATAACTTTACTATTCCATTTGGAACTGTTACAGTGGGAATTTGAAGAAATGGCAAACATGAAAGTTGTTCCTTATTTTGTCTAGTTGAATTTCCTTTTTTAAATCACTCCATTTGGAGTTCTGTAGCTCCAGATATGGTCCAAAAACCACAGCTGGCCGGATTTCCATTCTGCAGAAATTACCATATCTACAGTAACATGAACAGTGACTGCCACTGCCATTTAGGTTAGGTTCTGGCCATAATTTGGGGTAGGTTTCTTCATGAAAGTTGTTTTTCTATGTCTCTACTTGTTTCTGTAAAAATTTCAGGTCAATTGACCAAATCTACAGTGAGTTATGGCCAAATGAACAGTTACTGTTCATTTGGTCAATTCTGCAGGGGCTGTTGCAGTGTGTCTGGATTGGGGCCAAGTTTTGGTCCTCTTGCTTTGGTCTTTTGGGCATGGTTTCTTCAGAAAAAAATGTACCATTATAAGCCTAGTTTCATTTCCAATTGGCCAAACACCAATTGAACCAACACAGCCCAAATTATGGCAGTGCAAGTGGACTGAATTTTTAGCCCCTCTGCTGCTGTCCTAGGGCAGCCTGCAACTTCACTTTGCAATCCTATTTTTCAGTCCATTTTATGGTCAACTTACCTAAAATGGTCACTAATTGACCATTAAAATGTTCTCTAATAATTTCCTAAACCAAGTTTACATTTTGCTCCCAAAACCCTAATTCAAATTCATGTTTTATACAATTTACCTTAGTTAGCTTTTAATTCATTATTATTGTGCTTATAAACCTCCAACATGATTCTAGTTCACTTCAAGCTCATCAAAAACACTCCCGCCCATTCCATAGCTAGGGCAGCCAAAATTTATATACTCATACACATGAGTTTTTGTTCATTCAAATTACAATTCCTACTAAGTTTCAAGTCACAAATCATGAAATTAATGAGTTTTATGTATATAGTTGCACTAACCTTGAATAGGGCAGATTTTTCCCTTCCTCAAAGTCTTGGTTTCCTTTTCTTTTTGCTCCCACAATAATCACCAAGATGATAGAATGAATTTTTGTGTTGGTAATTAGGGTTTTTAGTGGAAGAAAGCTAAGAAAGATGAAGGATGAAAGGTTGTTAATGGTGGAATGGGTAAGGGTGAGTGGACGGCATGAAGAAGAAGGGAGGGAGCTGGTTTTGGGTTTCTAGAATTCTGCTTCATTTACCCATTTTTATTTCATTTTAATGGACTTGCTTAAATTTGATTGGCCAATACACTTTCAATTACCTAAGCATGACATCATAATTCCCAATTTAGCTCCTTTTTCTTTCTTTTCTTTTCTATCAAGTTTCAATTTAATTTCTAGTAATGTTTATTCATATTTTATGTCATATTAATTATTTACTCAACTGGACAAGTCGGCCAAAAATCACCTCTGAAGGCGAAATGACCAAAATGCCCTCCGTTTGTCTTAACGGGTCAAAATTGTCTGTACCGATTGAAAAATTTTTCTAGGTATTTTCTTGGCATTCTAATGCCATGGGAACCTCAATAACCCTTCTCTGGAGTCCCAAAAATTATTTTATAATTTTTCCCTCGGGTCTAGGGCTCTTTGTTGCGAGAACCGCAATTTCCCTCTGGTTACCCATCGCTAGGGCACCGGCTCGTTTAACTTGGTTGTATTTTATTTCAAAATTTTTTTACTAAATTTTTCTTATTAATATTTGAGTTAATTATGATTCCTGACTTTAGTTTAAATATTTTTCCGGACGTTCTAGCTGTCCGGACCGACACCGGTCACCGGAACAGTAGAATGTACGGAGTTGGTACAGGGAGGGTGTTACAATTAAAGCTTATGCATTCATCTTGAGGAAGCCATCGGCAACAAGAAGAAAGGGATTTAGTGAGTTTTTAGCAAACTCCAAAAGAAGTAAGTGTCCAAATCCCCTCCCTTGCTTTAGTAAACTTCATGTTTAGGTTGAAGTAAGTTGAATGGTGAAGAGAATGGAAGAATTTGTTGAGTTATGGTATTGTTCAATTTTGGCAGCCATGAGAACCTATGTTGCTTGAGTTTTTCTTACCTCTAATGGATGGAAAATAATGTTGATTTAGTCATTTTAAAGTTGTAGCAATTTAGTTTCCATGTATATGTACATTGTGTACTTGAAATTAAGGGTTTGGAAAGCAATTTGTATACCTTAGTAAATTGCCACTTTTGGCAGCCTTCAAATTCATGTATTAGTGTTTGGTTTCATAAATTTTCTTGATGAATTATGTTGAAGATGAATTGAGGGCTGAGTATGTGAAGTAATGCTTGGGAGGTATATGTTATAATCAAGTGTTTTCATGTATATATTATGTTTAATTTAACTTTGCAAATTAGGGTTGTATAATGTACATGGAGCACTTGTATATTCTACCCAAATGGACATGAATGAGATATGATGAATGGTATAGAAGTGTTATGAATGTGTATTTGTAGTTTTGGGAGGAGGAGAAGTGTTATTTGGAAGTGTTCTTTGTGTGCAGATTTTGTGTTGTGAAGGCAGTAGGTAAATTAAACCATAAGTGAAAATTGGTGACCCCAATTGGTATGAGGCCAATGGGAGGTGAAAATATACACAAAATAGGCCAAATTTTATGTAGAAATGTTGCCAAAATTCTGCCTAGAAACTGACCTTAAAAATGACCTAATTCGGAATTGGTAAGTGCAAGCCCAAATTTTTGACCATATGAACAGTAGTCCTGAAATTTTTACCATGGAAAGCTTAGACATAGAGTAACAATTCTTATGCAGAAACCAAAGCCCATAAATGACCAGAACCAAGTCAAATTGCTTGCCCAATTTCTGGTACCAAAATTTCTAGAACTGAATTTGACCTAAAATTGACCAAATTTTATACTAAAGATGCAATCTGTCCAACTTTAGTAAATTGACCATATGTTGGTCTATACAACTCAGAATGACCTAAAATTTGTTCCAAAAGTTCAATAAGACATAGGGCTATACTTTTGCTTCTTTGACCAAAATCTAAAAACCAAGAGAAAGAGGACATTAAGCTAGACAAATCTAGCACACTAAAACTGAAAATTTAACATTTACATACAATGAAGGTTGAAGTAATTTGGCAATAAATGCCAACTTGTGAAAAGGGTAAATTGCACTATATTAGCAAGATATTGAATTACAAATTGTGACATGTTGATATGAGAATCAACTTATCCACGATATCTAAAAAGGTTAACATTTGCATTGACTTGTAAATTACATAATAGCTAGTAAACTCTAAAAATGAAGAATTAAACAATTAATTTGTAATGTGCCCTAGTTTGCCTAGTTAACTAGTTTGGATAGCTTGGCATGTCAATAGGATTCCGACAGTTGTTCTATAAATGGTTTTACGCCATACTGTATTTTTGTGGCTTATTATGCCGCATTGTGATTTTAATAGCCTATGGCTATATGGATTGTGTTATTATACTTGGCTTATTGCCTGATTGACTATATGGCTTTTTAGCCACACTGTTTGCACACCGGGAGACACTTTGTGACTGATGGTGTAACGACCCAAGGTACTAGGTACCTAGTGCCAGTATATCCGTTTATCTAGTTTGGTCAGTGTATAGGCTACACGGGTAGTTAATTTAAGCATTATTAAATTCAAATAGCTAAATTCAGTTTATTGACATACAACACCACCAAAATTAGCAAAAATGAAAGGTTAGCAAATAAAAGTAGAATCAACAACTGTAAAGAATATTGATGTCATAAATTCATAAACAATTTATTTATTTTATTTTAGTGTATATTTCTTTATATTTGGCACCACTAAGCAGAATTGCTTAGCGCGTTGCTTTTGCTACGCGTAGGTATTGGAGACACAGCTGGGGAGCCCAGCAGACCTATGACCGGGTGAGACATCAGATCTGCACAGGAGTCTAGAGTCATCTGCACTACACTACATACATGGTAGGACTTAGGATCTTGTGTAATGACTATTAGTTGTATTTTGACATTTTGTTATGTAATTTGTATATTCTAAAACTTTAAGGTTTGTGATAAATTGTACATATTAAACTCCTATGGAAGGTGTTTGGATGAATGTAAATTATGATGGATTGTATTTTGAAACTATGAAATTTTGAGACTGAAAAAGTAGTTGGAAGATTGAGATTATCATATTGAACTATTTTTAACAGGTTTAAAAGGATAGTTTGTCCGAAATAGAGACGACACCTTGCCAGATTTTTATTACTATTTTTGAAACACTGATTTTATTAAAATCTGAATATAGAACCAGTATGTTATGAATATCACATAAAGATTTCTAAAATCAAATTGAGTTCAAAAAAAAAATTGAGATAATCACAGACTAGGTGCTCCTGCACGCTGTGTAGCATGCCTTGCTCTGCTACACTGTAGACAGGTGAGGGGTGTTGCATGACTTATGACCTAAATGTCCAATAAAATATAGGAAATTAATATTGTAAAATATAGAATAAAAGAGGAAAGGTGTATGAACAAGAAAAGAAAAGAAAATTAAAAGAAATCTTTATGACATCACTTAAGTGATGTATGCATGATATAATAAAGAATTTTTATTTTAATGTAATTAAAGTGGGAAAAAGATAATTAAACAAATAAAAACCAAAAAGAAAATTTAAAAGTCCATCTTCTCCATTGTTTTGTCGTCACTTTCCTCTCTCATCTCTCTCTCTCTCATTTTCTCTTCATTTTCACCATTTTTAGACTTAGAAAGCTTAAATTTCTCTAGTTTCTTCCCATAAATTTCTTAAACTCCAACACAAAATCACACTCTTAGACCTAGATACATCACTTGGGAAAAAAAAGGAAGAAGGAAATTGAAGATTGAAGGAGAAGAAAAATTGTTTGAATAAGGTAAGCCAATTTTCTCACCATATGCATGGCCTATACATGAAATATAATTGAAATTGATGAAATTATGTAAAGGAACTTGGAAATTTATGAAGGAGCGGAAGCATGAAAAATACAAGTTTAGATCATTGAAATTCAAAAATTTTTCATCTAGGGTAACATGCATCATGCAAGATTCATTTTTATCTATTTGATTTCAATGATAAATAGCATATTAAAACTCTTTTAATATATTTTTAGATCTACATTTGCCATTTAAGATTTTAGAATTAATCAGATTAATTTTAAGAACCCTAGATTAGATCAACACAAGTGCAGTAACCTCTTGATGCACTGCAGTGTGTTTGGCACCTTTGGGATGCGTTTTTAGGACACCAGATGTTGTCCCTCTTGCTTGTCCACACCAAGATCACCTATGGCAGCCCTTGAACAGCTTCTAAAGCTTTTCTATGAATTAGAAAATCAAGGTTTTCCTTTCGAGAGATTAGAGATGTAAACAGAACGCTAGAAACAATTTCAAGTATTTTTAATTCAAGAGATTGTTTGCAAATCTCTTTGAATTGATGAGAGATGAAGAAGAAGAGAAGGGAGAGGTCTCCAAAGTGGCGGCACAAAGAGAAATGCAGCATCTTGTTATGTTTTTTCTTGTCATAACAACACTTAAATAGCTAGGTCACCACTTAAAACCCTTGCCACATGTCACATTCTGATTGGCTCTAGGTTTAATTGACCCAATCACATTGTGCCAAGTGTCAAACCTATATTTAATCTTGACTTTGATCATCTTACATGATTAAAAGACATTTGGCCAGCTTATGTGTAGTGCCATGTGTCACCATCTCATGGTGCCACATGTCACCCTGTGAAAAGACCAAAATGCCCCTGTGTCCTAATTTTGAGTTCTTAACCCAAAATAATTATTTCTTTTCTTATAATCAATTCATATCAAATATAAATTAATTAATTAATCTTTATTAACTAATTTCTTATTAATTAAATTCATATTTAAACACTTTAAATATAAATTTAAACTTATACTATACATCAAATAATCTAGATTTGGTTTTAAGTCATGCTAGGGACTTTGCAATCTAATTATAAACTAAACCTATTTAATTAATCAATTAAACTCTTTAATTAATTAATTAAATTATATTTAATTTAGTGATTACTTGTGTCTGTGTGTGACTTACCAGGCTCATCACTAATTGGCAATGAGACATGATATTAACTCTTAATATCATCAGAACTCTTTCTTACCATAAATGATTTCTCTAAATCTTTTTATGCACCTCATAGGCCATGGTTAACACCTAGTATAGCATGCCATGGCCACCCAATCAGTAATAAGGTTTACCTTAAATGAACCTATAATCATATTTTACCATGCGCTAGAATCTCTCTGTTACAAAATCCCAATTCGAGCTGGAGTCATGGTTTATGTCAAACCCCATTTGCTATGAATATTATGTTCTCTTTTGATTCTAGTTCTTGATTAAAAAGATTTTCTCATTAGAAACTCTTTTCTGATTAAATCTATCTGTCCTGGCCAAGAACTTAAAACATCAAGAATAATTAAATGAACATAGGATTTTATCTCTATTTACTTAGGGTAACAGACTCCATCTTGATCAACACCTATCTCCATATATAACTAGTAGGAGCTAACACATGCCCATATTCCCATACACAGTACAAGTATGAAAGCAGTATCAAACTCAAACCACTTATATACAAGATCACTGTGCTATCTCAGGTCTAAAGATTATATGCGTTAATATGATTTATGACAATACATTGACAAGAGTAAACTCTATGTGCTTGTCATAAATGTCATTGGTTCGGCCTACTTATAATGTATAAGTTCCTATCATGTTTGTTATATGGCATGAGACTCACCATTCCATCTTATTTATATGTCATATAAATAACTTGGGAACAAACATGAATACAATCTTTCTGGATAAGTCATGTCCTTATTATGAAGTATCCTCGATTGTGAACCTATTTATGGTACTTTGTGCTAGAAATACTGTCACTCATATTCTTAACAACTTAAGAATAGAATTTCTAACAAAATATCAATGGAACTTTTCTATTACACATAAATATATTATATAAACGGAAAAGTGAAAATGCCTTTTATTAATAAAAAATATACAAGATACATACTAAATGATATGCTCTAGGGCATACTACTAACAATCTCCCATTTGCACTAGAGCCATTCATTACAATATCTTAGACCCATCTTCTCAAGATGTCGGTCTAGCTGAGTCTGTGACATGGGCTTAGTGAATGGATCAGCTAGATTCTCAGCTAATGCTATTTTCTGCATGGCTATAGTGCCTCGCCCAACTATTTCTCAGATAATGTGGTAGCACCTTTCTATATGTTTGGATTTCTGGTGAGACCGGGGTTCCTTAGCCTGTATGACTTCTCTATTATTGTCACAGTGAAGTGGAACTACTGACTCAATGGAAGAAACTAATGCAAGTTCTATCACAAACTTCTTTATCCAAACAACTTCCTTTGTAGCATTTGATGCAGCAATATACTCAGCCTCGGTAGTGGAATTTGCAGTTGTACTCTATTTGGAACTCTTCCAACTGACTACACCTCCATTACAAATGAACACATATCCAAAGGTAGACTTTCTATCATCGATATCTGATTGGAAATCAGAATCAGTATAACCATCCAATTGCAATTCTCCACCTCCACATATCAAAATATAAATCGTTAGTTCTTCTTAAGTACTTAAGGATATTCTTGACAGCTATCCAGTGTTCCAAACCTGGATTGGATTGATACCTGCTAGTTAAACTAACAGCATATGCGATATCCGACCTAGTACACAACATTACATACATCAAACTTCCAATAGCCGAAGCATATGGAATCCTAGCCACTTTATCTCTTTCTTCAGGTGTCTTATGAGACATCTCTTTAAAAAGGTGGATACCATGTCTCACTGGTAACAACCCTCTCTTGGAATCAAGCATGTTAAACCTCTTTAACACCTTTTCCAAGTATAGACTTTGGGATAAACCAATTATTCTTTTTGCTCTATCTATATAGATGCGAATCCCAAGAATATAGGTTGCCTCCCCTAAGTCTTTCATGGAGAATGTATTTGACAACTATACCTTTACAGTTGTCAACATACCTGTGTCATTACCCATCAATAGTATGTCATCCACATATAGGACAAGGAAAGTGATAGCACTGTCACTAACCTTCTTGTATACACATGGCTCATCCTCATTTTTGATAAAACCAAATGACTTAATGGCTTCATCAAAACGGATGTTCCAATTCCTTGAAGCTTGTTTCAACCCATAAATGGATCGCTTTAGCTTGCATACCTTAGAACCATCTTGGGATTCAAAACCCCTAGGTTGTTCCATGAAAATGTTTTCTTCGATGTATCCATTAAGAAAAGCTATTTTGACATCCATCTACAAAATCTCATAATCATAGTATGCAGCTATTGCTAATAGAATCCTAATTGATTTAAGCATGGCAATAAGCGAGAAAGTCTCTTCATATTCGATTCCTTACCTTTGGCGAAATCCTTTCACTACTGGCCTTGGCTTATAGGTCTCTACCTTTCCATCAGAACCAATTTTTTTCTTGAAAACCCATTTGTTCCCTATAGATACAATACCTTCAGGTGGGTCAACAAGATCCCAAACTTGATTTTTATACATGGAATCAATCTTAGATTTCATAGCATCAATCCATTTTGAAGAGTCTATATCTGATATAGCTTCTTTATAGGTAAGTGGATCATCTCCATGATTTACTTCTTCATGAGTAGACAACTCTTGTTTTTTTCCATGAAGAAAACCATATCTCATTGG
This sequence comes from Hevea brasiliensis, assembly GCF_030052815.1. Taxonomy (NCBI): domain Eukaryota; kingdom Viridiplantae; phylum Streptophyta; class Magnoliopsida; order Malpighiales; family Euphorbiaceae; genus Hevea; species Hevea brasiliensis. The sequence goes on along the minus strand of NC_079499.1, from coordinate 60,677,880 downwards.
TGGGTGAGATATCCTAGTTGTTTTACGAGGAACAGCTATAGATGTTTCATCAATGGGTGTAGGTTGACTAGATGGATTTATATCCATCTGATCTACTGGTTGGTCAGAATTCTCCAATTCGAACTCTATTTGCCTTCGTTTGCCTCTTTCTAAAACAAACTGTTGTTCAAGAAATGTGACATCTCTACTTACCACAACCTTTTGTGAAGTAGGCAAATAAAAATAATATCCAAAACTATCTTTTGGATATCTAACAAATCGATCCTTTTCTGATCTGGTTTCTAATTTATCAGTGTTCAACATTTTTATATAAGCTAGACAACCCCAAATCTTAACATGCTTAAGACTTGGTTTTCTTCCATGCCATATCTCATAAGGTGTGGAAGAAACTGATTTTGATGGAATCCCATTCAGAATATACAAAGTTGATTCTGATGCATATCCCCAGAAGGAGATTGGTATATCAGTATAGCTCATCATACTACATACCATATCCAATAGGATACGATTTCTCCTTTCAGATATACTATTTAGCTGTGGTGTTCCTGGAGGAGTCAGCTGGAAAACAATGCCGTGCTCTCTCAAGTATTCATCAAATTCAGTACTCAAATATTCACCTCCACGATCTGATCGAAGAGCTTTAATACTATTTCCTGTTTGATTTTGTACTTCAGATTTAAATTCTTTCAACTTTTCAAAGGATTCATGTTTGTATTTTATCAAATACAAATACCCAAACCTTGATTTATCATCAGTAAAGGTAATAAAGTAATGAAAACCGCCTCTAGCCACTTCCTTAAATGGACCACATACATCACTATGTATTAGCTCCAAAATATTTTCAGCTCTTAGCCCTTGTCCAATAAAGGGTGATCTAGTCATTTTACCCTGAAGGCAAGATTCATAAGTTGGAGTAGGCTCAGAGCCCAATGAGGATAGAATCCCCATTTTCTCCAGTTTTGCAATCCTATCTTCTGCAACATGACCTAACCTTAAGTGCCAAATATATTTTGATCTTGAGTTGATTTTCACCATGGCATTACATTCATTTAGATCACTTGCATTCATATTGTATTTGTCATTATTATCAAAATAATAAAGAACATCATTCATATAACCTGAACCAACATATTTATTTCCCAAATAAATATTGCAAACATCATATGTGAATTGAAATTCATAGCCATTTATAGTCAAACTAGATATAGAAATGATGTTCTTAAAAGCATCAGGTACATATAAAACGTTATTCAAACACAAAATATGTCTAAACATATAAAAAGATTTAAATCCTATGGCTAAAGCTTCAAGAGTTGAGCCATTGCTAATTCGGACTCAAACATCTCGAGAACACAAGCTGCTACTATTTGTTAGTTCTTGCATATCATAAGAAATGTGAGAACTGGCATCAGTATCTAAAACCCAAGCTGTAGATGAACTATGACTATCATCAGAATCTAAATAACAAGATATGGACATACCTTCTGAAGGTCTATCCTTCTTGTCCTTTAGAGAAGCAAGATACTCTGGGTAGTTCCTTTTCCAGTGCCCATCCTTCTAGCAGTGGAAACACTTTCCTTTGCCTCCATCAGCTTTAGTCTTCCCTTTCTATTTAGCTATTTTCTTGGAAGGACCAGGAATCTGAGATTTCTTTTTCTTATTGCCCTTCTTGTTGTTGGACTTTCCAGCAAAAGAAGATGTAATGAAAGCTACCTCTTTTCCTTTATTTCTTGGCATATTCTTTTGAGCAATAACTAGCATGTTGAGTAAATCAACCAAGGTGCATTCCTATTTAGTCATATGGAAATTTATCACAAAATTCCTAAAAGACTCAGGAAGGGACTGAAGGATTAAATCCGTCTGCAGTTGGAAATCCATGTTAAAGTCAAGATGATTCAGCTGCTCAATTAGCCGAATCATCTTGTGGACATGATCCCTAACACTATGTCCCTCAGATATCCTCATGCGGAATAGTTGCCTAGATATCTCATACCTAGCATTCCTGCTGTGCTCACCATATAACTCTTATAGGTGAAGAAGGATCTTACTCGCACTCTGCATGTTCTCATGCTGCTTCTATAACTCATTACTCATGGAAGCAAGCATGTAACACTTACCTCTCATATTATGCTCCTTCCACTTGTCCAAAGTTTCATGTTCCTCTTGAGTGGCTTCTGGAGGTAAGGGACCAAGAACATTTGAGTCTAGAACATATCCCATATGTTCAACATTCAGGATAAGTTTCAAATTTCTTAGCCAATTAGACAGATTAGGTCCTGTCAACCTATTGTGATCAAGTATGCTTATAAGGAAATAGTGGTGTTTGTTCTGTGCTCATTATTATCAGAAAATTAACTACAGAAAATAACCAGATTAATTAGTAAATGTATCATGTAATTAACCAAAATGATTATGGTCTTTTAATCAAATTGGTCCTCCCACTAACTTAGCGAATCCTACACTTTCAAAGTAGAAAACATAAATCCTATTTGGATAGATTTCTAGTGGGTGATTGAATTCTTATAATTCTATTGATTATCCTTAGGTATATCCATTATTGGAATTATAATAAACTATAAGTGAGCAACTCCTTGCCCATCACATCTCATGTGAGGTTCAATCCTTTGCCTAGCCCCTAATGCTCAAAATCTCAGGTACATTCATTATTGACTTATCTTGCATTAATTAAGTTGATCCCATTGAGCTAGTAATTATGCAAATAATTTTAATGTCCTCAAGTACATCCAATATTGGACACCAAACCATTTACATATTTACAACATATCATGCTTAATAATTATTCTTAAGAAAATCTCTTAAATTAATTACATCTTATGCAAGTATTTAAAATTTCTTAAAATAATTGCCTCATTGGAGGGCCCATGTTATAATTACTTTAATTATAGCATTTCCAACTTAATCATTTGTTTGGAAGATTTTATGGTTATCTTAATTACTATTAAGGTCTCACTTTGCATATTATCCATTTAGCATGCATATATCATATACTTGCATACATTCACATACATCTCATGCATTCATGGATAAACAGTAAATATGGTATGATCATGGACTTTCTAAGGGATTTAATTCTGAGCCACCAAGAATTGAATCAGGGCATTCCTAGGTGCAATTCATTCATTCATTTTACAAAAGTTGCTGAAGGAGTACATAATCAACAGTTGATCCTGAATTCCTCCCACTGGTCCCACCAATGCTCTTGACCTCCTTGATCTTCTTGCAATCCAATTACATAGTAATTCTTGGCATACCAAGGCGAATTTACAAGAACTTAAATAAATGAAATTACAACCCAAAATTATTACAACCTTAATAATACATGCCCAAAATAAATTAAAATAAATTAATTAATTTACAATCCCAAAGAAACATAAAAAAAATCCAATCACATTGGTCTTTTATAGTCCATGATCATCCATCATGCATATCACTATTTAACAATTAAATAAAATATACAAACTTAAATTAAATTGAATATCTCATATTCAACTTAAAAATCCAGATTTGAGTATGATTCAAGTAAATTTAAAAATTTAGATTTGAATCACATTCAAACAACTTTAAAAATTCAGATTTGAATCACATTCAAACAATTTTATAAAATTCAGATTTGAATATGATTCTAACAACTTTAAAAATTCAGATTTGAATCACATTCAAACAACTTTTAAAATTCAGATTTGAATCAAAAAATATTTTTATGATTAAAACTCTAATTAAACAATTTAATTAGACATAGATGAGCTTTTATATCATACAATAATTGCAAATTAAAAAGCCAAACCTTGCGCACACCATTGGAGGCCACAAAGTGTGTGCACCAATGGTATTGGTCACTAAGCCGTCACCTTTCATTGCAACCAGCAATGGATCTATCATCTCATGATCACACCACACAATTAAATCACATAATCAACAATCTAAATGGCAAATATAGTGGCTCTGATACCAATTGAAGGAGCGGAAGCATGAAAAACACAAGTTTAGATCATTGAAATTCAAAAGTTTTTCATCTAGGGTCACATGCGTCATGCAAGATTCATTTTTATCTATTTGATTTCAATCATAAACAGCATATTAAAACTCTTTTAATATATTTTTTGATCTATATTTACCATTTAAGATTTTAGAATTAATCAGATTAATTTTAAGAACCCTAGATTAGATCAAAACAAGTGCAGTAACCTCTTGATGCACTGCAGTGTGTTTGGCACCTTTGGGATGCGTCTTTAGGACACCAGATGTGCATATAACCAATGAGGTGAATTCTTCCTCATAGAGTTAAGAAATATATTAGTAAAGTGTATTTAGAAGAGCAAAGAAGGGAATTTATTAGTCGAGATAGAGTATGAGCGTGAGCTTGTCAATATGGGAGGGAGATAGTCAAGGTTTGAAGAAGGGCTGAATGACAATCTCAAAGTCATGATCACAGCACTAGAGATCACGGATTTTTCTAAACTAGTAAATGATCAAAAGTGGAAAATCAATGAACAAAATAAAAGGGAAAGAAGAGGACATTTTCTGCTCCTAGTAAGAAGAGTAAGGGTCCTCTGCTCGAGTTGTTCCACCACCCACGGGTTCACACCTAGGAGAGGCTAGTTCACACCTAGGAGAGGCTAGTCCACAGGATGGTGTTTGGGGACGGCATAAGGGGAATGTTGGTGAGTGACTGCATGCTTGTGGATCGATAGAACACGGATCAAGAATTGTTCAAAGAGGACTACACAAAGGGGTAGGAAGCCCTAGTCCATCATTGAGGAGAGGCGGACACTAGAATACCTACCAGGGCCTATGCCATTAGAGCTCAGGAAGAGCAAGATGCCCCAGATGTCATCAGGGGTACGTTTTCCCTCTACAACACTTCTGTACATGCATTGGTGGATCCAGGATCCACTCATTCCTACATTTGCATCAAACTACCCATAGAGAGGGGAGTTCTAGTAGAGGAGAGTGATCAAGTCACAAATCCACGTGGTAGTGCATAAGGTGTATAAAGGCTGCCTGTTGAGGATTCAAGGGTATGAATTCTTGGTAGCTTGTCCACACCAAAATCACCTATGGCAGCCCTTGAACAGCTTCTAAAGCTTTTTCTATGAATTAGAAAATCAAGTTTTGCCTTTTGAGATATTAGAGATGTAAACAGAACACTAAAAACAATTTCTAGTATTTTTAATTCAAGAGATTGTTTGCAAATCTCTTTGAATTTATAAGAGATGAGGAAGAAGAGAAGGGAGAGGTCTCCAAAGTGGCGGCACAAAGAGAAAGGTAGCAGCTTGTTATGTTTTTTCTTTTCATAACAACACTTATATAGCTAAGTCACCACTTAAAACCCTTGCCACATGTCACCTCCTGACTGGCTCTAGGTTTAATTGACCCAATCACATTGTGCCAAGTGTCAAACCTATATTTAATCTTGACATTGATCATCTTACATGATTAAAAGACATTTGGCCAGCTTATGTGTAGTGCCATGTGTTACCATCTCATGGTGCCACATGTCATCCTGTGAAATAACCAAAATGCCCCTATGACTTAATTTTGAGTTCTCAACCCAAAATAATTATTTCTCTTCTTCTAATCAATTTATATCAAATATAAATTAATTAATTTAAACACTTTAAATATAAATTTAACTTATAATATACATCCAATAATCTAGATTTGGTTTCAAGTCATGCTAGGGACTTTGCAATCAAATCGCAAACCAAACCTATTTAATTAATCAATTAAACTCTTTAATTAATTAATTAAATCATATTTAATTTAGTGATTACTTGTGTATGTGTGTGACTTACTAGGCTCATCACTAATTGGCAATGATACATGATATCAACTCTTAATATCATCAGAACTCTTTTTTACCATAAATGATTTCTCTAATCATTTTATGCACCTCATAGACTATGGTTAACACCTAGCATAGCATGCCATGGCCACCCAATCAGTAATAAGGTTTACCTTAAATGAACTTATAATCATATGTTACCATGCACTAGAATCTCTCTATTACAAAATCCCAATTCGAGCTGGAGTCATGATTTATGTCAAACCCCATTTGCTATGAATATTATATTCTCTTTTAATTTCAATTCTTGATTAAAAAGATTTTCACATCAGAAACTCTTTTCTTATTAAATCTATCTATCCTTGCTAGGAACTTGAAATATCAAGAACAATTAAATGAACATAAGATTTTATCTCTATTTACTTAGACGAACAGATTCCATCTTGATCAACACCTACCTCCATATATGTCACACCTTACCCCTTTGTAAGGCATAACATGATCCCGTAGAATACCTAATTAACTACCGAACTTCACCTACTGATAATTCATTAAGTACACTACAACGAATTTTAAAACCATTTTCTTACATTTTGGAAGTGTTGAACGTTTTGGTAGGAATTAAAACATTTAATTGAAGTTTCAAAATTAGTAAAGCATTTTGTCCATTTTTATTTTTTTGCAAATTTTATAAAAATTTCGGCAGAGTGCCGTCTGTATTTTGAGAAAACAGTTCTTCAAAATCCTACAAAAACACTTCGAATAAATTTTTTCACAACTCCCAACCTCTAAATAATCTCAATTCAACATAACTCAAGTCAATTCCACTTCAAAATAATTCCACAATTTAATGCGACACCCTTTACTCGTCTACAATGTAACCGAGCAAGTTATGCCACTCAGTGTGCCGAAGCACCAATTCATGTTCCTATTACAATTTATCCCTTTTAATTCATTTATTTTCAATTTTTGATAAATCTAAATTTTTTCGCAAATTTTTATAGAAAATCCGGTAGAGTGCCAGCTATAAATTGAAAAAGCAGTACTTCTGAACCTGTTTAAAAACACTTCCAATATAATTTCCAAATCCAAACTCCATTTTACACATTTCAAGTCAATCTCAAAATCTCAATCTCAAATCACAATACTATTTTCAAAACTTTTCTGTTCACTTCATCACTTGAAGCATATTCACAAATAATTCTCAATATTTCAGTTATCAACATACATTATGCATAAAATCTCAACAACATGAAATTTCATATATTTACATTAATACATAATTACAGGAGTTTATAGTTACAATCCAAACTAATACAAAATGCAAAATACAAAAGGGCCCTCCATAGTCCTAATGTCCTACCATATGCAGTGCAGATGTGAGGTGACTCTAGACCTCGGATGCACCTCTGAAGGCTCAGCTAGCTCTCCAGTACCTGCGCGTGGCAAAAGCAACACGCTAAGTAATTCTGCTTAGTAGTGACAATATAAAATAAAATAAAATAGAATAAAATAATTATGCAGAATGTATGATTTCATTTTTGAGTAGACTTAATTTCTGGTATTATTTGTAGTATTATTCACTTAAAATTTGATAAGGTTTATTATCATTGCCCAAGTAACCCATACTAGTTGACTGGACTGGATAAATGGGTAAACTGGCACTGGGTACTAAGTACCTCGGGCCATCACACCATCAGTCACACTGTGTCTCTCGGTGTGCAACAAAATAGCTAATAAGCTATAATAATTATCAGGGTTAAAACTCAAGTATATCAACTCAAATAACTTAGCCAAAGGCTATTATGTCACAGAATGGCATGGGAGCCATGAAACACAGAATGGCATGAAGCAATATGCAGTACTGCTAACAGAACCCTATTGGCATGCCAAGCTATCCAAACCAATCTTGTTAGGTATACTATGGCATTTTACACTTTTAAGTTTCACAATTTTTGAATTTCAAGTTTTGGTGTTACTATTCACTTCATTAGTCAACCAAAATGTTGACTTTTGCATAGGCAATAGGTACATTGGTTCTAATATCACCAACATACCATATTTTGCATTTTAAACTTGTTGGTTTTGGTTGCCAAAATCATTTCTAAGCTTAATTTTAATTGAGCAAAATTTTCAGTTTTCATACCTTATTTTTACTGTTCCATTGGTCCATTTTGCAGTGGGAATTTGGCAAAATGATCAACATGAAAGTTGTTCCTTATTTTGTCTAGTTGAATTTCTTTTTTTTATTCACTCCATTTAGAGTTTTTTAGCTCAATTTATGGTCCAAAAACCAAAACTGGCCGGATTGGAATTTTTCTAGACTGCCCATATCTACATTGCAGTGAACAATGATTGCAACTCACTTGTTGGATAGGTTCTGGTCATAATTTGGGTTAGGTTTCTTCATGAAAGTTGTTGGCCTATATCTCAGCTTGTTGCTGGTAAAATGTCAGGTCAATTGGACCTTTCTAAATTGAGTTATGGCCAAATGAACAATCACTGTTCATTTGGTCATACTGCAGAAACAGACTGCAGGTCACCCGAATTAAGGCAAGTTTTGGTCTACTTGGTTTGGTTTTATGGGCATAGTTTCTTTACTTAAGTTGTGCAATTATGTGTCTAATTTCATGTCCAAATGGCCTTACACCATTGAACCTCTACAATTCAAGTTATAGCTGCCCAAACCTGCTGGACTCATGTCTAATTCTGCAGGTCACCATGGGCAGCCACACCAACTACAATTCCCACTAATCAAACCACCTCATTTCTTGTTTACACATAACCAAATGGTCACTAATTGACCATTAAAACTCACTTTCATCATTAAATGATTAAAGTCTCCATTTTATACCCAAACCCTAACCCTAACATCTCAAATCATGCATTTAACTTGCATTTCATCAATCCACTTAGTGGGTACATATTGTGGGCTGCCACGATGGTCTTTTAACTTCATTCAACTCACCACAAACAAACCCTAACCATGGCTACCAAAAATCTAGGGTTTCCATCCAAATGGTATTCAACAATTTTTTCTTTGCAATTTACACATATTCAAAGTTCTTAACATGAATTTAAAGAAAAATTCATGGTTGGGTCACTAACCTCAAAGGAGTGAGATTTTCCCACTTGCTAAAACTCTTGTTTTCCTGTTCTTTTTGCTCCCAAAAGAATCACCAAGGTGTAAGAGCAAGTTTTTGCGTTGCTAGGTTAGGGTTTAGTTGCGTAATAGTGGGGGAAAATCAAGCTTTGAAAGCTTGTTCATGGTGGCCATGGTGGGAGTGTTTTACGTCAAGGAGAAGAAGAGAAGAAAGTGTTCTGATTTTTCTTTTGTTTTCCAGCCCATTTGTCCCTTTTAAACAAAGTTATGCCATGTGTCAACATTGGGTTGGTTGGGTGAGTTTTAATGACATCATGATGATGTCATAAATCCATTTTCTTTCATTTTCTCTCCATTTCTTGTCTATTTAATTGCAATTAAATTTTTAATAATATTTACTCATATTTTATGTTATATAAATTATTTATTTAACTGGACAAGTTGGCCCAAAAATCATCCTTAAAGATGAAATGACCAAAATGCCCTCCGTTTGGCTTAACGGGTCAAAATTGTCTGTACCGATTGAAAAATTTTTCTAAGTATTTTATTAGTATTCTAATGTCATAAAAACCTCATTGACCCTTCTCTGGAGTCGCAAAAATTATTTTATAATTTTTTCTAAATTTTTTTCTTATTAATTTTTTTTGAGTTAATTTTTTGTTCCTCACTTTAGTTTAAATATTTTTTTTTCCGAACGTTCTAGCCGTGACATCGTCAGGACAAGAACTGCATTTAACTAGCTAAAATGAGGATGTTACAACTCTTCCCCTCTAATAAAAATTTCGTCCTCGAAATTTACCTGATGCAAACAGTTGAGGAAACTGTTGCCTCATTATCTCTTCACTTTTCCAAGTTGCCTCTTCAGTGTTATGGTGCCTCCAAAGCACTTTCACCAGTGGAATTTGTTTATTTCTCAATTCCTTCACTTCCCGAGCTAGGATTTGTATAGGTTCTTCTGTGTATGCCAAGTCCAGTTAGATTTCAATCTCTTCCAAGGAAATGACATGTGAAGGGTCTGAGCGATATCTTCTCAGCATAGAAACATGGAATACATTATGAATTTTATCTAATTCTGGGGGTAAAGCTAACCGATAGGCCACTAGTCCCACACGTTCAATGACTTCATATGGGCTAATGAACCTAGGGCTTAACTTACCCTTCCTCCTAAACCTCAGTACTTTCTTCCACGATGAGACTTTGAGAAACACTTTATCGCCAACTGCATACTCTATCTCTTTTCTCTTCAAGTCAGCATATGATTTCTGTCTATCTGAAGTAACCTTTAGGTTAGCTTTGATTATCCTCACTTTCTCCTCAGTCTGTTCTACCAGGTCTGGTCCTATCAGTTTATCTTTGCCCAATTCAGTCCAACACACTGGGGTTCTACATTTCCTCCCATACAGTGCTTCCATACGGAGCCATTTGGATGCTAGCATGGTAGCTATTGTTATATGCAAATTCTGCCAGTGGGAGGTATCTATCCCAGCTCTCCTCAAACTCAATGACACAACTCCTTAGCATATCCTCCAAGATCTATCACATAATTCACAGTGTTACTATCATTTCAATTTATTACTTGCAAAAATTCAATTAGTTCTTAGGTTTACCTAGATTACTCATTCTGACTGTCCATCCATCTGGGGATGAAAAGCAGTGCCAAAATGGAGTTGTGTGCCTAAGGCTTCTTGCAACTTTTTTCAGAATCTCGATGTAAACCTTGGGTCTCGGTCAGATATGATGGAAAGTGGGATTCCATGTAGTCTAACTATCTCACTGATATACAATTCTGCTAGCTTTTCCAGTGAGTAGTTAGTCCTAACTGGTAGAAAATGTGCTGACTTTGTCAATCTATCCACTATCACCCACACTGCATCATGCTTCCTTTGGGTGAGAGGTAGACCACTAACAAAATCTATAGTGACCCGGTCCCATTTCCATTTAGGTATGCTTATAGGCTATAGCAATCCTGATGGAACTTGATGTTCTGCTTTGACTTGCTGACATGTCAAACACTTAGTCACATAGTCAGCTATATCCCTCTTCATACCAGGCCACCAATAATGAGGCTTCAAATCATTATACATTTTTGTACTTCTCGGGTGCATATCATAAACACTAGTGTGTGCTTTTTTTAGAATACTAGTCTTCAGTTCCCCATTATCTGGTACACACACTCTTCCTCTGTAGTACAGACACCCATCTGCTTTCACCTTATAATCAGTTTCCTTTCCCTCTGGAATTTTACCCATAATGGCCATTAATTTTTCATCTACCCTCTGCCCATCTTGTATCTGCTGTAGCAGGGTTGGCCTCACTTGCAACTCAGCCAAAATAGCTCCATCTTGAGCTTAGGACAGACAGGCATTGAGTGATCTTAAAGCTGTGATGGACTCCCTGCTTAAAGCATCAGCAACTACATTTGCCTTCCCAGGATGATAATCTATCATGCAATCATAGTCCTTAAGGAACTCAATCCATCGCCTCTATCTAAGATTGAGCTCCTTCTGGGTTGGCAAATATTTTAGACTCTTGTGGTCTGTATAGATGTAGCATTTTTCACCATATAAATAATGCCTCCCTATCTTTAGTGCGAAGATAATTACTGCTAACTCCAGGTCATGAGTAGGGTAGCTCTGTTCATGTGGCCTTAACTGCCTAGAAGCATAGGTGACCACTTTCCCCTCTTGCATCAATGCACACCCTAGCCCATTATGTGAGGCATCACTGTAGACCACAAAGTCTTTTCTCGACACTGGCTGTGTTAACACTAGTGCTTCTTTCAACATAGCCTTCAGCCTCTCAAAACTAGCTTGGCACTTGTCATTCCAGCCAAATTTCACATTCTTGTGCAATAACTTGGTCATTGGAGCAACTATAAGAAAGAACCCCTTCACAAATCTTCTGTAATACCCAGCTAGCCCCAAGAAACTTCTGACCTCAGTTTTATTTCTAGGAGGCTTCCATTCCATCACTGCTTCTATCTTTTTGGGATCTACTCTAATCCCTTCTGCTGATACTATGTGTCCAAGGAAAGAGATTTCACTCATCCAGAACTCACACTTGGACAACTTAGCATACAGCTCCTTTTCTCACAGGGTTTGTAGAACAATCCTCAAATGTTCATCATGTTCTTCCCTGGTCTTGGAATACAACAGAATATCATCAATAAAGACCACTACAAATCGATCTAAGTATGGATGGAAGATAAGATTCATAAGGTCCATAAATGCTGCTATTGCATTTGTTAACCCAAACGGCATCACTAAAAATTCATAATGCCCATACCGGGTTCTGAATGCAGTTTTTGACACATCTGCATCCTTTACCCTCAACTGATGATACCCTGATCAGAGATCAATTTTTAAAAATACACCGACTCCCTTCAACTGATCAAACAGATCATCATTTTTGGGTAATAGATATTTATTCTTCATAGTTACTTTGTTCAACTGTCAGTAATCAATACGCAATCTCAAAGTTCCATCCTTCTTTTTCACAAACAGCACCAGAGCTCCCCATGGTGACACACTGGGGCGTATGAACCCCTTATCAAGCAACTCTTGCAACTGAGTTTTCAACTCCCTCAATTCAGTGGGTGCCATCTTATAAGGAGCAATAGAAATGGGTGTTGTACCCGGCATTACCTCAATAGCGAACTCGACTTCCCTTTCTGGTGGTAAATCAGGCAACTCTTGAGGATTAACATCTGGGAAGTCTCTTACTGTGGGTATATCACTCAGGTTTGGCTTAGCTTGCCTAGTATCAACCACGTGTGCTAGGTAAACTTCACAGCCTTTTCTCATCAATCTTCTTGCAACTGTGGCTAAGATAACATTGGATAGGAAATCTGTCCTTTCACCCACAGCAGTGATCTCATTACCCTCATAAGTTTTCAAAGAAATCCTCTTCAATTTGCAATCAACTGTTGCCTGATGACGTGACAACCAGTCTATTCCCAAAATCACGTCAAACTCGTGGAAGGGCAACTCAATTAGGTCTGCCAAGAATTCATACCCTTGAATCCTCAACAGGCAGCCTTTATACACCTTATTCACTACCACACTGTGGCCTAGTGGATTTGTGACCAGAACGTCTTGATCACTCTCCTCTACTAGAACTCCCCTCTCTATGGGTAGTTTGATGCAAATGTAGGAATGAGTGGATCCTGGATCCACCAATGCATGTACAGAAGTGTTGTAGAGGGAAAACGTACCCCTGATGACATCTGGGGCATCTTGCTCTTCCTGAGCTCTAATGGCATAGGCCCTGGTAGGTATTCTAGTGTCTGGCCTCTCAGTTGACTCGGATACAGGCCTCAATGATGGACTAGCTGCCTCAGGTTTACTGGGCTTCCTACCCCTTTGTGGTACAGGAGTAGGTCTGTCAGTTTGCGTTGGAGCAACAGTAGTAGTCCTCTTTGAACAATTCTTGATCTGGTGTTCTATCGATCCACACTGTAAGCATGCACCGGTCACTCACCAACATTCCCCCTTATGCCACTTCTGACAGTACTGACAAGCAGAAGATGCAGGGGCTGGTCCCCTAAACACCATCCCTGGTGTGGACTAGCCTCTCCTAGGTGTGAACTAGCCTCTCCTAGGTGTGAACTGTGGTCTGGGCCCTTGAGACTGGCCCTGTGGTGGTCCTGAACTCTGAGCAGGAGGACCCTTACTCTTCTTACTAGGAGCAGAAAATGTACTGGACTGACTCGAACCCCTCTTCTGCTGTCTTTCCCTTTTATTTTGTTCATTGATTCTGACCCTTTCCACTTTTGATGCTGCATTTACTAGTTTAGAAAAATCCGTGATCTCTAGTGCTGTGATCATGACTTTGATATTGTCATTGAGCCCTTCTTCAAACCTTCGGCACCTCTCTGCCTCTGTAGGGACTATCTCCCTCCCATACCGGCTCAGTTTGACAAGCTCACGCTCATACTCAGCCACTGACAACTGTCTCTATCTCAGACTAATAAATTCCCTTCTTTGCTCTTCTAAATACACTTTACTAATATATTTCTTCCTGAACTCTATGAGGAAGAATTCCCAGGTGATCCGTCCAGATTGCACCTCATTGGTTACTGTGTCCCCCCACTGATATGCATCATCCTGAAGTAGGGACACAGCACCCACTAGGTTCTGCTCAGGGGTGCAGTTTAGCTGTTTCAGCACTCTGATGGTTCTGTGCAACCAGTTTTCTGGGGCCATGGGATCATCCTCCCTCTTCCCGAAGAAGTCCACAGCCCCATGCTTCCTTAATTTCTCCAAATGACATTTCTGTGGTGCTGATGGAGGTTGTAGCTGTGGTTGTGGTGGTGGAATTGCCCCCATCATTTGCCGGTAAAATTCGGTCATTTGTTGAAATAGTGCAAACTGAGGTTGGGCAAGTGCCTCAGCTGCTGGCGGAGCAGATTCTACCCTGTCCCCAAATTCAGCCCTTGGTGGAGCACGACTCTCCACCTCTTTCTCAACTGCTCTTTACGAAGCAGGATCCATATCCTATTCAAAATAAGAAAACAAACATATCTGCATTAGTGTCACCTCAACACTTACAAATGCAATGCAATGGTATGCACTCTACCTAGGCCTAAAAATGCCTAAACCGATGCTCTGATATCACTAAATGTGACACCCCTTACCCGTCTACAGTGTAGCCGAGCAAGTTATGCCACTCAGTGTGCCGGAGCACCAATTCATGTTTCTATTGCAATTTATCCCTTTTAATTCATTTATTTTTAATTTTTGATAAATCTGAATTTTTTCGCAAATTTTTATAGAAAACCCGGCAGAGTGCCGACTATAAATTGGAAAAACAATTCTTCTGAACCTGTTTAAAAACACTTCCAATATAATTTCCAAATCCAAACTCCATTATACACATTTCAAGTCAATCTCAAAATCTCAATCTCAAATCACAATACTATTTTCAAAACTTTTCTGTTCACTTCATCACTTGAAGCATATTCACAAATAATTCTCAACATTTAAGTTACCAACATACATTATGCATAAAATCTCAACAACATGAAATTTCATATATTTATATTAATACATAATTACAGGAGTTTATAGTTACAATCCAAACTAATACAAAATGCAAAATACAAAAGGGCCCCCCATAGTCCTAATATCCTACCATATGCAGTAGAGATGTGAGGTGACTCTGGACCCCTGATGCAGCTTTGAAGGCTCACCTCGTCTGATGTCTGCTGGGCTCCTCAGCTAGGTCTCCAGTACCTGCGCGTGGTAAAAGCGATGCGCTAAGCAATTCTGCTTAATGCTGACAATATAAAATAAAATAAAATAGAATAAAATAATTATGCAGAATGTATGATTTCATTTTTGGGTAGACTTAATTTCTGGTATTATTTGTAGTATTATTCACTTAAAATTTGATAAGGTTTATTATCATTGCCCGAGTAACCCATACTAGTTGACTGGACTGGATAAATGGGTAAACTGGCAATGCGTACTAAGTACCTCAGACCATCACACCATCAATCACACTGTGTCTCCCGGTGTGCAATAGAATGGCTAATAAGCTGTAATAATTATCAGGGTTAAAACCTAAGTATATCAACTCAAATAACTTAGCCAAAGGCTATTATGTCACAGAATGGCATGAGAGCCGTGAAACACAAAATGGCATGAAGCCATATGCAGTACTGCTAACAGAACCCTATTGGCATGCCAAGCTATCCAAACCAATTTTGTTATGTATACTAGGGCATTTTACACTTTTAAGTTTCACAATTTTTGAATTTAAAGTTTTGGTGTTAGTATTCACTTCATTAGTAAGCCAAAATGTTGACTTTTGCATAGGCAATAGGTACATTGGTTCTAATATTACCAACATACCACATTTTGCATTTTAAACTTGTTGGTTTTGGTTGCCAAAACTATTTCTAAGCTTAATGTTAATTGAGCAGAATTTTCAGTTTTCATACCTTATATTTACTGTTCCATTGGTCAATTTTGCATTGGGAATTTGGCAAAATGATCAACATGAAAGTTGTTCCTTATTTTGTCTAGTTGAATTTATTTTTTTGATTCACTCCATTTGGAGTTTTTTAGCTCAAGTTATGGTCCAAAAACCACAACTGACCGGATTGGAATTTTTACGGGTGACCATATCTCTGATCACGATGAATAGTAACTGCAACTCACTTGTTGGATAGGTTATAGTCATAATTTGGGTTAGGGTTCTTCATCAAAGTTGTTGGTCTATATCTCATTTTGTTGTTGGTAAAATTTCAAGTCAATTGGACCTTTCTACATTGAGTTATGGCCAAATGAACAATCTTTGTTCATCATTTGGTCATTCTGCAGAAACAGACTACAGGTCACCAGGATTAAGGCAAGCTTTTGGTCCACTTGATTTGGTTTTATGGGCATGGTTTCTTTACCAAAGTTGTGCCATTATGTGTATAGTTTCATTTCAAATTATCCTTGCACCAATTTAACCTCTACAATTCAAGTTATGGCTGCCCAAACTTGCTGGACTCATGTCCAATTCTGCAGGTCAACATGGGCAGCCACACCAACTGCAATTCCCACTAATCAAACCACCTCATTTCTTGTTTACACATAATCAAATGGTCACTAATTGATCATTAAAACTCACTTTCATCATTACATCATTAAAGTCTCCATTTTATACCCAAACCCTAACCCTAACATCTCAAATCATGCATTTAACTTGCATTTCATCAATCCACTTAGTGGGTACATATTGTGGGCTGCCATGATGGTCTTTTAACTTCATTAAACTCACCACAAACAAACCCAAACCATGGCTGCCCAAAATCTAGGGTTTCCATCCAAATGGTATTCAATAATTTTTTCTTTCCAATTTACACATATTCAAAGTTCTTAACATGAATTTAAAGAAAAATTCATGTTTGGGTCACTTACCTCAAAGGAGTGAGATTTTCCCACTTGCTAAAACTCTTTTTTTCCTCTTCTTTTTGCTCCCAAAAGAATTACCAAGGTGTAAGAGCAAGTTTTTGTGTTGCTAGGTTAGGGTTTAGTTGGGTAAAAGTGGGGGAAAATCAAGCTTTGAAAGCTTGTTCATGGTGGCCATGGTGGGAGTGTTTTATGTCAAGGAGAAGAAGAGAAGAAGGTGTTCTGATTTTTCTTTTGTTTTTCAGCCCATTTGTCTCTTTTAAACAAAGTTATGCCATGCGTCAACATTGGGTTGGTTGGGTGAGTTTTAATGACATCATGATGATGTCATAAATCCATTTTCTTTCATTTTCTCTCCATTTCTTGTCTATTTAATTGCAATTAAATTTTTAACAATATTTATTCATATTTTATGTTATATAAATTATTTATTTAACTGGACAATTTGGTCCAAAAATCATCTCTGAAGACGAAATGACCAAAATGCCCTCCGTTTGGCTTAACGGGTCAAAATTGTCTGTACCGATTGGAAAATTGTTCTAAGTATTTTCTTGGCATTCTAATGCCATAAAAACCTCAATGACCCTTCTCTGGAGTCCCAAGAATTATTTTATAAATTTTCCTAAATTTTTTTTCTTATTAATTTTTTTGAGTTAATTTTTGGTTCCTCACTTTAGTTTAAATATATTTTCTTTTTCCAAACGTTCTAGCTGTCAGGACCGACACTGGTCACTGGAACAGTAGACTGTACGGACTAGCTAAAATGAGGATGCTACATAATCCAAGTTTGTCATCTCAAAACATTTCATCATTTCATTCAATAAAGCTAATTTATGTTCACAAGTTTAATTTACAGATATTAAATATAAAAAAATAATATTATTACAATTTATTATACAACTGCTTAATTCTACATTGATACATTAAACATTACAATATTTACATCAATTAATTACAAGGGTATAAATAAATACCCGTACAAAAAGGATCAGTGAAGTCCTCAATATCAATAGCAGCTCACTCTACTGCTTTCTCCTTGCTCTTATTTGCGATAGCAAAATAAGCTATCGCTGAGCATAAAAATACTCAGTGGTGCACAATAAAAAATTTGAAATACATTACATAAATCATTCATTGACAAAAACACAATTTAAATGCTACACAATTACATTTCACAAATTATCAAAGCTCATTATGGAAAAATTTTGGATCAAATAATTTAATAAACAGTGTTGCCAATTCATACACAACTTAAGCCATGACACAAAATTTTTGATCAATGCCACGTTGTACACCATGACAAAAGCAATCTACAACCTCACTAATCAAAATCAATGAGGGAGGTGGCTAGCTAGCTAATGAGTACTCATCTGATCTACAACCTCAACTGGTAAACCAGAGAGGGAGGAAAATAATCGATCTCAACCCCATAAATGGGGGAATAATATGGTACTGTCAAGCTAAGTATGAATCCGAAATCAAATTAAAACAATTTATTCAAATATTACATACAAAAATTAAATCAATTTTCGAAGTTACTTTTTCATTCACAAAGTGGCAACACAAAAGTTCTTAAACTCATAATGCATACTAAATCCATTTTTCAATGATAAAATGCTTAAATAGGGTTTATTGTGCACAAACCTGATGTGAGTCTCCTCTAGGCCTTGACTCAGCCTCTTAGACTTTCTGAGCCTTTTTCAGTCGAAACACACAGTTTCACAGTGTTTTAGTACCATAACTTAGCATAAATCTAAAAATAAATTCAAATTCACTTTTATCTAGCTTATATATGCTAAACTTGACGTTCTTTAAAATTTGTATTTTGGAGTTACTATTCACTATACTATTCAAGTCAATTTGTTGACTTTCTAAGGCTTAATAGGTACGAGAATTCCAACTTCACCCACATACCACATTTTGGTCACTAAATTTGTTGGTTTTGGTTGTTTTCTCAAAACCTAGGTCTTTTAGGCAAAATTGCAATTTTTCAGTTTTGGTGTCTTATGATGCACTGTTCCATTGTTCAAATTTGCTGTTAGAATTTGGCAAATTTTTCTTCATAAAAAATGTTCCCTATTGTCTTAACTTTATTCTCCTTTTTGAATAACTCCAATTAGAGTTTTGTAGCTCAAGCTATAGCCATTTGAATCATGGCTGCCGAATTGGACTTAACCCAGATTTCTGGGCAAATTCTGGTTCTGGCAATTTTAGGTCACCAAATTTGGGTGGCTAAATGACTTGGCTAAGGGCATAATTTGAATTGATTTTCTTCATGAAAGTTGTTGGTATATATCTCAACTGTCCACTGATAAAATTTCAGGTCATTTAGACCTGCCTAGCCCAAGTAATGGCCAAATGAACAAACACTGTTAATTTAGTCATTTTTGTACAGGTCAGACTGTAAAAATCCGGATTTGGTCAATTTATTCACTAGGTTTTAGCATGATTCCTAAATGAAAATTGTGTCATTTTGTGTCTATTTTCATTCCCAATTGGTCTCATACCAATTGGACTTGTAAATTTTCAGTTTGGTCCCTCAAAGGGACCTTGGTCCTACTGCTTGCAGCATGGCCATTTTCAATCCGAATTCACTCTCACTTCCAACACTTCCAACACATCTCAATTGGTCACAAAATGACCATTTCTCACCTCAAACAAGGTCAAACACACCATTTGGCCAATTCTTACATTTTTGGCTTCCAAAACCCTAGGTGCCAAAACCCTAATTTGTCCAATCATCACAATTCATGCAATCTAAATATACAACATCAATTCACCAAGATTTCATGTTTAACCTAACTAAACACCATCAAAATTCTAGGGTTCCATGGCTGCCAAATTTTCTCTTCCCTTATTCAAACGTGGTTTTCTTTATTTCTAATGTAATTTCATCACATTTAAACTTAAATTCATGAATTCAATAAGAATCTAAACTTGAAGTTGCACTTACCTCAATTTGTAGATTCCCTAGTTCTTCAATTCTCCAAGTTTTCTCTTCCTTCTTGCTCCCAAAGTATTTATCTAGGTCTAAGGGTAAGATTTAATGTTGGGATTTAGGGGATTTATGAAAAGGAACCAAAGAATTCCAAGCTTTTGTTCCTTAAAAATAGTGGAAGAAAATGAGAAAGAGAGGAGAGAGAATTGGGGCAGCAATATGGAGTAGAATATGACCTTTTTTTATTTTTTTTTTGCTTTCTTTTATCAAATATTTAACTTATGGAAGACCAATAATTATCCAAAAATTTAACTTTTTTAATTATAATATTTATTGCATCATGCATGATGTCATCACCTTTTCCATTTTTTTCTTTTCTTTTTTTATTTACTTTTTCATTAGTTCTTTAATTTAATTTTCGATTCCAAAATTTTCTTTTCTCTGATTTTATTTGACAGTTAGGTCGGGAATCAGCTCTCAGGGTCAATTGACCAAATTGCCCCTCGCCGGTTCAACTCGATTTGCAAATAATTCAATATTTCTTCTGGCTCCTTGACCTAATTATTTGACTGGCTTAACAATTCTTTTTCGTGATTTTCTCTTTTCCACTGTGTTCGCAATGATCTTAAGGACCACAGCGTCATATTTTACGGTTCGAAATTTGAGTTTAAATTGACTTCGTAACCCTTCCCGAGAAGGTTACCCATCGATGTGACTCTCTGCTCGTTTAACTTCTTATGTTATGTTTTTCTTATTTATACTTAACTAATTGGCAATTACTAATTATTTGTGTTTATAACTTATCTAGTTGTCTTAAGTGTGGTTCTAATCCTCTTAATTATCCGGACCGACACCGGTCACCGGAATAGCGAAATATACCAGGCTATGCAAATAGGGGTACTACAATTCTCCCCCCATTAAAATAAATTTCGTTTCGAAATTTTACCTAGTATCAATCTCTGAAGAGCTGTGGGTGCTGTCTCCTCATGTCCTCCTCTCGTTCCCAAGTAGCTTCTTGGGCCGAATGATGGTTCCACAGCACTTTTACCAACGGTATCTGCTTGTTCCGTAGCTGCTTCACCTCATAAGCTAGAATCTTTATAGGTTCTTCTTCAAAAGTGAGGTCTGGATTCACTTCAATTTCTTCCACTGATAATATGTGAGATGGGTCTGATCGGTACCTCCTCAACGTAGACATATGGAAGACATTATGTATCTTCTCTAACTTTGGAGGTAGTGCCAACCGATATGCCAAAGAACCCACTCTTTCCAGAACCTCATATGGCCCAATGAAGTGAGGACTCAGTTTCCCCTTTTTGCCGAATCTCATAATCCTCTTCCAAGGGGAAACCTTGAGGAATATTTTGTCACCCACTGCATATTCAATATCCCTTCTCTTCAAATCAACATAGGACTTCTGACGATCTGATGCAGTCTTAAGGCGATCTTTGATCAATCTAATCTTCTCCTCTGTCTGCTGAACAATTTCAGGCCCAATCATCTTCCTTTCACCTGCATTATCCCAACAAAGGGGAGTTCTGCATTTTCTGCCATACAAATCTTCATATGGAGGCATCCCAATGCTTGATTGGTAGCTGTTGTTGTAAGCAAACTTAATCAAAGGCATGTGTGTGTCCTAACTACCCTCAAACTCAATCACACAAGCTCGTAGCATGTCCTCCAAGATCTGAATTACCCTCTCAGACTGGCCATTGGTCTGTGAGTGGAATGCCGTACTGAAGTTCAATCTAGTTCCTAGGGCTCTCTGAAGACTACCCCAGAATCTAGAACTGAATCTAGGATCTCTGTCAGATACGATGGATACTGGCACTCCATGCAGTCTCACAATCTCATCTATATACAACTTGGCCAATCTTTCTAAACTGTAGTCCATCCGAATTGGCAGAAAATGAGCAGACTTGGTCAGTCTGTCAATAATGACCCATACTGCATCATGACTCTTCTGTGTCCTCGGAAGTCCCATCACAAAATCCATTGTATTCTCTCCCATTTCCATTCTGGGACTGGTAGTGGATGTAATAACCTAGTTAGTACTTGATGCTCTACCTTCACTTGCTGACAAGTTAGGCATTTGGAAACAAATTCTGCCACGTCTCTTTTCATACCCATCCACCAGTAATGCTCCTTTAGCCCTTTATACATTTTTGTACCACCAGGGTGCATGGCAAAAGGAGACTCATGTGCTTCCTTCAAAATGATCTGCCTTAAATCAACATCATTAGGAACACACATTCTGCCCTGGTGCAGCAATAAACCATCATCTCTTATTGAGAATTCTGGTTTTTTTCCCTGCTAGACTTCTTCCAACAGCCTCTAATACTTGTGATCTTTCTGAGCAGCCATTCTGATCTGATCAATCAACACTGGCTGTACATACCATGCAACTACTGTCTGCCCCTCATCATTAATCTCTAAGCTCGCATCTAATGATCTCAACTCATG
Organism: Hevea brasiliensis; assembly: GCF_030052815.1. Lineage (NCBI taxonomy): Eukaryota > Viridiplantae > Streptophyta > Magnoliopsida > Malpighiales > Euphorbiaceae > Hevea > Hevea brasiliensis. The sequence goes on along the minus strand of NC_079499.1, from coordinate 60,655,669 downwards.
TACCATAGACAAAGGAGCAACCTGTAGACTTGCCATAGTCTTGCAACTTAAGGCGTCAGCCATCACATTAGCTTTCCCTGGCTGATAGTTTATTAGACAATCATAGTCTTTTATCAACTCTAACCATCTCCTCTGTCTCAAATCCAACTCTTTCTGGGTGCCCAAATACTTCAAACTCTTATGATCAGTGTAGATGTAGCACTTCTCTCCATACAAATAATGTCTCTAAATCTTAAGAGCAAACATAATAGCTGCAAGCTCCAAGTCATGTGTCGGATAATTCCTCTCATGCGGTTTTAGCTGGCGTGATGCATACGCCATGACATTCCGATCTTGCATCAACACACAACCTAACCCATTGTGAGAAGCATAGCTGTAAACTGTATATTCTTTACCTGCTGTAGGTAAAGTCAGGACTGGAGCCTCAGTCAAAAATTTCTTCAATTCATCAAAATTCTGCTGGCATTTGTCCGTCCATTGAAATTTCACATCTTTCCTAAGCAGTTTGGTCAATAGAGATGCCAACATGGAGAATTCCTTCACAAATCGACGGTAATTTCCAGCTAACCCCAGAAACTGTGAATCTCTGTGATATTTCTAGGTGGCTTCCAATTAAGGACAGCTTCTATCTTGCTAGGATCTACCTTAATACCCTCTGCTGATACTATGTGTGTCACACCCTACCCCTCTGTAAGGCATAACATGATCCCGTAGTATACCTAATGAATTACCAACTTCACCTACTGATAACCCATTAATTACACTACAAGGGATTTTCAAAAAATTTTCTTACTTCTTTTATAGTGGTGAGCACTATTTACAGGTGTTAAAAACCTTTTTAAACTGAGGTGAATTAACTAACACATTTAGACTATTAGTAATTTCTGTAAAAATATTTTGGCAGAGTGCCCTCCGTAATTTGGATAAAACAGTTCTTCAAAAACCTGTAAAAAAGCACTTCAATATTTTTCTCAATCTCAAACTCTAGCATAATTCAACACAGATCCACAATAATTTTTCAAAGACTGAGATACAAGAAATATAATACAATTTTTACAAGTCCAAATAACTCATAATTTATTTTACAACTTTAATGTACAATTTTAATTTACAACTGCTCAAAACCAAGAACACTATATACATACAAAGGAACATACATTACAATATAAAATGCGAATATGGTATACTCAATATACCCGATGATTTCTCATTGAATGTACTAGCGACCTAGTCTCGCCGCCTACTGTCATCTTCTACTGCGATAAAGAATGAAAAGCTATCGCTGTGTAAAATTTACTCAGTGGTGCACAATAACAATTTGAAATGCGATATATAAATCTTTTATTGACAGTTCACAAATCAAATGATTCACAATTCCATTTCACAATTTACAAAATTCACCTAACACAAATTTGATCAAGTAATTGAATAATACCGTTTGCAAATCAATAACCCAATTCGATCAAATAACTGAATAATACCGTTTTGCAAATCAATAACACAATTCGATCAAATAACTGAATAATACAATGTTGCCATTCGATAACATAATTTAGGCCATGACACAATTTTCCACACATGCCGTGTTATACACCATGACAAGACACACTCACCCCAATAATCGAAATCAATGAGGGAGGAAGCTAGCTGAATAATGAGTAGTCATCCACACTCACCTCAGACTGGGAAGTCAATGAGGGAGGAACATAATCACACTCACCCCAGACTGATAAGTCAAAGAGGGAGGAATATATCAACAGTGTCATGCCAAATGTGAATCAAAACAATTTCAAACCACAATATTTCATACAAACCATAAATCACATTTTATCTCAAAATTTCCATTTGCAAAGTTGGCAATACAATAAGTTCCAAATAATATTCCCAAAACCAAAGCAATCAAAACTTATTCATAACTCATTTCTCTACATAAATTTGCTAGTAAAAGCAGTGAATATAAAAGTATTGTGCACGGACATAATTTAAAACTATAATGTTGAATTAAATTCTTAAGCAGAAAATGAGAAGTCAAACTTATTGTGCACAAACACAATTTAAAATAATAACATATAAATAATCATAATTTATTTCAATTGAAAAATTCAAAAGAAATACTTATTATGCACAAACCTCTGATAACTGTCTCTTGGCTCTGACTCAGTGTTTCATTCCCCTCCCTGAGTCTTTGCTAATTGAGAAACACAATTTGAAGTGTTTCAGTACTCATTTAAACTGTCTCTAACGATAATGCTTGATAATTAATTCCCTGAATTCATTTATTCGCTTAGTCAACCTACTATGTCGACCCTTAGTACATTCTAGGTAATTTAGGTTTTAATGTCATTAATATGTCACATTCGATAGTCTTTTAGGGTTGGTACATGTTACCAAATTCATTTCCGTGTATACTGCATTTTCTTGCTATTTGCTGGATTCCGGGATACTAGTTTAACCTAGCCGGACGACCTAGTTCCCTCGGTTTTCGGGTTTCGGTCAAAACTACAAACTTGTAGATCTATGTCTTATGGAACGCGGGGAAAAATTTCAGCTAATTCTGAGTTAAGTAGGCCAAGTTATGGTCATTTACTATTGCTGGTCAAATTGCACCAAAATTGGTCATTTTAGGTCACTTTAGGTCATTTTAGGTTCGGCCAGTTTTTGGACCCGAACTTGTGCAAGCTGTTTGACTTACTCATGGTCATTTCTGGGCTTTGGTGTCTTCATAAGACTTGTAGATATGGGTCTTAACTATTCATGGTTAAAATTTCAGATCAATTGGACCTGTTTGGAGTGAGTTATAGCCTAAACACTAACTGCTGCCCAAATGGTCAATTTTCAGGCCTCATTTGCACTTAATCCGGATTTGGTCGTTTTTCAAGCTACCTTGAAAGCAGAATTTTAGCAAGCTTCCTTCATGAAAGTTGGTACATTTTGTGCCTAGTTTCACCTCCAATTGGTCTCATACCAATTAGAGCCACACACTTAAAGTTATATGCCTAAAATACAAACTGCCTTATTACAATTCTTGCATACATATCAAACATCACTTTTAACACTCACCAAACTTAACATTCAAACTAATTCTGGTTGTACCATGACCTAAACATAATTCACAACACATTATAGGTCATTTTGGCAGCTTACAATTACATTCAATGTGCACCAACAAGTGCAGAATTTGCCTAACTCAATTTACAACAATTTAACTCCATAACCAAGCTCATTCACATGTCCAACCTTCACACCACTATACATACATTCAAACTGCCATAACAACCAACACATTTTAACATCATTATTCCATAAACCAAACATGAATTCCAGCATTCTTCAAGAGTTAACAAACTGCCACAATGGTACACTTACATTCCATTACTTTCCAAGCTTTAAATCTCATTTTACATTTACATATACTAAGTATACATTACCCAAACAATTTCCTACACAATATACATTTAATCAATCATTTAATTCACCATTTACAAGCACAATTAAACTGCCTTCAAGGGGTTTCCATGGCTGCCAAAAGTGCACATTCCCATTCAACATCAAAACTCAAAAATTTCTCCATAAATCAAACACCCATAACACCCTTACAAACTTTAACAAAGCAACAATCAAAAACTCAAACTTACCTATGGATGAGACTTCTTAAATCTTTACCAAACTTGGTCTTCTTGCTGCCAATCTACTGCCCAAGTGGTGTAGACTAACTTTGATGAAGGAAGGTAGAAGGAAAGAAGCTTGAATCTCATATGCATGGAGCTTCAACCATGCGTCAATGGAGTTTTTTTGGGAGCAAATTTTCTATTGGTTCTAAGGTTGAAGATGAAGATGTATATTCTGCCCAAATGAAGCTTTAGTGGTCCACTTAAATGAGTTAGTGGACCACTATGTAAGAATTAAATCATTGTTTATTCTAAGGTTTCATTTTTCCACATTTAACTCCCAATTTTTGCTATTTAAATTAGGTACCACCAATTTAATTTTTCATGACATTTTTCAAGTGTAATATTATTTATTTTTAATGAAAATTTAGGTCAAAAGACAACTCGGGGTGTCAAATGACCACAATGCCCCTGTTCGGGTTGCATTCCCGATTTTTCGGTAACACCGGGTTTTGTCCGTTTTTCGATTTCTCGCTTTTCTTTGTACTAATTATTTAATTTTTCTTTGATATTTCTAATGATATTTCTACTTCAACTGATGTTTCTTTAACTCCTAAAAATATTTTTCAGGGTTTCCCGCGGTCCAGGGCTAGTCAACGGTCCATGCCGTGACTTCCCGGTGCGGTCACCCATCGCTAGGGTTCTCAGATCGCTTAACTTAGTTACATTTCTTTACTATTATTTTTCCTTTATTTTTCTTGTATTTTCTTTTCTTGTATTTCATTATTTAATGTCTCCTCACTCATATCGAAGTGTAGTTCTAGGCATTCTAGCTGTCCGGACAACACTGGTCACCGGAACAGTAGAACGCACTACCGAACTTAGGGGTGTTACAATTCTCCCCCCCTTAAAATAAATTTTGTCCACGAAATTTTTCCCAATAGCCATCTTACAATAGTCATACGTTTATTTTCTCCTTTCTATATGATCATATAATCTTCTTTCTCTCGAATTTGTATAAGACTTTTAACAATCTAATACAATATTTAATTTGTTTGTATAACACCAATCTTCTCTTACTATTGTCCTGTCTAATATTTCGATTCATGTTCCTTCTTGAATGACCCTTGAGGTCATGTTAGAATCATTTATCTAGTCATTGGTCCTCTGACCATTCTAGTCCATAGTCTTCCTCACATTCGTAACATTTCTTTGTTATATTTAAACCAACTGTTCGAATTTTTACTTCCATAACTCTTTTTATCTTTCAATATTCTATAACTTACTTTCTTTTGTACTGAACTATAACCTTTCGATATTCTAACCTTTGAGTTTTAGATCCCTAAGTAGGATTTTCAGACTTATTTCTAATAATTAAATTCTATCATGGCATAACTATACCAAAACAGATGCTGTTGGCAACTATTCTTATCTAGGTGCACTATCAGATAGTACGTAGCTCTACACAATAATCTCAAGTCAGTACTGTAATCTGCAGCTTACAGTATAAATATCAAGAACATTGCATAGTTACTACGATACATCCCAATAGATCAAATTTTCCTATCTTTTATCCTTTTTGAATTCACTAATATCCCGAACTTATTATGATTACAATATCCATTAACAATTACTAACAGTGACATCCTTGCCCTCATCTAGAGCAATTCCATTACTGCATCTTACTTTTACGTCCTCTTGCCTTACATTAAGTAGGCTCGCCAATTAGCTTTATAATTTATGGTGTGTTAGAAAATACTTTTCACCAATAAACTCTTTCAAAACTAATTTCACTTATTATCACAATCCTTATTTTAAAGGGCTAATCACTAATGCATCAAAATTTATTCCCCTGTAAAGCAATAACAATAGAACATATAGTTCTAACACTAACATAAAAGTATGCAGACCCCAGGTCAAACAATACATATATATATCTTAGTTACTATTTGAGAAAGTACCAGCAATAATATCAAAAGTCTAAGTCTCTTCTCTCTGCCGTATAGCGTATACTCCAGCTAGAGCATCACCCTATTCTAGCTGATTCATAGTACTCTGACTTCTAGGTGTACTACCCCTACCTCTACCTTTGCCTCTACTAACTGATGGTGAACTCTTTGGGGTAGAAACTTGGGTTGATCCCTTTGGTGTAGTAAATGATCCAGAATGACCTGGATTTACACAATCCCTAGCAAAATGGCCAGTCTCTCCACAGTTAAAACATGCTCCTACGGCTCTATAACATACCCCACTATGTGGTTTACCACAAGTTTCACAAAGTCGATCTGACAGCGCATTCTGGTTTCTGTTGAGTTTGTTGATTGGATCGAGGTGGTTTCTGTCTAGAAGATCTATCTCTACCGGACTTCTTACTATCTCTGTTGTATCCCCCAAAGTTTTTCCTCTTTCCAGTAAGACCACTAGAACTCTGTTCTACTGACTTTCCCTCTTTTTCTGTCTTCTCTGATTTCTTTTTCTCAGAAGCTGCTTCAGATTCAATTCTTTCTAATTCTAGTGCTTGAGAAATAAGTTCAGAGAAGTTGTTATGTTTGAATCCGACCACTTGTAATCTGATACTAGGCTTCAAGCCGGTTTCAAACCTCTTACATCTCTCCCTACTGGTAGAAAGTAGACTTACTGCATAATGGCTCAGGTGGAAAAATTCCCTTTCATATTCAGCCACCGATCTACTCCCCTGTTTTAGACTTAGGAACTCTTGCGCTGTTTCTACATAAGCATCGTGACATATTTTTGTCCGAATTCTCGAGAAAGTCACCTGAGTTAGCACTGCAGGTTCTACCAAACTGTGGGGAATGGTTTTCCACCAGTTATAAGCATCCCCCTGTAGCAAAGATACTGAGTATTCAAATTTGAGCTCCTTTGTGCAGTGCAGTTTTTTGAATACCCTATCCATCCTTTCTAACCACTGTTCTGCCTCTAGAGGATCTACTGTCCCCTTGAACTCTGTAGCCCCATATTTCATCAATTTGTCATATTGTCTAGCAGAAGACTGTGGTTGTACCATCGTGTCAGATTGGGGCTTGATGAGGCACATTACGACCATTTATTGGAACATTGCAGCCCTCACGAGCGTAATCGAGCAGGAATCGCAGATGCGGGCTGGTGTCTTCTTGAACCACTGACATTATGTAGGGCTGGGGCATCCCCTTGCACCTCAGCCTCTATCGATTGATCGACTGAACGATCACCCTCTTCCATAGTCAATGCGAGGATCTTAGACCTCCTAAACAAATAACACAAGGAGATTTCCTCCCGTTAGTGCATATTTATAATGTAATGTACTGTATGTATCAGACAACGATATTGAGCAGTTGTACTATAAAGAAAGAATATTCAAGTAACATATGAAAACAAAATTTAAAAAAACTAGCTCTGATACCACTAAAACATGTCACACCCTACCCCTCTGTAAGGCATAACATGATCCCATAGTATACCTAATGAATTACCAACTTCGCCTACTGATAACCCATTAATTACACTACAAGGGATTTTCAAAAACTTTTCTTACTTCTTTTACAGTGGTGAGCACTATTTATAGGTGTTAAAAACCTTTTTGAACTGAGGTGAATAAACTAACACATTTAGACTATTAGTAATTTCTGTAAAAAAATTTTGGCAGAGTGCCCTCCGTAATTTGGATAAAACAGTTCTTCAAAAACCTGTAAAAAAACACTTCAATATTTTTCTCAATCTCAAACTCTAGCATAATTCAACACAAATCCACAATAAATTTTCAAAGACTGAGATACAAGAAATATAATGCAATTTTTACAAGTCCAAATACTCATAATTTATTTTACAACTTTAATGTATAATTTTAATTTACAACAGCTCAAAACCAAGAACACTATATACATACAGTGAAAATACATTACAATATAAAAAGCAGAATATGGTATACTCAATATACCCGATGATTTCTCGCTGAATGTACTAGCGACCTAGTCACGCCTGTCGATCTGTCTACTGCGACAAAGAATGAAAAGCTATCGCTGAGTAAAATTTACTCAGTGGTGCACAATAACAATTTGAAATGCAATATATAAATCTTTTATTGACAGTTCACAAATCAAATGATTCACAATTCCATTTCACAATTTACAAAATTCACCTAACACAAATTTGATCAAGTAATTGAATAATACCGTTTTGCAAATCAATAATACAATTCGATCAAATAACTGAATAATACCGTTTTGCAAATCAATAACACAATTTGATCAAATAACTGAATAACACAATGTTGCCAATCAATAACATAATTTAGGCCATGACACAATTTTTCCACACATGCCGTGTTGTACACCACGACAAGACACACTCACCCCAATAATCGAAATCAATGAGGGAGGAAGCTAGCTGAATAATGAGTAGTCATCCGCACTCACCTCAGATTGGGAAGTCAATGAGGGAGGAACATAATCACACTCACCCCAGACTGATAAGTCAAAGAGGGAGGAATATATCAACAGTGTCATGCCAAATGTGAATCAAAACAATTTCAAACCACAATATTTCATATAAACCATAAATCACATTTTATCTCAAAATTTCCATTTGCAAAGTTGGCAATACAATAAGTTCCAAATAATATTCCCAAAACCAAAGCAATCAAAACTTATTCATAACTCATTTCTCTACATAAATTTGCTAGTAAAAGTAGTGAATATAAAAGTATTGTGCACGGACATAATTTAAAACTATAATGTTGAATTAAATTTTTAAACAGAAAATGAGAAGTCAAACTTATTGTGCACAAACACAATTTAAAATAATAACATAGAAATAATCATAATTTATTTATATTGAAAAATTCAAAAGAAATACTTATTATGCACAAACCTCTGATAACTGTCTCTTGGCTTTGACTCAGTGTTTCCTTCCCCTCCCTGAGTCTTTGCTAACTGAGAAACACAATTTGAAGTGTTTCAGTACTCATTTAAACTGTCTCTAACAATAATGTTTGATAATTAATTCACTGAATTCATTTATTCGCTTAGTCAACCTACTATGTCGACCCTTGGTACATTCTAGGTAATTTAGGTTTTAATGTCATTAATATGTCACATTCGATAGTCTTTTAGGGTTGGTACATGTTACCAAATTAATTTCCGTGTATACTGCATTTTCTTGCGATTTGCTGGATTCCGGGATACTAGTTTGACCTAGCCAGACGACCTAGTTCCCTCGGTTTTTGGGTTTTGATCAAAACTACAAACTTGTAGATCTATGTCTTATGGAACGCGGGGAAAAATTTCAGGTCATTCTTAGTTATGTAGCCCAAGTTATGGTCATTTTACTATTGTTGGTCAAATTGCACCAAAATTGGTCATTTTAGGTCACTTTAGGTCATTTTAGGTTAGGCCAGTTTTTGGACCCGAACTTGTGCAAGCTGTTTGACTTACTCATGGTCATTTCTAGTGTCTTCATAAGACTTGTAGATATGGGTCTTAACTATTCATGGTTAAAATTTCAGGTCAATTGGACCTGTTTTGAGTGAGTTATAGCCTAAACACTAACTGCTACCCAAATGGTCAATTTTCAGGCCTCATTTGCACTTAATCCGGATTTGGTCATTTTTGAAGCTACCTTGCAAGCAGAATTTTGGCAAGCTTCCTTCATGAAAGTTGGCACATTTTGTGCCTAGTTTCACCTCCAATTGGTCTCATACCAATTGGAGCCACACACTTAAAGTTATAGGCCTAAAATACAAACTGCCTTATTACAATTCTTGCATACATATCAAACATCACTTTTAACACTCACCAAACTTAACATTCAAACTAATTCTGGTTGTACCATGACCTAAACATAATTCACAACACATTATAGGTCATTTTGGCAGCTTATAATTACATTTAATGTGCACCAACAAGTGCAGAATTTGCCCAACTCAATTTACAACAATTTAACTCCATAACCAAGCTCATTCACATGTCCAACCTTCACACCACTATACATACATTCAATCTGCCATAACAACCAACACATTTTAACATCATTATTCCATAAACCAAGCATGAATTCCAGCATTCTTCAAGAGTTAACAAACTGCCACAATGGTACACTTACATTCCATTACTTTCCAAGCTTTAAATCTCATTTTACATTTACATATACTAAGTATACATTACCCAAACAATTTCCTACACAATATACATTTAATCAATCATTTAATTCACCATTTACAATCACAAATAAACTGCCTTCAAGGTGTTTCCATGGCTGCCAAAAGTGCACATTCCCATTCAACATCAAAACTAAAAAATTTCTCCATAAATCAAACACCCATAACACCCTTACAAACTTTAACAAAGCAACAATCAAAAACTCAAACTTACCTATGGATGAGACTTCTTAAATCTTCACCAAACTTGGTCTTCTTGCTGCCAATCTACTGCCCAAGTGATGTAGACTAACTTTGATGAAGGAAGGTAGAAGGAAAGAAGCTTGAATCTCATATGCATAGAGCTTCAACCATGCGTCAATGGAGTTTTTTTGGGAGCAAATTTTCTGCTAGTTCTAAGGTTGAAGATGAAGATGTATATTCTGCCCAAATGAAGCTTTAGTGGTCCACTTAAATGAGTTAGTGGACCACTATGTAAGAATTAAATCATTGTTTATTCTAAGGTTTCATTTTTCCACATTTAACTCCCAATTTTTGCTATTTAAATTAGGTACCACCAATTTAATTTTTCATGAAATTTTCCAAGTGTAATATTATTTATTTTTAATGGAAATTTAGGTCAAAAGACAACCCGGGGTGTCAAATGACCACAATGCCCCTGTTCGAGTTGCATTCCCGATTTTTCGGTAACACCGGGTTTTGTCCGTTTTTCGATTTCTCGCTTTTCTTTATACTAATTATTTAATTTTTCTTTGATATTTCTAATGATATTTCTACTTCAATTGATCTCTCTTTAACTCCTAAAAATATTTTTCAGGGTTTCCCGCGGTCCAGGGCTAGTCAACGGTCCATGCCGTGACTTCCCGGTGCGATCACCCATCGCTAGGGTTCTCAGCTCGCTTAACTTAGTTGCATTTCTTTACTATTATTTTTCCTTTATTTTTCTTTTATTTTCTTTTCTTGTATTTTATTATTTAATGTCTCCTCACTCATATCGAAGTGTAGTTCTAGGCATTCTAGCTGTCCGGAAAACACTTGTCACCGGAATAGTAGAACGCACTACCGAACTTAGGGGTGTTACAATGTGCCCCAAAAAGGATATCTCTTTCTGCCAAAATTCACACTTCGACAATTGAGAGTATAGCTGTTTCTCCCTCAAAGTTTGCAGTACAATGTGCAGATGTCTATCATGCTCTTCTGCTTTCCTCGAATAGACCAATATATCATCTATGAATACCACAAAAAATTGGTCGAGGTATGGCTGATGATAGTGTTCATCAGATCCGTAAAAGCAGCCGAAGCATTAGTTAACCCGAATGGCATGACCAAGAACTCATAATGGCCATAGCGGGTTCTAAAGGCAATTTTAGAAATACTCTGATCTTGTACTTTCAGTTGATAATAACCTGATCTCAGGTCAATTTTTGAGAACACAGCTTCACCCCTCAATTGATCAAACAAGTCATCAATGCGGGGAAATATGTATCTGTTCTTTATTGTCACCTTATTCAACTACCGATTGTCAATGCATAACTGGAGAGTGCCATCCTTCTTCTTTACAAATAACACTGGCGCTCCCCAAGGTGACACACTAAGGCGGATAAAGCCCTTGTCAAGCAGCTCTTGCAACTGCACTTTCAATTCTTTTACTTTTGCTGGTGCCATTCTGTATGGTGTTATGGAGATTGGGTCCACACCAGGCATAACATCAATCTTAAACTGCATTTCTCTTTCTGGAGGTAATCTTGGCAATTCATCAGGGAATACATCTGGAAAGTCACATACTGTGGGGATGTTCCTCAATGCAGGACTACCCACTTGGGTGTCTATCACATGTGCCAAGTACGCCTCACACCCCTTCCTAATCATTTTTCTGGCTAGTGCAGCTGAAATGATGTTTAAAGGCAATAACTACCTCTCCTCATGTATTGCTACATCACCATACTGAGGGAGACCAAAAGTGATTGTCTTCAGTCTACAGTTAATCATTGCATGATGCCTGGCTAACCAATCCATGCCTAAGATAATGTCATAATATTTGAAGGGCATTTCAATCAAATTAGACAGAAAAGTATGTCCTTGGATCACCAAAGGACAATCCCTATATAGTCTATTTACCCTGACCTCCTAGCCTAATGGACTAGTTACTAGCACATCATAGTCCATTGGTACACACTGAATAGTAGTAGAATACGTCACACTAGCACTGACATATGAATGTGTGGAGCCAAGATCAAACAACACATATACATCTTGGTCAAGGATGGAGAAAATACCAGCTACTACATCTGACATTTTAGCCTCCTCCCTTTGACGCATGGTATACACTCTGACTGGTGTGCCACTGGGTGCTGGCTGGTTAACAGTGCTTTGACTTCCAGGAGAGTTATCAGGACCCCTACCTCTGCCTCTACCTCTAGCAGCTGACTGTGACCCTCTAGGTCCAGAGACTTGGGCTGATCCCTCAGATGTAGCAGAAGGTCCAGACCGGCGCGGACTAGTACAATCCTTAGCGAAATGTCTGCTCCCTCCATAGTTAAAACATGCACTGGTGGCCTTGAAACAAACCCCACCGTGTGTTCTATAACAAGTTTCACACTGTCGTACTGATAGAGCTCCTCGAGGTGCTTATTGGGTCTGCTGACCAGACTGGGGTGGTATTTGGCCAGAGAATTTGCCTCTGCCAGATCTATGAGAGCTGGATCCTCCAAACTATTTTCTCTTCCCAGAACCACTATCAGGTGCTTGTCCAGTAGTCTTTTTAGTCTTCTATTTCTCTTGTGTACCTTTCTTCACTGCCCCTTCTGATTCTATCCTTTCCAGTTCCAGGGCTTGTGAATTTAGCTCAGAAAATTTCTGGTGTCTGAATCCCACAACTTGCATCCTCAGATTTGGCCTTAACTAGGACTCAAACCTCTTACATCTGTCTCTAAGGGTGGAGACTAAGCTTCCAGCCAAGTGCTCAGTCGAGAGAAGTCTCTCTCATATTCTGCTATTATTCTGTCCCCTTGTTTCAAACTCAGGAATTCTTGTAACTTCATATCCACATATGCATCGGGGACCCACTTCTATCGAAACTCCCTCAAAAAGTCTGACCAAGTAAGGACTGGAGGTTCTAGCAGGCTGTGGGGAATGGTCTTCCACCATTCACATGCATCCCCTTGCAACAAAGAAGCATAATACTCAAACTTCAGCTCTTCTACACACTGCAGCTTCCTGAAAACCCGTTCCATTCGCTCTAACCACTGTTCTGCCTCCAGTGGATCCACAGTGCCCCTAAACTTGGTGGCCCCAAATTTCATCAATTTTTCATAATGCCGAGCTGAGGGCTGTGGTTGTGCTATAGGTGCTTGCATCTGAGCTTGAGGTGGCACATTTCCTGCCATTTGTTGGAAAAACGCAGCCATCTACTGTGCAAAATGAGTAAGAAACTGCAGTGCTAGAGTAGGAGCTGGAGTGGCTAACCCACTCACATTCTGGACTGCTGGGGCTTCCCCTTTAACCTTAGCCTCAATAGATTGTTCCACGGAATGATCTCCCTCTTCCATTCCATTTCCCAAAAATTTCTACTTCCTGAGATCAAACACAAGGAGGTTGACCTCCGTTAGTGCATATTCATGATGTAAATATGTCATATTTGAAATACATTACATAAATCATTCATTGAAAAAACACAATTTAAATGCTACACAATTACATTTCACAAATTATCAAAGCTCATTATGGAAAAATTTTGGGTCAAATAATTTAATAAACACAGTGTTGCCAATTCATACACAACTTAAGCCATGACACAAAATTTTCGATCAATGCCATGTTGTACATCACGACAAAGCAATCTACAACCTCACTAATCGAAATCAATGAGGGAGGTGGCTAGCTAGCTAATGAGTACTCATCCGATCTACAGCCTCAACTGGTAAACCAGAGAGGGAGGAAAATAATCAATCTCAACCCCATAAATGGGGGAATAATATGGTACTGTCAAGCTAAGTGTGAATCCGAAATCAAATTAAAAAAATTTATTCAAATATTGCATACAAAAATCAAATCAATTTCCGAAGTTACATTTTCATTCACAAAGTGGCAAAACAAAAGTTCTTAAACTCATAATGTATACTAAATCCATTTTTCAATGATAAAATGCTTAAATAGGGTTTATTGTGCACAAACCTGACGTGAGTCACCTCTAGGCCTTGAATCAGTCTCTTAGACTTTTCGAGCCTTTTTCAACAGAAACACACAGTTTCACAGTGTTTCAGTACCATAACTTAGCATCAATCCAAAAATAAATTCAAATTCACTTTTATCTAGCTTATATATGCTAAACTTGACGTTCTTTAAAATTTGTGTTTCGAGGTTACTATTAACTACACTATTTAAGTTAATTTGTTGACTTTATAAGGCTTAATAGGTATGGGAATTCCAACTTCACCCACATACCACATTTTGGTCATTAAATTTGTTGGTTTTGGTTGTTTTCTCAAAACTTAGGTCTTTTAGGCAAAATTGCAATTTTTCAGTTTTGGTGTCTTATGTTTCACTGTTCCATTGGTCAATTTGCTGTTAGAATTTGGAAAAATTTTCTACATAAAAAATGTTTCCTATTGTCTTAACTTTATTCTCTTTTTTGAATCACTCCAATTGGAGTTTTGTGGCTCAAGTTATAGCCATTTGAATCATGGCTGCCGAATTGGACTTAATCCAGATTTCTGGGCAAATTCTGGTTCTGGCAGTTTTAGGTCAACAAATTTGGATGGCTAATGACTTAGTTAGGGGCATAATTTGGATTGGTGTTCCTCATAAAAGTTGTTGGTATATATCTCAACTGTTCACTGGTAAAATTCCAGGTCATTTAGACCTACCTAGCCCAAGTAATGGCCAAATGAACAAACACTGTTCATTTGGTCATTTTTGTATAGGTCAGACTGCAAAAATCCAAATTTGGTCAATTTGTTCACTAAGTTTTGGACACTTTTTGGGCATGATTCCTAAATGAAAATTGTGTCATTTTGTGTCTATTTTCATTCCTAATTGGTCTCATACCAATTAGACTTGTAAATTTTCAGTTTTGGTCCCTCAAAGGGACCTTGGTCCTGCTGCCTGCAGCATGGCCATTTTCAATCCGAATTCACTCTCACTTCCAACACTTCCAACACATCTCAAATTGTCACAAATGACCATTTCTCACCTCAAACAAGGTCAAACACACCATTTGATCAATTCTCACATTTTTGGCTTCCAAAACCCTAGGTGCCAAAACCCTAATTTGTCTAATCATCACAATTCATGCAATCTAAATATACAAATCACATATACAACATCAATTCACCAAGATTTCATGTTTAACCTAACTAAACACCATCAAAATTCTAGGGTTCCATGGCTGCCAAATTTTCTCTTCCCTTATTCAAACATAGTTTTCTTTATTTCTAATGTAATTTCATCACATTTAAACTTAAATTCATGAATTCAATAAGAATCTAAACTTAAAGTTGCACTTACCTCAATTTGTAGATTCCCTAGTTCTTCAATTCTCCAAGTTTTCTCTTCCTTCTTGCTCCCAAAGTGTTTATCTAGGTCTAAGGGTAAGATTTAATGTTGGGATTTAGGGGATTTATGGAAAGGAACCAAAGAATTCTAAGCTTTTGTTCCTTAAAAATGGTGGAAGAAAATGAGAAAGAGAAGAGAGAGAATTGGGGCGGCAATATGGAGTAGAAGATGACTTTTTTTTTTTTTCCTTTTCTTTTATCTAATAGTTAACCTATGGAAGACCAATAATTATCCAAAAATTTAACCTTTTTAATTATAATATTTATTACATCATGCATGATGTCATGTATAATGTCATCACCTTTTCCATTTTTTTCTTTTCTTTTTTTTATTTATTTTTTCATTAGTTCTTTAATTTAATTTTCGATTCCAAAATTTTCTTTTCTCTGATTTTATTTGACAGTTAGGTCGGGAGTCAGCTCTCGGGGTCAATTGACCAAATTGCCCCTTGCCAATTCAAGTCGATTTGCAAATAATTGAATATTTCTTCTGACTCACTAACCTAATCATTTGACTGGCTTAACAATTCTTTTTCGTGATTTTCTTTTTTCCACTGTGTTCGTAATGGTCCTAAGGACCGCAGCGTCATATTTTACGGTTCGAAATTTGAGTTTAAATTGACTTCGTAACCCTTCCCGAGAAAGGTCACCCATCACTGTGACTCTGGGCTCGTTTAACTTCTTATGTTCTGTTTTTCTTATTTATACTTAACTAATTGGCAATTACTAATTATTTGTGTTTATAGCTTATCTAGTTATCTTAAGTGTGGTTCTAATCCCCTTAATTATCCGGACTGACACCGGTCACCGGAATAGCGAAATATACCTGGCTATGCAAATAGGGATATTACAATATATAACTAGTAGGAGCCAACACATACCCATATACCCATACACAGTACAAGTATGAAAGCAGTATCAAACTCAAACCACCTATATACAAGATAACTGTGCTATCTCAAGTATAAAGATTATATGCACTGATATGATTTATGACAATGCATTGACAAGAGTAAACTCCATGTGCTTATTATAAATTTCATTGGTTCGGCCAACTTATCATGTATATGTAACACCCCTATTTGTATAGCCTAGTATAATTTACTATTCTGGTGACCGGTGTTGGTCCGGACAATTAAGGGGATTAGAACCACTCTTAAGACAACTAGATAAGCCATAAACATAAATAATTAGTAATTGCCAATTAGTTAAGTATAAGAAAGAAAAACAGAACATAAAAAGTTAAATGAGCCAAGAGTCACAGCTATGGGTGACCTTCTCGAGAAGGATTGCGAAGTCAATTTAAACTCAAATTTCGAACCGTAAAATGTGACGCCGCGGTCCTTAGGACTATTGCAAACACAGTGGAAAAGAAAAAATCATGAAAAGGAATTGTTAAGCCAGTCAAATAATAAGGTCAGGAAGACGGAAGAAATATTGAATTATTTGCAAACCGGGTTGAACCGGCGAGGGGCAATTTGGTCAATTGACCTCGAGAGATGACTCCTGACCTAACTATCAAATAAAATCAAAGAAAAGAAAATTTCAGAATCGGAAATTAAATTAAAAAACTAATGGAAAAATAAATAGAAAAATAAAAGGAAAATGAAAAAGGTGAAAAGAGATGACATCATGCATGACATCATGCATGATGCCATAAATATTATAATTAAAAAATTAAATTTATGGTAATTTATGGTCTTCCATATGACTAAAAACATAAAAGAAAAGAAAACAAAAAAAAAAGAAAACTTATCTTCTTCAAGCCGTCACTCACCTCTCTCTCCCTCACCCTCACTTTCCTGCATTAAAGCTCATTTTGAGCTTGAAGAACCACATGATCTAGCCATAAATCCCATAGTCTCCTTAATTAAACCTAGTCTTTTAGTCTTGAAAAAAAGATTGAGCAAGAAAGAAAGAAGAAAAGAAAGAAGAAATTGGGTTATTGAACTTCAAAGTTGAGGTAAGCTATTTACTTTGGAATTTTGAGTTTAATATATGTGTTTTTAGTTGAATAAACTTGGAAATATGCTTAAATGAAAATAAATATTTTGTTGAGGGACCATATGTGAATTTGGCCAGCTGGATGGGGTGTTGGATTTGATAGTGTTTAGTTAAACTAAACATGAATTAGAAATTAAATAAGGTTGAATATGTGATTAGTGTAATGATTTGATTAAGAAATTGATCAATGGCATGAACTAGGGTTTTGGCATCTAGGGTTTTAGAGATAAAAATGTGAGAATGTGTTAGATCGTGTTAAACTTGGTTTGAGTTGAGAAATGGTCATTTGTGACCAATTGGAGTATGTTAGAAGTGTTGGAACCAAATGCAAATTCGGGTTGCTTAGGGTCATGCTGCAGGCAGCAGGACCAAGGTTCCTTTGAGGGACCAAAACTGAAAATTTATGAATGGACAGCTGAGATATAGGCCTAAAACTTTTATGAAGAGCACAAACCCAAATTATGCCCTTAACCAAGTCATTTGGCCACCCAAAATTGGTGACCTAAAACTGCCAGAACCAGTTTGGTGCCCATAAATATGGGTTAAGTCCAATTTGGCAGCCATAATTCAAATAGCTATAACTTGAGCTACAAAACTCCAAATGGAGTGATTCAAAAATGAGAATAAAGTTAAGACAATAGGGAACATTTTCTATGAAGAAAGTTTTGTCAAATTCTAACAGTAAAATGACCAATAGAACAGTGTAACTTAAGACACCCAAAATAGAAAATTTGCAAATTTACCTAAAAGACTTAGAATTTGAGTGAACAACCAAAACCAACAAATTTAGTAACTAAAATGTGGTATGTGGGTGAAGTTGGAATTCCAATACCTGTCACACCCTACCCCTCTGTAAGGCATAACATGATCCCGTAGTATACCTAATGAATTACCAACTTCGTCTACTGATAACCCATTAAATACACTACAAGGGATTTTAAAACTTTTCTTACTTCTTTTTACAGTGGTGAGCACTATTTACAGGTGTTAATTTTTTTTTTTTTTTTAACTTAAGTGAAAGAGATAACACATTTGAATTATTAGGACTTTCTGTAAAAATTTTGGCGGAGTGCCCTCTGTATTTTGAATAAAACAGTTCTTCAAAAAACCTGTAAAAGCACTTCAAATATATTCCTCAATCTCAAACACCAACATAATTCAACACAATATATTTTTCAACTCAAATCCACAATAATTTTTCAAAGACTGAGATAAAAGAAATACAGTATAAATTTTACAAGCCAAAATAACTCATAATTTATTTTACAACTTCAATGTACAATTTTAATTTACAACTGCTCAAAACCAAGAACAATATATACATACAGTGAACATACATTACAGTACAAAATGCAAAATGTGGTATACTCAATATACCCGATGATTTCTCGCTGAATGTACTAGCAGCCTAGTTTGCTGCCTTGTCAATCTGTCTACCTGCGACAGCAATGAAAAGCTATCGCTGAGACAATGTCTCAGTGGTGCACAACATTAACCAAATACAACTTTAAATCACAATTCATAAATCAGATAAATGATGGATACATAAAACCATAGTTAAATTCAAGACAATGAACGTCATAAGGAATTTAACACAATATCACATTAAATCTCAGTAATCAAAACATAGTTAAATTCAAAAGACAGTGAATGTCAATAAGAATTTAAACTCCATTTCACAATATCACAATAAATCTCAATAGTCAAAACATGGTTAAATTCAAAAGACAGTGAACGTCAATAAGAATTTAAACTCCATTTCACAAATTATCAAATCGCATAATAACACAATTTAGTAGAATAATTTAAGAATACAGTGTTGCCAATTCATTCACAACTTAAGCCATGACACAAAATTTCCGATTAATGCCGCGTTGTACACCACGACAAAGCAATCACAACCCCACTAATCGAAATCAATGAGGAAGGGAGCTAGCTATATAATGAGTACTCATCCCATCACCTCAACTGGTAAACCAGAGAGGGAGAAAAATAAACGATCACGACTCCATAAATGGAGAAGGAAAATAAACGATCACAACCCCATAAATGGAGAAGGAATGATATGATACTGTCATGCTAAGTGTGAACACAAAATCAATTCCAAACATTTTATTCAAATGATTCGTGAGAATCCAATAAATTTCTAAAGTCATAAATTCATTCACAAAATGGCAACACAATTCATAATTAACTTCAAATTTTCACAAATCACACTAAATCAATTTTTCCACAGTTTCAAACTATTTACAATGCTTTTCAAGCAATAAGTATCCATTCAAACACATTTCCATAATTGAAAACAATAATATACAAATAGTCATAATTTATTTCAATTGAAAAATTCAAAAGAAATAACTGTTGTACACAAACACAATTTAAAACAATAACATATAAATAATTGTAATTTATTTCAATTGAAAAATTCAAAAGAAATACTTATTGTGCACAAACCTCTGATAACTGTCTCCTGGTCTTGACTCAGTGTTTCCTTCCCTTTCCCTGAGTGTTTGCTAACTGAGAAACACAATTTGAAGTGTTTCAGTACTCATTTAAACTGTCTCTAACGATAATGCTTGATAATTAATTCACTGAATTCTATTATTTGCTTAGTTAACCTAATATGTCGACTCTCGATGCGTTCTAGGTAAATTAGGTTTTAATGTTACTAACATGTCACATTTGATAGCCTTTTAGGGTTGGTACATATTACCAAGTTCATTTCCATGTATCTTGCATTTTCTTGCAATTTGCTGGATTCCGGGATACTAGTTTGGCCTAGCCGGACGATCTAGTTCCCTCAGTTTTCGGGTTTCGCTCAAAACTAAAAACTTGTAGATCTATGTCTTATTGCATGCGGGGCAAAATTTCAGGTCATTCTGAGTTATGTAGACCAAGTTATGGTCATTTTACTATTGCTGGTCAAAGTGCATCAAAATTGGTCACTTTAGGTCATTTTAGGTCATTTTGGGTTCGGCCAGTTTTTGGACCCGAACTTGTGCAAGCTGTTTGACTTCCATATGGTCATTTCTGGGCTTTGGTGTCTGCATAAGACTTGTAGATATATGTCTTAACTAACTATTCATGGTCAAAATTTCAGGTCAATTGGACCTGTTTTGAGTGAGTTATGGCAAAAATACTAACTGCTACCCAAATGGTCAATTTTCAGGCCTTATTTGCACTTATCCGGATTTGGTCACTTTTCAAGTTACCTTACAAGCAGAATTTTGGTAAGCTTTCTTCATGAAAGTTGGCACATTTTGTGCCTAGTTTCACCTCCAATTGGTCTCATACCAATTGGAGCTACACTCTTAAGGTTCTAGGCCCAAAACACAAACTGCCCTATTGCATTTTGTTCATACTCATGAAAGATCACTTTTAACACCTACCAAACTCCACATTCATGCCCATTTCTGGTTTGTACCATAACCTAAACATATTTTACCACATATTGTTGATCATTTTGGCAGCTTACAATCACATTCAATATGCACATTATAGTCTAGAATTTACCAACTTCAATTTACACACAATTTAACTACATGACAATCTCATTTACATGCCTAAACTCAAACCCTTGTACACATATACAATCTGCCATAGGAAGCACCATAATTCAACCATGTAATTTCATAAACCAACCCATGAAATAACATTTTTTTGGTTCACAATGCAAGCTGGCAATTCATACATCACACTGCATTAATTTCCAAGCTTCCAAATTCAAATACACATTCACAATATACTTAGTATACATCACTTAATTTATTCCTATACATATAAACACATAATCAACTCTTTAATCTACCATTTACAAGCAAGAATAAACTGCCCTCAAGTAGTTTCCATGGCTGCCAAAAATAAACATATCCCTTAGAACATTAAACTCCAAAATTCTTTCCACAATTCAAGTACCCATAACCTCCTTACTAACTTTAATGAAGCACTAACCAAAAATACAAACTTACCACTTTGGAAACTCTTCAAAATCTCTCCAAAACTTGGTCTTCTTGCTGCCAATCTACTGCCCAAGTGGTGTAGACTAACTTTGATGAAGGAACTTAGGAAGAAATTGGCTTACTTCATGCATGCATGGAGCTTGGCCATGGATGGCCATGGAGGAACTTGAGAGAAAAAGAAGAATTCGGCTGGTTCTGGTTTGGGAGGTTGAAGATGGTAGTTTCAGTCCACTAATGCTTAATATGGGTCCCTTAAGAGGTCACTAGTGGAGCAATAACTTGGTTAAATAAGTCATAAATCTTAATTTCCTTAATTTTGCTCATTTGCCACTAATCTTTTACTATTTACATCATGTATCTCAATTTAATTTTTCATGTCATTTATAAAGTGTTATATCATTTATTTTTAATGGACATTGAGGTCAAAAGATAACTCGGGGTGTCAAATGACCACAATACCCCTGTTTGGGTTGTATTCCTGATTTTTCGGTAACACTGGGTTTTGTCCGTTTTTCAATTTCTCACTTTTCTTTGTACTAATTAATTAATTTTTCTTTGATATTTATAATGATATTTATACTTCAATTGATGTCTCTTTAAGTCCTAAAAATATTTTTCAGGGTTTCCCACAGTCCAAGGCTAGTCAACGGTCCACACCGTGACTTCCCGGTGCAGTCACCCATCGCTAGGGTTCTCAGCTCGCTTAACTTGGTTACATTTCTTTGCTATTATTTTTCTTTTGTTTTTCTTGTGTTTTCTTTTCTTGTATTTCATTATTTTATGTCTCCTCAATCATAACTAAGTGTAGTTCTAGGCATTCTAGCTGTCCGGACAACACTGATCACCGGAATAGTAGAATGCACTACCGAACTTAGGAGTGTTACAATACCTATTAAGCCTTAGAAAGTCAACAAATTGACTTGAATAGTATTATGAATAGTAACTTCATAACACAAAATTTTAAAGAATGCCAAGTTTGGCACATTAGAGCTAGGTAGAAGTAAATTTAAATTTATTTTTGGATTATGCTAAGTTGTGATACTGAAACACTGTGAAACTGTGTGTTTCAATAGAAAAGAACACCAGGAAAGAACCCAAGGTGTTGATTCAAGGGTAAAAGGCGACTCATATAAGGTTTGTGCACAACGTAGAATTTCTGTAAATTTTCTTATGCATATTGTTTTGAATAATTTAAAATATTGAATTGTGACATCATTGTGACGAAATATTTATTATGCTTTTGATTTATATTGTTGAAAGTTATTTATGTATATTTGAGATGGCATAAATGTTTAGTAAATTGTTAAGATAAGTTTTGAAACCACAGTGTCATGACTATATATTTGAACACCTCACTAGCATGACTAGTGGGGGTAATCAGTTTCAAATTTTGATTCCTTCTCTGGCTGAAGTGTTGAGGTGTGTGCTAGTAGAAGAAGAAATTGAATAAATATCCATATATTTGAGCTAGCTAGCCTTGTGATGTGACTTCTCCTTAGCCTCTGGCTATTGAGATTATATTTGTTTCGAATGGCATGATATAAGTGTGGGTTTTATGAAATTGGTTTTGACACTTCGAAATGAAATTGTTTGGATTAAAATCTCATAATTCATGTTTTGTGTTTAATTCTCATGTTCAGTCCAATTTTTGAATAAATGTGATTTAAATTTCGCATGAAGTTTATTTTAGTATGTTGTGCACCACTGAGTCTTAGTACTTAGCGATAGCTGTTATTGCTGTTGCAGATATAGAGACTAGAGGAGCAGTAGAGTGAGCTATTGAGGATTGAGGAGCTACCTTCTCTGAAGTCTATTGGGTATATTTTATACCCTGATTGTAAGAATTTATTTTGATGTATGCAATGTATGTAAAGGTATGGACATGTAAAACTAGTCTTAAGCAGTTTGTATAAAGTTTGTAATGAATTTTAGTTTGAATTTCTCTTAGTGTAAATTTTTATAATGATGTATATAAATTGTTTTATCTTTAATGAAATATGAATGGAAGTATTTTGCTTTAAATTGAATTAAATTGATTAATGGTATTTTGGTGATTGTTGAATATTGGAAATTGTGGATTTGAATTTTTGGAAATTGATAAATGATGTTAAAATTGATTGGGATGGCTGTGAATTTGAAGAAGTTATTGAGATAAATTATTGGAAGTGTTTTTTTTCAGATATTTGAAGAACTGTTTTCTCAAAATACAGACGGCACTTTGCCAAAATTTCTATAAAATTTGCAGAAAAATAAAATGGGCCAAAAATTTTAACTAGTTTTCAACTTTAATTAAATGTTTTAATACCTATTAGAAAATGCTCACCACTTATAAATGTAAGAAAATTGTTTTAAAATTCCTTGTATAGTATTTAATAAGTTATCGATAGGTGAAGTTCGGTAGTTTATTAGGTATTCTACAGGAAGGTGTGACATGTTTTAGTGGTATCAGAGCAAAATTTTTAAAGTTTATTTTAACTTGTAAATTTGTGTCTTTTCTTTGTTAAGTACAACTGCTCAATGTCCTTATTTGTTACATACAGTGCATTACATCATACATATGAACTAACGGAGGGAAATCTCCTTGTGTTATTTGTTCAGGAGATACCCTAACTTCAAATTGAAATGGAAGAAGTGGATCGCTCAATCGAGCAATCTGTTGAAGCTAAGGCACAAGGGGAAGCCCCAGCTCTACAAAACGTCAGTGGATCAGTAGCACCAGTCCCACAAATGCCGCAGTTTTTTGCACCTTTTGCACAGCAAATGACTGCGATTTTTCAACAAATGGCTAAGGGTATGCCTGCTCAAGCTCCACCCCAGACACCTATGATACAACCACAGCCTCCAGCCAGATAGTATGACACGTTATTGAAGTATGGAGCTACTGAATTCAAGGGTACTGTGGACCCTTTAGAGGCAGAGCAATGGCTTGAAAGGATGGATAGGGTGTTTAAGAAGCTGCACTGCCCAGATGAGTTGAAGTTTGAATATTCTGTGTCACTACTGCAAGGGGATGCGTATGATTGGTGGAAGACCATCCCCACAAATTTAGTGAACCACTAGTCTCGACACAGGATGACTTCATCGAGAATTCGCATGAAATATGTCCCAGATGCGTATGTTAATTAGAAGCTACAAGAATTTCTGAGTCTGAAACAAGGGAATAGATCAGTGGCAGAGTATGAGAGAGAGTTCTCCCGCTTAAGCCACTATGCTGGGAGTCTCCTTTCTACCAGCAAGGAATGGTGCAAGAGATTTGAGACTGGTTTGAAGCCCAGTTTGAGGATGCAAGTAGTGGGATTCAGACACAGCAACTTCTCTGAGCTCATCTCTCAAGCACTTGAGCTAGAAAGGATTGAATCAGAAGCGACACCTGTAAAAGAAAAATTAGAGAAGACTAAGAAAACAGAGAAAGATAAAGGTGAAAAGTTAGTATAGCTAAGTTCTGGTGGTACTTCTGGGAAGAGGGAGAAATTTGGGGGACCTAGTAGAGGTCGAGGTGGAAGGTTTGGAAGGGGCAGATTTTTAGACAGAGACCCCCTAGGTCTGGTCAGCAGTCGAGCAGGGGTTCATATCCTGCCCGCCCCTGTGAGACTTGTGGCAAGATTCATGGGGGAGAATGCTATTGGGCTACAGGAGCCTGCTTTAACTGTGAAGTCAAAGGCCATTTAGTTAAAGACTACACTAGTGCTCCTAAATTCGATCCAGCTCCTATAACTACAGAAGGATCTATTCAGAGTCCTGCTCCCAGAGGTTCACAATCAGTTGGCAGAGGAAGAGGCAGAAGTAGAGGCACTGCTTCAGGTAGTCAAGGTATTGTTGGTCAATTAGCACAAGGAAGTGCTTCAGCCAGAGTTTAAGCGATGAGACAGCGAAAAGAGGCTGAGACTTCTGATGTTGTAGCTCGTACATTCTCTATCTCTGATCAAGATGTATTTGTGCTGTTTGATCCGGGTTCAACCCACTTATATGTTAGTGCTAGCAAAGTCGGTTCACTTTTTGTTCAGTGTGTCAAAAATGGGTTTTGAAGTGCTAGTAACTAGTCTGTTAGGGCAAGAGGTTCGGGTCAATAGAATTTATAGAGACTGTCCTTTGGTGATCCAAGGACATGTTTTTCTATCAGATTTGATTGAAATGCCATTGAGAGATTATGATATTATCTTGGGCATGGATTGGTTAGCCAGGCATCATGCCATGATTGACTGTAAACTGAAGACAGTCACTTTTGGTTTCCCTCTGTACGGTGATGTGGTAATACATGGGGAGAGGCATTTACTACCATCAAACATCATTTTGGCTGCACTAGCCAGAAGGATGATCAGAAAGGGGGGTGAAGCATACTTGGCACATGTGATAGACACCCAAGTGGGGAGCCCAGCACTAAGGGACATCCCTATGGTATGTGACTTTCCGGATGTGTTTCTGGATGAATTGCCAGGATTACCTCCAGAAAGAGAGGTGCAGTTTGAGATTGAAGTTATGCCTGGTGTGGATCCAATCTCCATAACACCATATAAAATGGCACCTGCATAATTGAAAGAATTGAAAGTGCAATTACAAGAATTGCTTGACAAGGGCTTTATCCGCCCTAGTGTGTCACCTTGGGGAGCGCCAGTGTTGTTTGCTAAGAAGAAAGATGGCACTCTCTGCTTATGTATTGATTATCGGCAGTTGAATAAGGTGATAATAAATAATAGATATCCATTGCCCCGCATTGATGACTTGTTTGATTAGTTGAGGGGTGCAGCTATGTTCTCCAAAATTGACCTGAGATAAGGTTATTATCAGCTGAAAGTACAAGAGCAGAGTATCCCTAAAACTGCCTTTAGAACCCGCTATGGCCATTATGAGTTCTTGGTCATGCCATTTGGGTTAACTAATGCTCCAGCTGCTTTTATGGATCTGATGAACACTATCTTCAGACCATACCTCGATCAGTTTGTTGTGGTATTCATAGATGATATATTGGTCTATTTGAGGAGTGCAGAAGAGTATGATAGACATCTGCGGATTGTACTGCAGACTTTGAGGGAGAAATAGCTATATGTCAAATTATCGAAATGTGAATTTTGGCAGAAAGAAATATCTTTCTTGGGGCATGTAGTATCAGTACAGGGTATCAAGG
The DNA here is from genome assembly GCF_030052815.1 of Hevea brasiliensis. Classification (NCBI taxonomy): domain Eukaryota; kingdom Viridiplantae; phylum Streptophyta; class Magnoliopsida; order Malpighiales; family Euphorbiaceae; genus Hevea; species Hevea brasiliensis. Next base: position 60,629,273 of record NC_079499.1, on the reverse strand, counting down.
TAGAACCAAGTAAGATAGAAGTTGTCCTTAATTGGAGACCACCCAAAAATATCACGGAGATTCTCAGTTTTCTGGGTTTAGCTGGATACTATCGTCGATTTATGAAGGGATTCTCCATGTTGGCATCTCCATTGACTAAGTTACTTCGAAAAGATATGAAATTCCAATGGACGAATAAATGCCAACAGAGTTTTGATGAGTTAAAGATGTGTTTGACTGAGGCTACAGTCCAGACCTTACCTACCCCGGGTAAAGAATATACAGTTTATAGTGATGCTTCTCATAATGGGTTAGGCTGTGTGTTGATGCAAGATCGAAATGTCATTGCTTATGCATCACGCTAACTAAAACCGCATGAGAGGAACTATCCGACACATGACTTGGAGCTTGCAGCTATTGTGTTTGCTCTTAAGATCTGGAGACATTATTTGTATGGGGAGAAGTGCTACATCTACACAGATCATAAGAGTTTGAAGTATTTGGGCACTTAGAAGGAGTTGAATTTGAGACAGAGGAGATGGTTAGAGTTGATAAAAGACTATGATTGTCTGATAGACTATCAACTAGGAAAAGTTAATGTTGTGGCTGATGCCTTAAGTCGTAAGACTATTGCAAGTCTATGGGTTACTCCTTTGTCTATGGTACACGAGTTGAGATCATTACATGCCAGCTTAGAGATTAATGATGAGGGGCAGACAATAGTTGCATGGCATGTACAGCCAGTGTTGATTGATCGATCGTAATGGTCGCCGTAATGATCGAAGTATCGAGAGGTCATTGGAAGAAGTCCAGCAGGGCAAGAAACTAGAATTCTCAATAAGAGATGATGGTCTATTGCTACACCAGAGCAGAGTGTGTGTTATTAGTGATGTTGATTTGAGGAAGATCATTTTGAAGGAAGCACATGAATCTCCTTTTGCCATGCACCCTGGTGGCACAAAAATGTATAGAGGGCTAAAGGAGCATTACTGGTGGATGGGTATGAAAAGAGATATGGGAGAATTTGTCTCCAAATGCCTAACTTGTCAGCAAGTGAAGGCAAAGCATCAAGTACCCACTAGGTTGTTACATCCACTACCAGTACCAGAATGGAAATGGGAGAGAATAATAATGGATTTTGTGATGGGACTTCTGAGGACACAGAAGATTCATGATGCAGTATGGGTCATTATTGACAGACTGACCAAGTATGCTCATTTTCTGCTAGTTCGGATAGACTACAGTTTAGAAAGATTGGCCAAGTTGTACATTGATGAGATTGTGAGACTGCATGGAGTGCCAGTATCCATCGTATTAGACAGAGATCCTAGGTTCACTTCTAGATTCTGGGGTGGTCTTCAGAGAGCCCTAGGAACTAGATTGAACTTCAGTACGACATTCCACCCACAGACAGATGGCCAATCTGAGAGGGTAATTCAGATCTTGGAGGACATGCTACAGGCTTGTGTGATTGAATTTGAGGTAAGTTGGGACACACACTTGCCTTTGATTAAGTTTGCTTACAACAACAGCTACCAATCAAGCATTGGAATGCCTCCATATGAAGCTTTGTATGGTAGAAAATACAGAACTCCCTTGTGTTGGGATGAAGTAGATGAAAGGAAGATGATTGGGCAGAAATTGTTCGGCAAACTGAGGAGAAGATCAGGGTGATCAGAGATCGACTCAAGGCTACATCAGACCGTCAGAAGTCCTATATTGATTTGAAGAGAAGAGATATTGAGTATGCAGTAGGTGAGAAAGTATTCCTCAAGGTTTCCCCTTGGAAGAGAATTATGAGATTCGGCAGAAAGGGGAAACTGAGTCCTCGTTTCATTGGGCCATATGAGGTTCTGGAAAGAATGGGTCCTTTGGCATATCAGTTGGCACTACCTCCAGAGTTAGAAAAGATACATAACGTCTTCCATGTGTTTATGTTGAGGAGGTATTGAATAGACCCAGCTCATGTACTACCAGTAAAAGAAATTGAAGTGAATCTAGACCTCACATATAAGGAATAACCCATAGAGATTCTGGCCTATGAGGTGAAGTAGCTACTGAACAAGCAAATACCGTTAGTGAAAGTGCTATGGAACTATCATTCAGGCCAAGAAGCTACTTGGGAATGAGAGGAAGTGTCACACCCTACCCCTCTATAAGGCATAACATGATCCTGTAGTATACCTAATGAATTATCAACTTCATTTACTGATAACTCATTAAATACACTACAAGGGATTTTAAAACTTTTCTTACTTCTTTTTATAGTGGTGAGCACTATTTATAGGTGTTAAAAAAAATTTTTGAACTTAAGTGAAAGAGATAACACATTTGAATTATTAGGAATTTCTGTAAAAATTTTAGCGGAGTACCATCTGTATTTTGAACAAAACAGTTCTTCAGAAAACCTGTAAAAAGCATTTCAAATAGATTTCTCAATCTCGACTCCAACAGTTAAACAACACAATATATTTCTCAAGTCAAATCCATAATAATTTTTCAAAGACTAAGATAAAAGAAATATAATACAAATTATACAAGTCAAAATAACTCGTAATTTAATTTACAACGTCAATGTACAATTTTAATTTACAACTGCTCAAAACCAAAAATAATATATACATACAGTGTATATATATTATAATACAAAATGCAAAATGTGGTATACTCAATATACCCGATGATCTCTCGCTGAATCCACTAGCAGCCTAGTCTGCTGCCCTATCCGTCTGTCTACCTGCGACAGCAATGGAAAGCTATCGCTGAGACAATGTCTCAGTGGTGCACAACATTAACCAAATACAACTTTAAATCACAATTCATAAATCATATAAATGATGGATACATAAAACCATAGTTAAATTTGAGACAATGAATGTCATAAGGAATTTAACACAATATCACATTAAATCTCAGTAATCAAAACATAGTTAAATTCAAAAGACAGTGAATGTCAATAAGAATTTAAACTCTATTTCACAATATCATAATAAATCTCATAATAACACAATTTAGTCGAATAATTTAAGAATACAGTGTTGCTAATTCATACATAACTTGAGCCATGACCCAAAATTTCCGATCAATGCCGCATTGTACACCACTACAAAACAATCACGACCCCACTAATCGAAATCAATGAGGGAGGGAGCTAGCTATATAATGAGTACTCATCTGATTATCTCAATTGGTAAACCAGAGAGGGAGAAAAATAAACGATCACGACTCCATAAATGGAGAAGGAAAACATAAATGGAGAAGGAATGATATGATACTGTCATGCTAAGTGTGAACACAAAATCAATTCCAAACATTTTATTCAAATGATTCGTGAGAATCCAATAAATTTCTAAAGTAATAAATTCATTCACAAAATGGCAACACAATTCATAATTAACTTCAAATTTTCACAAATCACACTAAATCAATTTTTCCACAGTTTCAAACTATTTACAATGCTTTTCAAGCAATAAGTATCCATTCAAACACATTTCCATAATTGAAAACAATAATATACAAATAGTCATAATTTATTTCAATTGAAAAATTCAAAAGAAATAACTGTTGTGCACAAACACAATTTAAAACAATAACATATAAATATCGTAATTTATTTCAATTGAAAAATTCAAAAGAAATACTTATTGTGCACAAACCTCTGATAACTATCTCCTGGTCTTGACTCAGTAATTCCTTCCCTTTCCCTGAGTGTTTGCTAACTGAGAAACACAATTTGAAGTATTTCAGTACTCATTTAAACTGTCTCTAACGATAATGCTTGATAAGTAATTTAACACAATATCACATTAAATCTCAGTAATCAAAACATAGTTAAATTCAAAAGACAGTGAATGTCAATAAGAATTTAAACTCTATTTCACAATATCATAATAAATCTCATAATAACACAATTTAGTCGAATAATTTAAGAATACAGTGTTGCCAATTCATACACAACTTAAGCCATGACACAAAATTTCTGATCAATGCCGCGTTGTACACCACGACAAAACAATCACAACCCCACTAATCGAAATCAATGAGGAAGGGAGCTAGCTATATAATGAGTACTCATCCGATCACCTCAACTGGTAAACCAGAGAGGGAGAAAAATAAACGATCACGACTCCATAAATGGAGAAGGAAAATAAACGATCACAACCCCATAAATGGAGAAGGAATGATATGATACTGTCATGCTAAGTGTGAACACAAAATCAATTCCAAACATTTTATTCAAATGATTCGTAAGAATTCAATAAATTTCTAAAGTTATAAATTCATTCACAAAATGGCAACACAATTCATAATTAAGTTCAAATTTTCACAAATCACACTAACTCAATTTTTCCACAGTTTCAAACTATTTACAATGCTTTTCAAGCAATAAGTATCCATTCAAACACATTTCCATAATTGAAAACAATAATATACAAATAGTTATAATTTATTTCAATTGAAAAATTCAAAAGAAATAACTGTTGTGCACAAACACAATTTAAAACAATAACATATAAATAATCGTAATTTATTTCAATTGAAAAATTCAAAAGAAATACTTATTGTGCACAAACCTCTGATAACTGTCTCCTGGTCTTGACTCAGTGTTTCCTTCCTTTTCTCTAAGCGTTTGCTAACTGAGAAACACAATTTGAAGTGTTTCAGTACTCATTTAAACTGTCTCTAACGATAATGCTTGATAAGTAATTCACTGAATGCTATTGTTTGCTTAATCAACTTAATATATCGACCCTCGATGCGTTCTAGGTAAATTAGGTTTTAAGGTTACCAATATGTCACATTTGATAGTCTTTTAGTATTGGTACATGTTACCAAATTCATTTCCGAGTATACGGCATTTTCTTGCAATTTGCTGGATTCTGGGATACTAGTTTGACCTAGCCGGACGACCTAGTTCCCTCAGTTTTCGGGTTTCGGTCAAAACTAAAAGCATGTAGATCTATGTCTTATGGAACGCGGCGCAAAATTTCAGGTCATTCTGAGTTATGTAGACCAAGTTATTGTCCTTTTACTATTGCTGGTCAAATTGCACCAAAATTGGTCATTTTAGGTCACTTTAGGTCATTTTAGGTTCGGCCAGTTTTTGGACCCGAACTTGTGCAAGCTATTTGACTTGCTTATGGTCATTTATGGGCTTTGGTGTCTTCATAAGACTTGTAGATATGGGTCTTAACTATTCATGGTTAAAATTTCAGGTCAATTGGACCTGTTTTGAGTGAGTTATGGCCTAAACACTAACTGCTGCCCAAATAGTCAATTTTCAGGCCTCAATTGCACTTAATCCGGATTTGGTCATTTTTCAAGCTACCTTGCAAGCAGAATTTTGGCAAGCTTCCTTCATGAAAGTTGGCACATTTTGTGCCTAGTTTCACCTCCAATTGGTCTCATACCAATTGGAGCCACACACTTAAAGTTATAGGCCTAAAACTCAAACTGCCTTATTGGAATTCTTTCATACACATCAAGGATCACTCCTAACACTTATCAAACTCAACATTCAAGCCCATTCTAGTTATACCATAACCTAAACATAATTCACAACAAATTATAGGTTATTTTGGCAGCTTACAATTACATTCAATGTGCACCAATAAGTGCAGAATTTGTCCAACTCAATTTACAATAATTCAATCACCAATTCATGCTCATTTACATGTCCAACTTCACACCATCATACATGCACTCAAACTGCTATAACCACTATCACAATCCAACACCATTATTTCATAAACCAAGCATGAATTCCAGCATTCCTCAAGAGTTAACAAACTGCCACAATGGTACATTTACATTCCATTAATTTCCAAGCTTTAAATTTCATTTCACATTTACATATACTAAGTATACATCACCCAAACAATTTCCTACACAATATACATTTAATCAATCATTTAATTAACCATTTACAAGCACAAATAAACTGCCTTCAAGTTGTTTCCAGGGCTGCCAAAAGTACACATCCCCATTCAACATCAAACCTCAAAAATTTCTTCATAAATCAACTTACCCAAAGCTCAACACAAGGATTAGTGAAAGAAATTGGAAAGATTAGGCACTAACCTCAACTTGGGCTTGATTAAACTTCACCAAAACTCCTCTTTCTTGCTTCCTACATGCTGCCCATGATGTGTAGAACACTTTTAATGAAGAACAATTGGAGAAATTGTGGCTTGATCATTAGGAGTGGAGCTTGCATGCAAGGTGTGGCCATGGTGGACAATGGAGAGAAAATTCAATTCGGCAAAAATCAAGAATGAGGAAGATGAAGGTGAAAGAGGACAGAATTTTGGCAATTCATAGTCCCACTTAGTGGTCCACTAATTGTCCATTAAGTGTAATTAATATTATAATAATCAAATCTTATTAACATTTTAATTAATCCCCCATAAGTCCTCTAATTACATTACTTGTAAAATTTCTTATTTCCATGGCATTTTAAAAAATTTAATACCACTTATTTTTAATGGACATTTAGGTCAAAAGATAACTCGGGGTGTCAAATGATCACAATGCCCCTATTCAGGTTGCATTCCCGATTTTTCGGTAACACCGGGTTTTGTCCATTTTTCAATTTCTCACTTTTCTTTGTACTAATTATTTAATTTTTCTTTGATATTTCTAATGATATTTATACTTCAATAAATATTTATTTGAGTCCTAAAAATATTTTCCAGGGTTCCCTACAGTCCAGGGCTAGTCAACGGTCCATGTCGTGACTTCCCGATGCGGTCACCCATCGCTAGGGTTCTCGGCTCGCTTAACTTGATTGCATTTCTTTACTATTATTTTTCCTTTGTTTTTCTTGTATTTTTTTTTCTTGTTTTTCATTATTTTATATCTCCTCACTCATATCGAAGTGTAGTTCTAGGCATCCTAGATGTCCGGACAACACTAGTCACCGAAACAGTAGAACGCACTACCGAACATAGGGGTGTTACAATTCTCCCCCCCTTAAATAAATTTCGTCCACGAAATTTTACCCAATAGCCATCTTACAATAGTCATACGTTTATTTTCTCCTTTCTATACGATCATATAATCTTCTTTTCCTCAAATTTGTATAAGAATTTTAACAATCTAGTACAACATTTTTTTTTTTGTATAACACTAATCTTCTCTTACTATTGTGCTGTCTAATATTTCAGTTCATGTTCCTTCTTGAATGACCCTTGAGGTCATGTTAGAATCATTTATCTAGTCATTGGTCTTCTGACCATTCTAGTCATAGTCTTCCTCACATTCGTAACATTTCTTTGTTATATCTGAACCAACTGTTCGAATTTTTACTTCCATAACTCTTTTTATCTGTCAATATTCTATAACTTACTTCCTTTTGTACTGAACTATAACCTTTCGATATTCTAACTTTGGAGTTTTAGATCCCTAAGTAGGATTTTCAAACTTATTTCTAACAATTAAATTCTGTCCTAGCGTAACTATACCAAAACAGATGCCGTTGGCAACTATTCTCATCTAGGTGTATTATCGGGTAGTACGTAGCTCTACATAATAATCTCAAGTTAGTACCATAATCTGCAGCTTATAGTATAAACATCAAGAACATTGCATAGTTACTACGATACATTCCAATAGATCAGACTTTCCTATCTTTTATCCTTTTCGAATTCACTGATATCCAAACTTATTCTGATAACAATATCCATTAGCAATTACTAACAGTAACATCCTTGCCCTCTGAAGGAACGGAAGCGTAAAAAACACAAGTTTATACCATTGAAATTCAAAATTTTTCACCTAGGGTCACATGCATCATGCAAGATTTATTTTTATCTATTTGATTTCAATGATAAACAACATATTAAAACTCTTTTAATATGTTTTTGGATCTGTATTTGCCATTTAAGATTTTAAAATTAATCAGATTAATTTTAGAACCCTAGATTAAATCAAGAACGATTACACTAACCTCTTGATGCACTCGCAGTGTCTGCGCCTTTGAGATTCGTCTTCAGGACACCAGATGTTGTCCTTCTAGCTTGTCCACACCAAGAACACCTATGGCAGCCCTTGAACAGCTTCTAAAGCTTTTTCTATTAATTAGAAATTCAAGTTCTGCCTTTTAAGAGATTAAAGATGTAAACAGGACACTAGAAACAATTCCTAGTGATCTTAATTCAAGAGATTGATGGCTAATCTCTTTGAATTGATAAGAGATGAAGAAGAAGAGATAAAAACCCTCAAAGTGGCATGACAAAGGAGTGTGGCTGCTGGTTGTGTTTTATTTTCTCATAACAACACTTAAATAGCTAGGTTAACACATTAAACCCTTGCCACATGTCACCTTTTGATTAGCTCTAGGTTTAAGTGACCCAATCACATTGTGCCAAGTGTCAAACCTATATGTAATCTTGATTTTAATCATCTTACATGATTAAAAAACATTTGGCAAGCTTATGTGTTATGCCATGTGTCACCATCTCATGGTGCCACGTGTCACACTACAAAATGACCAAAATGCCCCTGTGTCTTAATTTTGAGTTCTCAACCCAAAATAATTATTTTCTTCTTCTAATTAATTTATATCAAATATAAATTAATTAATTAATCTCTATTAATTAATTTCTCATTAATTAAATTCATATTTAAACACTTTAAATATAAATTTAACTTATATTATACATCCAATAATCTAGATTTGGTTTCAAGTCATGCTAGGGACTTTGCAAACTAATTGCAAACCAAACCTATTTAATTAATCAATTTAAACTCTTTAATTAATTAATTAAATCATATTTAATTAGGTGATAACTTGTGTATGTGTGTGACTTACTAGGCTCATCACTAATTGGCAATGAGACGTGATATCAACTCTTAATATCATCAGAACTCTTTCTTACCATAAATGATTTCTCTAAATCATTTTATGAACCTCATAGCCACCCAATTAGTAATAAGGTTTACCTTAAATGAACCTATAATCATATGTTACCATGCACTAGAATCTCTCTGTTACAAAATCCCAACTCAAGCTGGACTCATGGTTTATGTCAAACTCCATTTGCTATGAATATTATGTTCTCTTTTAATTCCAGTTCTTGATTAAAAAGAATTTCTCATCAGAAACTCTTTTCTGAATAAATCTATCTGTCCGTGCCAGGAACTTGAAACATCAAGAACAATTAAATGAACATAGGATTTTATCTCTATTTACTTAGAGGAACAGATTCCATCTTGATCAACACCTACCTCCATATATAACTAGTAGGAGCCAACACATGCCCATATACCCATACACAGTACAAGTATGAAAGCAGTATCAAACTCAAACTACCTATATACAAGATAACTGTGCGATCTCAGGTCTAAAAATTATATGCACTGATATGATTTATGACAAAACATTGACAAGAGTAAACTCCATTTGCTTGTCATAAGTGTCACTGGTTCGGCCTACTTATCATTTATAAGTGCCTATCATGTTTGTTATATGGCATGAGACTCACCATTCCATCTTATTTATATCTCATATAAATAACTTGGGAACAAACATGAATACAAACTTTCTGGATAAGTCATGTCCTTATTATGAAGTATCCTCGATTGTGAACCTATTTATGATACTTTGTGCTAGAAATATTGTCACTCATATTCTTAACAACTTAAGAATAATATTTCTAACAAAATATCAATGGACCTTTTCTATTACACATAAATATATTATGTAAACGGAAAAGTGGAAATGCTTTTTATTAATAAAAATATATACAAGATACATACTAAATGATATGCTCTAGGGCATACTACTAACACCCTCATCTAGAGCAATTCTATTACTGCATCTTACTTTTACGTCCTCTTGCCTTACATTAACTAGGCTCACCAATTAGCTTTATAATTTATGGTGTGTCAGAAAATACTTTTCGCCGATAAACTCTTTCAAAACTAATTTCACTTATTATCACAATCCTTATCTTAAAGGACTAATCACTAATGCATCAAAATTTATTCCCCTGTAAAGGAATAACAACAGAACATATAGTTCTAACACTAACATAAAAGTATTCAGACTCCAGGTCAAACAATACATAAACAAAGAGTGCCATTCTATATGGTGTTATGGAGATTGGATCCACACCAGGCATAATATTAATTTCAAACTGCACTTCTCTTCCCGGAGATAATCCTGGCAATTCATCAGGAAACACATATAGAAAGTCATATACTGTAGGAATGTCCTTCAATGCTGGACTCCCCACTTGGGTGTCTACCACATGTGCCAAGTATGCTTCACACCCCTTTCTGATCATTTTTCTGGCTAGTGCAGCCGAAATGATGTTTGATGGCAATAACTGCCTCTCCCCATGTATTACCACATCATTGTCTTGAGGAGACCAAAAGTGATCTTGACCTCTGATCCAATCATAGCATGATGCCTAGCTAACCAATCCATGCCCAAGATGATATCATAATCTCTGAAGGGCATTTCAATGAAATTAGACAGAAAAAGTGTGTCCTTGGATCACCAAAGGACAATCTCTATACATTCTATTAACCCTGACCTCCTATCCTAGCGGATTTGTTGCTAGCACCTCAAAGTCCATTTTTGTATATATGGAATAGCAATGCAATCAATAATGCTAGCACTCACATAAGAATAGGTAGAACACGAATCAAATAACACAAACACATCTTGATTAAAAGTTGAGAAGGTACTAGCCACAACATCAGATGTCTCGACTTCTTCCCTCTGTCTCATTGCGTAGACTCTAACTGGAGCACTGTCTTACTCTTATTGTTTCACAGTGCCTTGGCTGCCTGCTGGGTTACCTCTACCCCTATCTCTACCTCTGCTGGGTGGTTGTGAACCTCTGGTGACAGGGCTCTGAACTGACCCTTCTGCAGTAGTAGGAGGTGGTCCAACTCTGCGACTACTGGTGCAGTCCTTGGCAAAGTGTCCTATGCCTCCACAGTTATAACAGGCTCCAATAGCCTTATAGCATATCCCACCATGATATCTTCCACAATTTTCACATTGGCAGGAAGGGTAGGAACCTCTGGTACTCTGCTGACCAGATAGAGGAGGTTTCTGTCCTGAATATCTTCCCCTACCAGACTTCTTGCCACCTCTGCCATGTCCCCCATGGTTCTTCCTCTTTCCAATAGGACCACTGGAACTCTGTTCTACTGATTTTCCCTCTTTCTCTGTCTTCTTTGATTTCTTTTTCTCAGGAGCAGCTTCAGACTCAATTCTTTCCAACTCTAGGGCTTGAGAAACAAGTTTAGAGAAGTTAGTGTGTTTGAATCCGACCACTTGTAATCTGATACTGGGCTTCAAGCCGGTTTCAAACCTCTTGCATCTCTCCCTGCTAGTAGCAAGTAAACTTACTGCATAATGGCTCAGGCGGGAAAATTCTCTTTCATACTCAGCCACTGATCTGCTCCCCTGTTTCAGACTTAGGAACTCTTGTAGCTTCTGGTCTACATAAGCATTAGGGACATACTTTTGTCTGAATTTCCTGTGAAAGTCATTCCATGTTAGCACTGCAGGTTCTACCAGACTGTGGGGAATGGTTTTCCACCAGTCATAAGCATCCCCCTGTAGCAAAGATACTGAGTATTCAAATATGAGCTCCTCTGTACAATGTAGCTTCTTGAATACCCTATCCATCCTCTCTAACCACTGTTCAGCCTCTAGAGGATCTACTATCCCCTTGAACTCTGCAGCCCCATACTTCATCAATTTGTCATACTGCCTTGCAAAAGACTGTGGTTGTACCACTGATGTCTGTATTGGGACTTGAGTAGGCACATTACCAGCCATTTGTTGGAACATTGCAGCCATCTGATGAGCGAACTCAACAGGAAACTGCGGTACTGTGGGGGCTGGTGCTGCTGAACCACTGACATTATGTAGGGCTAGGGCATCCCCTTGCACCTCAGCCTCAATAGATTGATCGACTGAATGATCACCCTCCTCCATAGTCAATTCGAGGATCTTAGACCTCCTGAACAATTAACACAAGGAGATTTCCTCTTGTTAGTGCATATTTATAATGTAATGTACTGTATGTATCAAACAATGATATTGAGCAGTTGTACTATGAAGAAAGAATATTCAAATAATAGGTGAAAACATAATTTTAAAACTAGCTCTGATACCACCAAAACATGTCACACCCTACCCCTCTGTAAGGCATAACATGATCCCGTAGTATACCTAATGAATTACCAACTTCGTCTACTGATAACTCATTAAATACATTACAAGGGATTTTAAAACTTTTCTAACTTCTTTTTATAGTGGTGAGCACTATTTACAGGTGTTAAAAAAAATTTTTGAACTTAAGTGAAAGAGATAACACATTTGAATTATTAGGAATTTTTGTAAAAATTTTGGCGAAGTACCATCTGTATTTTGAACAAAACAGTTCTTCAGAAAACCTGTAAAAAGCACTTCAAATAGATTTCTCAATCTCGACTCCAACAGTTAAACAACACAATATATTTCTCAAGTCAAATCCACAATAATTTTTCAAAGACTAAGATAAAAGAAATATAATATAAATTATACAAGTCAAAATAACTCATAATTTACTTTACAACGTCAATGTACAATTTTAATTTACAACTGCTCAAAACCAAAAACAATATATACATACAGTGTATATACATTATAATACAAAATGCAAAATGTGGTATACTCAATATACCCGATGATCTCTCGCTGAATGCACTAGCAGCCTAGTCTGCTGCCCTATCCGTCTGTCTACCTGCGACAGCAATGGAAAGCTATCGCTGAGACAATGTCTCAGTGGTGCACAACATTAACCAAATACAACTTTAAATCACAATTCATAAATCATATAAATGATGGATACATAAAACCATAGTTAAATTCGAGACAATGAATGTCATAAGGAATTTAACACAATATCACATTAAATCTCAGTAATCAAAATATAGTTAAATTCAAAAGATAATGAATGTCAATAAGAATTTAAACTCTATTTCACAATATCACCATAAATCTCATAATAACACAATTTAGTCGAATAATTTAAGAATACAGTGTTGCCAATTCATACACAACTTAAGCCATGACACAGAATTTCCGATCAATGCCGCGTTGTACACCACGACAAAGCAATCACAACCCCACTAATCGAAATCAATGATGAAGGGAGCTAGCTATATAATGAGTACTCATCCGATCACCTCAACTGGTAAACCAGAGAGGGAGAAAAATAAACGATCACGACTCCATAAATGGAGAAGGAAAATAAACGATCACAACCCCATAAATGGAGAAGGAATGATATGATACTGTCATGCTAAGTGTGAACACAAAATCAATTCCAAACATTTTATTCAAATGATTCGTGAGAATCCAATAAATTTCTAAAGTCATAAATTCATTCACAAAATGGCAACACAATTCATAATTAACTTCAAATTTTCACAAATCACACTAAATCAATTTTTCCACAGTTTCAAACTATTTACAATGCTTTTCAAGCAATAAGTATCCATTCAAACACATTTCCATAATTGAAAACAATAATATACAAATAGTTATAATTTATTTCAATTGAAAAATTCAAAAGAAATAACTGTTGTGCGCAAACACAATTTAAAACAATAACATATAAATAATCGTAATTTATTTCAATTGAAAAATTCAAAAGAAATACTTATTGTGCACAAACCTCTGATAACTGTCTCCTGGTCTTGACTCAGTGTTTCCTTCCCTTTCCCTGAGTGTTTGCTAACTGAGAAACACAATTTGAAGTGTTTCAGTACTCATTTAAACTGTCTCTAACGATAATGCTTGATTAGTAATTCACTGAATGCTATTATTTGCTTAATCAACTTAATATATAGACCCTCGATGCGTTCTAGGTAAATTAGGTTTTAAGTTTACCAATATGTCACATTTGATAGTCTTTTAGTGTTGGTACATGTTACCAAATTCATTTCCGTTTATACGGCATTTTCTTGCAATTTGCTGGATTCCGGGATACTAGTTTGACCTGGCTGGACGACCTAGTTCCCTCAGTTTTCGGGTTTCGGTCAGAACTAAGACTTGTAGATCTATGTCTTATGGAACGCGGGGCAAAATTTCAAGTCATTCTGAGTTATGTAGACCAAGTTATGGTCATTTTACTATTGCTGGTCAAAGTGCATCAAAATTGGTCACTTTAAGTCATTTTAGGTCATTTTGGGTTCGGCCAGTTTTTGGACCCGAAATTGTGCAAGCTGTTTGACTTCCTTATGGTCATTTCTGGGCTTTGGTGTCTGCATAAGACTTGTAGATATATGTCTTAACTATTCATGGTCAAAATTTCAGGTCAATTGAACCTGTTTTGAGTGAGTTATGGCCAAAATACTAACTGCTGCCCAAATGGTCAATTTTCAGGCCTTATTTGCACTTATCCGGATTTGGTCACTTTTCAAGTTACCTTACAAGCAGAATTTTGGTAAGCTTTCTTCATGAAATTTGGCACATTTTGTGCCTAGTTTCACCTCCAATTGGTCTCATACCAATTGGAGCCACACACTTAAAGTTATAGGCCTAAAACTCAAACTGCCTTATTGGAATTCTTTCATACACATCAAGGATCACTCCTAACACTTACCAAACTCAACATTCAAGCCCATTCTGGTTATACCATAACCTAAACATAATTCACAACATATTATAGGTCATTTTGGCAGCTTACAATTACATTCAATGTGCACCAATAAGTGCAGAATTTGTCCAACTCAATTTATAATAATTCAATCACCAATTCATGCTCATTTACATGTCCAACTTCACACCATCATACATGCACTCAAACTGCCATAACCACTATCACAACTCAACACCATTATTTCATAAACCAAGCATGAATTCCAGCATTCCTCAATAGTTAACAAACTGCTACAATGGTACATTTACATTCATTAATTTCCAAGCTTTAAATTTCATTTCACATTTACATATACTAAGTATACATCACCCAAACAATTTCCTACACAATATACATTTAATCAATCATTTAATTCACCATTTACAAGCACAAATAAACTGCCTTCAAGGTGTTTCCATGGCTGCCAAAAGTATACATCCCCATTCAACATCAAACCTCAAAAATTTCTTCATAAATCAACTTACCCAAAGCTCAACACAAGGATTAGTGAAAGAAATTGGAAAGATTAAGCACTAACCTCAACTTGGGCTTGATTAAACTTCACCAAAACTCCTCTTTCTTGCTTCCTACATGCTGCCCATGATGTGTAGAACACTTTTAATGAAGAACAATTGGAGAAATTGTGGCTTGATCATTAGGAGTGGAGCTTGCATGCAAGGTGTGGCCATGGTGGACAATGGAGAGAAAATTCAATTCGGCAAAAATCAAGAATGAGGAAGATGAAGGTGAAAGAGGACAGAATTTTGGCAATTCATAGTCCCACTTAGTGGTCCACTAATTGTCCATTAAGTGTAATTAATATTATAATAATCAAATCTTATTAACATTTTAATTAATCCCCCATAAGTCCTCTAATTACATTACTTGTAAAATTTCTTATTTCCATGGCATTTTAAAAAATTTAATACCACTTATTTTTAATGGACATTTAGGTCAAAAGACAACTCGGGGTGTCAAATGACCACAATGCCCCTATTCGGGTTGCATTCCCGATTTTTCAGTAACATCGGGTTTTTTCCGTTTTTCGATTTCTCACTTTTCTTTGTACTAATCATTTAATTTTTCTTTGATATTTCTAATGATATTTATACTTCAATAAATATTTATTTGAGGCCTAAAAATATTTTCCAGTGTTCCCCGCAGTCCAGGGCTAGTCAACGGTCCATACTGTGACTTCCCGGTGCGGTCACCCATCGCTAGGGTTCTCTGCTCGCTTAACTTGATTGCATTTCTTTAGTATTATTTTTCCTTTGTTTTCTTATATTTTCTTTTCTTGTATTTCATTATTTTATATCTCCTCACTCATATCGAAGTATAGTTCTAGGCATCCTAGTTGTCCGGACAACACTAGTCACCGAAACAGTAGAACGCACTACCGAATATAGGGGTGTTACAGGAATGCATGAGGAGACAGCACCCACAGCTGTTTAGAGATTGATACCAGATAAAATTTTGAAATGAAATTTATTTTAAGGGGGGGAGAATTGTAACACCCCTATTTGTATAGCCTGGTATAATTCATTATTCCGGTAATCGGTGTCGGTCTAGACAATTAAGGGGATTAGAACCACTCTTAAGACAACTAAGTAAGCCATAAACACAAGTAATTAGTAATTGCTAATTAGTTAAGCATAAGAAAGAAAAACAGAACATAAGAAGTTAAATGAGCCGAGAGTCACAGCTATGGGTGACCTTCTCGGAAAGGATTGCGAAGTCGATTTAAACTGAAATTTCGAACCATAAAATATGACGCCGCAGTCCTTAGGACTATTGCGAATACAGTGGAAAAGAGAAAATCACGAAAAAGAATTGTTAAGCCAGTCAAATAATAAGGTTAGGGAGACGGAAGAAATATTGAATTATTTGCAAACCGGGTTGAACCGGCAAGGGGCAATTTGGTCAATTGACCCCCAGAGCTGACTCCTAACCTAACTGTCAAATAAAATCAGAGAAAAGAAAATTTCATAATCGGAAATTAAATTAAAGAACTAATGGAAAAATAAATTGAAAAATAAAAGGAAAATGAAAAAGGTGAAAAGAGATGACATCATGCATGACATCATGGATGATGCCATAAATATTATAATTAAAAAAATTAAATTTATGGTAATTTATGGTCTTCCTTAAGACTAAAAACATAAAAGAAAAGAAAAGAAAAAAAAAAAAGAAAACTTATCTTCTTCAAGCCGTCACTCACCTCTCTCTCCCTCACCCTCACTTTCCTCCATTAAAGCTCATTTTGAGCTTGAAGAACCACATGATCTAGCCATAAATCCCATAGTCTCCTTAATTAAACCTAGTCTTTTAATCTTAAAAAAAAGATTGAGCAAGAAAGAAAGAAGAAAAGAAAGAAGAAATAGGGTTATTGAAATTCAAAGTTGAGGTAAGCTTTTTACTTTGGAATTTTGAGTTTAATATACGTGTTTTTAGTTGAATAAACTTGGAAATATGCTTAAATGAAAAGAAAATTTTTGTTGAGGGACCATATGTGAATTCGGCCAGCTTGATGGGGTGTTGGATTTGATAGTGTTTAGTTAAACTAAACATGAATTAGAACTTAAATAAGGTTGAATATGTGATTAGTGTAATGATTTGATTAAGGAATTAATCAATGGCATGAACTAGGGTTTTGGCATCTAAGGTTTTGGAGACAAAAATGTGAGAATGTGTTAAATGGTGTGTTGGACTTGGTTTGAGGTGAGAAATGGTCATTTGTGACCAATTGGAGTATGTTAGAAGTGTTGGAACCAAATGCAAATTCGGGTTGCTTTGGGTCATGCTGCAGGCAGCAGGACCAAGGTCCCTTTAAGGGACCAAAACTAAAAATTTACAAGTCCAATTGGTGTGAGGTCAATTGGGAATGAAAATAGACACAAAATGGAACATTTTTCATTTCGGAATCATGCCCAAAATGTGAACAAAACCTAGTGAACAAATTGACCAAATCCGGAATTGGCAATTTGACCTGTAGCAAAAATGACCAAATGAACAGTATTTGTTCATTTGGCCATAACTTGGGCTAGGCAGGTCTAAATTACCTGAAATTTTACCAGTGGACATCTGAGATATATACCTAAAACTTTCATGAAGAATACAAAACCAAATTATGCCCTTAACAAAGTCATTTGGCCACCCAAAATTGGTGACCAAAAACTGTCAGAACCAGTTTGGTGCCCAGAAATCTGTGTTAAGTCCAATCTGGCAGCTATGAATCAAATGGCTATAACTTGAGCTACAAAACTCCAAATGGAGTTATTCAAAAACGAGAATAAAGTTAAGACAATAGGAAACATTTTCTATGAAGAAAGTTTTGCTAAATTCTAACAGTTAAATGACCAATGGAATAGTGAAACTTAAGACACCCAAAACTGAAAATTTGCAAATTTACCTAAAAGACATAGAATTTGAGTGAACAACCAAAACCAACAAATTTAGTAACCAAAATGTGGTATGTGGGTGAAGTTGGAATTCCCATACCTATTAAGCCTTAGAAAGTCAACAAATTGACTTAAATAGTATCGTGAATAGTAACTCCGAAATACAAAATTTTAAAGAACGTCAAGTTTAGCACATTACAGCTAGGTAAAAGTTAATTTAAATTTATTTTTGGATTATGCAAAGTTATAATACTGAAACACTATGAAACTGTGTGTTTTAGTGGAAAAGAACACCGGAAAAGAACTCGAGGTATCGAGTCAAGGCCAAAAGGTGACTCATGTAAGGTTTGTGCACAACGTAGAATTTCTATAAATTTTCTTCTACATATTGTTTTGAATAATGTGAAATATTGAATTGTGACATCATTGTGATGAAATATTTATTATGCTTTTGATTTAAATTGTTGAAAGTTATTTGTGTATATTTGAGATGGCATAAATGTTTAGTAAATTGTTAAGATAAGTTTTGAAGCCACAGTGTCATGACCATATATTTGAACACCTCACTAGCATGACTAGTGGGGGTAATCAATTTCAAATTTTGATTCCTTCTCTGGCTGAAGTGTTGAGGTGTGTGCCAGTAGAAGAAGAAATTCAATGGACATCCATATATTTGAGCTAGCTAGCCTTGTGATGTGACTTCTCCTTAGCCTCTGGCTATTGAGATTATATTTGTTTAGAATGACATGATATAACTGTGGGTTTTATGAAATTGGTTTTGACACTTCGAAATGAAATTGTTTGGATTAAAATCTCATAATTCATGTTTTGTATTTAATTCTCATGTTCAGTCCAATTTTTGAATAAATTTGATTTAAATTCCATATAAAGTTTATTTTAGTATGTTATGCACCACTGAGTCTTAGTACTCAGCGATAGCTGTTACTGCTATCGCAGATACAGAGACTAGA
Source organism: Hevea brasiliensis (assembly GCF_030052815.1). NCBI lineage: Eukaryota > Viridiplantae > Streptophyta > Magnoliopsida > Malpighiales > Euphorbiaceae > Hevea > Hevea brasiliensis. The sequence goes on along the minus strand of NC_079499.1, from coordinate 60,610,271 downwards.
GGAGCAACAGAGTGAGCTGCTGACGATTGAGGAGCTACCTTCTCTAAAGTCTATTGGGTATATTTTATACCCTGATTGTAAAAATTTTTTTTCATTTATGTAATGTATGTAAAGGTATGGACATGTAAAACTAGTCTTGAGCAGTTTGTATAAAGTTTGTAATAAATTTTAGTTTGAATTTCTCTTAGTGTAAATTTTTGTAATGAAGTATATAAATTATTTTATCTTTAATGAAATGTGAATGGAAGTATTTTGCTTTAAATTGAATTAAATTGATGAATAGTATTTTGCTGATTGTTGAATATTAGAAATTGTGGATTTGAATTTTTAAAAATTGATAAATGATGTTGAAATTGATTGGGATGGTTGTGAATTTGAAGAAGGTGTTGAGAAATTATTGGAAGTGTTTTTTTTAGGTATTTGAAGAACTGTTTTCTAAAAATACAGACGGCACTCTGCCGAAATTTCTATAAAATTTGCAGAAAAATAAAATGGGTTAAAAATTGTAACTAGTTTTCAACTTTAATTAAATGTTTTAATACCTATTAGAAAATGCTCACCACTTATAAAAGTAAGAAAATTGTTTTGAAATCCTTTTTAGGGTACTTAATGAGTTATCGGTAGATGAAGTTCGGTAGTTCATTAGGTATTCTACGGGATCATGTTATGCCTTACAGAGGGGTAAGGTGTGACAGTATAAGTGCCTATCATGTTTGTTATATGGCATCAGACTCACCATTCTATCTTATTTATATCTCATATAAATAACTTGGGAACAAACATGAATACAATCTTTCTGGATAAGTCATGTCCTTACTGTGAAGCATCCTCGATTGTGAACCTATTTATGATACTTTGTGCTAGAAACACTGTCACTCATATTCTTAATAACTTAAGAATAGAATTTCTAATAAAATATCAATGGACCTTTTCTATTACACATAAATATATTATATAAACGGAAAAGTGAAAATACCTTTTATTAATAAAACATGTATAAGATACATACTAAATGATATGCTCTAGGGCATACTACTAACAATCTCCAATTTGCACTAGAGCCATTCATTACAATATCTTAGACCCATCTTCTCAAGATGTCGATCTAGCTGAGTCTGTGACATGGGCTTAGTGAATGGCTCAGCTGGATTCTCAGATGATGCAATTTTCTGCATGGCTATATCGCCTCGCCCAACTATTTCTCAGATAATATGGTAGCGCCTTTCTATGTGTTTGGATTTCTGGTGAGACCGAGGTTCCTTAGCCTGTATGACTCCTCCATTGTTGTCACAGTGAAGTGGAACTGCTGAATCAATGGAAGGTACTACTGCAAGTTCTGTCACAAACTTCTTTATCTAAATAGCTTCTTTTGCAGCATCTGATGTAGCAATATACTCAGCCTCGGTAGTGGAATCTACAGTCGTACTCTATTTGGAACTCTTCCAACTGACTACACCTCCATTACAAATGAACACATATCCAGAGGTAGACTTTCTATCATCAATATCTGATTGGAAATGAGAATCAGTATAACCATCCAATTGCAAGTCTCCACCTCCATATATCAAGAATAAATCCTTAGTTCTTCTTAAGTACTTAAGGATATTCTTGACAGCTATCGAGTATTCCAAACCTAGATTGGATTGATACCTGCTAGTTAAACTAATAGTATATGCGATATCCGACCTAGTACACAATATTGCATACATCAAACTACCAATAGCCGAAGCATATGGAATCCTAGCCACTTTATCTCTTTTTTCAAGTGTCTTAGGAGACATCTCTTTAGAAAGGTGGATACCATGTCTCACTGGTAACAATACTCTCTTGGAATCAAGCATGTTAAACATCTTTAACACCTTTTGCAAGTACAGACTTTGGGATAAACCAATTATTCTTTTCGCTCTATCTCTATAGATGTGAATTTCAAGAATATAGGTTGCCTCCCCTAAGCCTTTCATGGAGAATGTATTTGACAACCATACCTTTACGGTTGTCAACATACCTGTGTCATTACGCATCAATAGTACGTCATCCACATATAAGACAAGGAAAGTGATAGCACTGTCACTAACCTTCTTATATACACATGGCTCATCCTCGTTTTTGATAAAACAAAATGACTTAATGGCTTCTTCAAAACGGATGTTCCAATTCCTCGAAACTTGTTTCAACCCATAAATGGATCACTTTAGCTTGCATACCTTAGAACCATCTTAGGATTCAAAACCCCTAGGTTGTTCCATGAAAGTGTTTTCTTCAATGTATCCATTGAGAAAAGCTATTTTGACATCCATCTGCCAAATCTCATAATCATACTATGCAGCCATTGCTAATAGAATCCTAATTGATTTAAGCATGGCAACAGGCAAGAAAGTCTCCTCATAGTCGATTCCTTGCCTTTGGCGAAACCCTTTCGCTACTAGCCTTGCTTTATAGGTCTCTACCTTTCCATTAGAACCAATTTTCTTCTTAAAAACCCATTTGTTCCCTATAGGTACAATACCTTCAAGTGGGTCAACAAAATCTCAAACTTGATTCTTATACATGCAATCAATCTCGGATTTCATAGCATCAATCCATTTTGAAGAGTCTATATCTGATATAGCTTCTTCATAAGTAAGTGGATCATCTCCATTATCTACTTCTTCATGAGTAGACAACTCTTGTTCTTTTTCATGAAGGAAACCATATCTCACTGGTGGGTGAGATACCTTGGTTGTTCTACGAGGAACAGCTGTAGATGTTTCATCAATAGGTGTAGGTTGACTAGATGGATCTATATCCATATGATCTGTTGGTTGGTCAGAATTCTCCAATTCTAACTCTATTTGCCTTCTTTTACTTCCTTCTTGAACAAACTGTTGTTTAAGAAATGAGGCATCTCTACTTACCACAACCTTTTGTGAAGTAGGCAAATAAAAATAATATCCAAAACTATCATTTGCATATCCAACAAATCGACCCTTTTCTGATCTGGTTTCCAATTTATCAGTGTTCAGCTTTTTGATATAAGCTAGACAACCCCAAATCTTAACATGCTTAAGACTTGGTTTTCTTCCATACCATATCTCATAAGGTGTGGAAGAAACTGATTTTGATGGAATCCTATTCAAAATATACAAAGCTGATTCTAATGCAAATCCCTAAAAGGAGATTGGTATATCAGTATAGCTCATCATACTACGTACCATATCCAATAGGATACGATTTCTCCTTTCAGATATACTTTAGATTTAAAATCTTTGAACTTTTTAAAGGATTCATATTTGTATTTCATTAAATACAAATACCCAAACCTTGATTTATCATCAGTAAAGGTAACAAAGTAATGAAAACCGCCTCTTGCCATTTCCTTAAATGTGCCACATGCATCACTATGTATTAGCTCCAAAATATTTTCAACTCTTAGCCCTTGTCCAACAAAGGGTGATCTAGTCATTTTACCCTGAAGGCAAGATTCATAAGTTGGAGTAGGCTCAGAGCCCAATGAGGATAGAATCTCTATTTTCTCTAGTTTTGCAATCCTATCTTTTGCAACATGACCTAACCTTAAGTGCCAAATATATTTTGATCTTGAGTTGATTTTCACCATGGCATTGCATTCATTTAGATCACTTACATTCATATTGTGTTTGTCATTATTATCCAAATAATAAAGACCATCATTCATATAACCTGAACCAACATATTTATTTCCCAAATAAATATTGCAAACATCATATGTGAACTGAAATTCATAGCCATTTCTAGTCAAATTAGATATAGAAATGATGTTCTTAAAAGCATCAGGTACATATAAAACATTATCCAAACACAAAACATGTATAGACATGTAAAAAGATTTAGATCCTATGGCTAAAGCTTCAACAGTTGAGCCATTGCCAATCCGGACTCTAACATCTCGAGAACGCAAGCTGCTACTATTTTTTAGTTCCTGCATATCATAAGAAATGTGAGAACTGGCACCAGTATCTAAAACCCAAGTTGTAGATGAACTATGAGTATCATCAGAATCTAAATAACAAGATATGGACATACCTTCCGAAGGTCTATCCGTCTTGTCCTTCAGAGAAGCAAGATACTCTAGGCAATTCCTTTTCCAGTGCCCATCCTTCTGGTAGTGAAAACACTTTCCTTTGCCTCCATTAGCTTTAGTCTTCCCTTTTTGTTTAGCTATTTTCTTAGAAGGACCAGGAATCTGAGGTTTCTTTTTCTTATTACCCTTCTTCTTGTTGGACTTTTCAGCAGAAGAAGATGCAATCAAAAGCTACCTCTTTTCCTTTATTACTTGGCATATTCTTTTGAGCAATAACCAGCATGTTGAGTAAACGAGCCAAGGTGCATTCCTATTTAGTCATATGGAAATTTGTCACAAAATTCCCAAAAGACTTAGGAAGGGACTGAAGGATCAAATCCGTCTGTAGTTGGAAATCCATGTTAAAGTCAAGATGTTTCAGCTGCTCAATTAGCCGAATCATCTTATGGACATGATCCCTAACATTCTGTCCCTCAGACATCCTCATACGAAATAGCTGCCTAGATATCTCATACCTAGCATTCCTGCTGTGCTCACCATACAACTCTTGTAGGTGAAGGAGGATCTTACTCGTACTCTGCATGTTCTTATGCTGCTTCTGTAACTCATTACTCATGGAAGCAAGCATGTAACACTTAGCTCTCATATCATGCTCCTTCCACTTATCCAAAGTTTCATGTTCCTCTTGAGTGGCCTCTGGAGGTAAGGGACCAAGAACATTTGAGTCTATAACATATCCTATATGTTTAAGGTTTAGGACAAGTTTCAAATTTCTTAGCCAATCAGACAGATTAGGTCCTGTCAACCTATTGCGATCAAGTATGCTTGCAAGGATATTGGATGGTGGTGGTTGTTCTATGCTCATTATCATCAGAAAATTAACTGTAAAAAATAACCAGATTAATTAGTAAATGTATCATATAATTAACCAAAATGATTATGGTCTTTTAATCAAATTGGTCCTCCCACTAACTTAGCGAATCCTACACTTCCAAAGTAGAAAACGGAAATCCTAGTTGGATGGATTTCTAGTGGGTGATTGAATTCCTATAATTCTATTAATCATCCTCAGGTACATCCATTATTAGAATTACAATAAACTATAAGTGAGCAACTCCTTGCCCATAACATCTCATGTGAGGTTCAATCCTTTACCTAGCCCCTAATGCTCAAAATCTCAGGTACATCCATTATTGACTTATCTTGCATTAGTTAAGTTGATCCCATTGAGCCAGTAATTATGCAAATAATTTTAATGTCCTCAGGTACATCCAATATTGGGCACCAAACCATTTACATATTTATAACATCTCATGCTTAACAATTATTCCTAAGAAAATCTCTTAAATTAATTACATCTTATGCAAGTATTTAAAATTTCTTAAAATAATTGCCTCAATGGAGGACCCATGTTATAATTACTTTAATTATAGCATTTCTAACTTAATCATTTGTTTGGAAGATTTTATGGTCATCCTAATTACTATTAAGGTCTCACTTTGCACATTATCCATTTAGCATGCATATATCATATACTTGCATACATTCATATACATCTCATGCATTCATGGATAAACAGTAAATATGGTATGATCATGGACTTTCTAAGGGATTTAATTCTGAGCTACCAAGAATTGAATCAGGACATTCCTAGGTGCATTTCATTCATTCATTTTACAAGAGTTACTGAAGGAGTACATAATCAATACTTGATCCTGAATTCCTCCCACTGGTCCCACCAATGCTCTTGACCTCCTTGATCTTCTTGCAATCCAATTACATAGTAATTCTTAGCATACCAAGGCGAATTTACAAGAACTTAAATAAATGAAATTACAACCCAAAATTATTACAACCTTAATAATACATTCCCAAAATAAATTAAAATAAATTAATTAATTTACAATCCCAAAGAAACATAAAAGAGATAAATCCAATCACATTGGTCTTTTATAGTCCATGATCATCCATCATGCATATCACTATTTAACAATTAAATAAAACATACATACTTAAATTAAATTGAATATCTCATATTCAACTTAAAAATCCAGATTTGAGTATGATTCAAACAAATTTAAAAATTCATATTTGAATCACATTCAAACAACCTTAAAAATTCATATTTGAATCACATTCAAACAATTTTTAAAATTCAGATTTGAATCACACTCGAAAAATTTTAAAAAATTCAGATTTGAATATGATTCAAACAATTTTAAAAATTCAGATTTGAATCACATTCAAACAACTTTAAAAATTTAGATTTGAATCACATTCAAACAACTTTTAAAATTTAGATTTGAATTAAAATTTAATTGTGTGATTAAAACTCTAATTAAACAATTTAATTAGACATAGGATGAGCTTTTAGATCATAAAACAATTGTAAATTAAAAAGCCAAACCTTGTGCACACCATTTGAGGCCACAAAGTGTGCGCACCAATGGTGTTGGTCACCAAGCCGCCACCTTTCATTGCAACCAGCAATGGATCTATCATCTCATGATCATACCACACAATTAAATCATATAATCAACAATCTAAATGGCAAATATAGTGGCTCTGATACCAATTGAAGGAGCGGAAGCATGAAAAACACAAGTTTAGATCATTGAAATTAAAAAATTTTTCATTTAGGGTCACATGCATCATGCAAGATTTATTTTTATCTATTTGATTTCAATGATAAACAGCATATTAAAACTCTTTTAATATATTTTTGGATCTATATTTGCTATTTAAGATTTTAGAATTAATCAAATTAATTTTAAGAACCCTAGATTAAATCAAAACAAGTGCACTAACCTCTTGATGCACTGCAGTGTGTTTGGCACCTTTGGGATGCATCTTTAGGACACCAGATGTTGTCCCTCTAGCTTGTCCACACCAAGATCACCTATGGCAGCCCTTGAACAGCTTCTAAAGCTTTTTCTATGAATTAGAAAATCAAGTTTTGTCTTTTGAGATATTAGAGATGTAAATAGAACACTAGAAACAATTTCTAGTTTTTTTAATTCAAGAGATTGTTTGCAAATCTCTTTGAATTGATGAGAGATGAAGAATAAGAGAAGGGATAGGTCTCCAAAGTGGTGGGATAAAGAGAAAGGCAGCAGCTTGTTATGTTTTACCTTTTCATAACAACACTTATATAGCTAGGTCACCACTTAAAACCCTTGCCACATGTCACCTTCTGACTAGCTCTAGGTTTAATTGTGTCACACCCTACTCCTCTATAAGATGTAACATGATCCCGTAGTACACCTAATGAATTACCGTACTTCACCTACCGATAACCCATTAGATATACTACAAGCGATTTTAAACAAATTTCGTGAAACTTAAATCATTAATTAAAATCAGGTGTTATAAAATTTTTTTCAAAATTTAGGCAAAGTGCCGGCTGTGTTTTGAGAAAACAGTTCTTTAAACCTGAAAAGGAAAACACTTACAATATGTTTTCTCAAATACAACTCCAATAAACTTCATTTCATCTCATAATTCAATCTCAATAATCAAATCATTTCATTTTCAAACTAACCTCATCATAAAAGAAACATTTCATTGATTACAAGACTTAAAAATTAATATTACAAAACTATAAAGGTAAATGAAATCTCAAATTTACATTATAATAATTTAAATTTAATTACATACCAAAATATTTTACCAGAGTTTTTATACAACTGCTTAAATAATTTACATACATATTATTACATGCATACATCAAAACCTGTGTACATAGGTATACCTGGAGCTGATCTGAATATCTGTTCAAAGAAGCTTACTCAATTGCTCTATGCTCTATTCACCTGCGACAGCATACAAAGCTATCGCTGAGTGGTGAACTCAGTGGTGCACAACTATAATTTAAAACATAGTAAAATATACCTTAACAAAAATTATAACAAATAATTTGGAAATCTGGATACTCATCAAATTCCAAAACTCAAAATATTCATTGCTAATAATATAAATCATTTGTATAAAATGACTTTGATCACGAAATTCTATTTATCAAATCATAACTAACCATTTAAGGTAATTCCAACAAAATCAATTATACATAAATCATAATTGTAATCACAATTCTTTACTATTTAAAAACATTCTTTATCTCACTAACTATGCAAGACTAATCCGAAAGGGCCATCTTCGGGGTGATTCTAACTCCCTATGGTCGGGGAGGTCAAATCATCGTGCACAGTACACATCATAATAACAAATCTTCCGAAAGGGCCATAACATAAAAAGAAACTTAGATCTAACCTCTAATAAGAGGAGAATCTAATCCTGTGTACGTACCATGGTAATCAAAACACAACTAACTCCATTGTCTTCTCAACAAATGAGAGAGACGGGTAATAACCTAGTCAAGCATCTATAGTGAGATATAAAACAATATCACAATCCTTTTAGTGAGCATAAATCACAATACAATTCGATTTAAAGTTAATTCCAATATCCAATAATTTTTATGCTCATCACAATTCAAATCATAAATTTGCATTTTTCCATGCAAATTGCCCATCACAATTCAAAACATGTTCTATCACAATTTTCCAAAACATAATTTATTCAATCCACAACAATGCTTAATACTTATGGAAATACCATTTCACAAAGCTAAATTCATACATACTATAACAATTTCAATAATCCTTCAATTAAATCCAATGCTTATTAAACATAATACATAAGAAAAAATATGTCATTTAATCATATAAAATATTCAGAACAAAATCAGTTAAAAACTAGTTGTGCACAAACCTGATTTGAGTCTCTCCTAGGCCTTGACTCAATGTTCTTTATACTTCTCAATATCCTTATCAACTAAAACACACAATTTAAAGTATTTCAGTACTCAATGAATTTGTTTCCAACCATAAAATCCAATATTTAAATTTTCTTGGTACTATTCCCTTCAATTCATTTTATTAGTCAACCTATAATGTTGACCCTTGATGTACTCTAAGTGAGGCAATTCTAATGTTACCAATATGTCACATTTTATAGCCCTTTAGTGTTGGTATATGTTACCAAATTCATTTTCAAGTGTATTACATTTTATTGCAATTTATCGGATTTCGGTATACTATTTTGACCTAGCCGGATGACCTAGTTCCATCGGTTTTCGGGTTTTGGTCCAAACTACAAACTTGTAGGCCTATGTCTTATTGCACGCAGGGCAAAATTTCAGGTCATTCTAAGTTTTGTAGACCAAGATATGGTCAATTTACCAATGCTGGACAAAATGCACTAAAATGGTAGGCTTAGGTCATTTTTAGGTCACTTTTGGTTCGGCCAGTTTTGGTGCCTAAATTTGTGCAAGCTATTTGGCTTGGTTCTGGCCATTTCTGGGCTTTGGTGTCTTCACAAGAATTGTAGACCTATGACTAAATATTCATGGTAAAAATTTCAGTTCGATTGTACCTGTTTTGAGTAAGTTATGGTCAAAACACTAACTACTGCCCAAATGGTCAATTTTCAGGTTTTCAAGTCACTAATCTGGATTTGGTCATTTTTCAAGTTGCCTTCTAGGCAGAGTTTAGGTAAGCTTCCTTCATGAAAGTTGGCACATTTTGTGCCTAGTTTCACCTCTAATTGGTCTCATATCAATTGGAGTCACACACTTAAGGTTCTAAGGCAAAACATACACTGCCCTACTACACACTCCTCATCACTTACCAATTACATATTCAACACTCACCAAATTACTTCCTTCATGCTAATTCTGGTTTATACCTTACCATTAGCACATTTAACAACACATTTTGGTCTTTTTGGACAGCTTGTAACCATTCTCAATATGCACACTATAACACAGAATTTTCCCAAGTCCATTTACACCATTTAACCACATGAACGTACCCCATTTACATACCCAATTCCAAACCATTATACACATATACATGCTGCCATCAATAACAACATAATTCAACAATAATTTCATGAACTTAAACACTTCAATCTTCTTCATGAGGCTGCCACAAGTTTACACATACCCATCAACTTCCATTTTCACTTTTCCAAGCTTATAAATCAAACTTTACACGTGGGATTCAACTTTAATCCAATTAAACATTTAAATCAACATTCAAACAGCCATTTACATGCAAGGACAAGCTGCTCATGGTGAGGTTTCATGGCTGCCAAAATAGCTCATCTCCAATAAGTCATCAAATATCAAAAATTCTTCAGTAAATCAACTACCCACAACATCCACTCAAAGTTTAAGGAAGCAAGATTGAAAAATACACACTTACCACTTTTGAACTTCAAAACCTCACCAAAACTTAACTTTGTTACTCCAAGTATGCTGCCCAAGGTATGGTGGTCAAGTTTAATGAAGAAAGTTAGTGTAAAGGGTGGTTAAATCATGGTGAACTTGAGCTTGGAGTGTGGACGGCCATGGAGGACTCCCACGGAGATTCGGCTGGTTCTCTTCCTATGGTTGAAGATGAGTGCTGCACCTCCCAAGTGTCCCTTTAGGTGTCCAAATGCTGAAGTTAGTGGAGCACTATTAAACATTTAAATGGTTATTTATTTAGTTTTCAATTTTTGCTCATTTTCCTCCTGTCTTTTGCTATTTAGATTATGTATCACCATTTAAATTTTTCATGACATTTTCCAAGTGTAATATCATTTATTTTTAATGGATATTTAGGTCACAAGGCAACTCGGGATGTCAAATGACCATAATGTCCCTATTCGGGTTGCATTCCCGATTTTTCGGTAACACAGAGTTTTGTCATTTTCTTGATTTCTCGTTTTTCTTTGTACTAATTAATTAATTTTTCTTTGTTTTTTCTAATGATATTTATACTTCAATAGATATTTATTTAAGTCTTAAAAATATTTTCCAGGGTTCTCCGCGGTCCAGAGCTAGTCGACGGTCCACACCGCAACTTCCCGGTACGGTCACCCATCGCTATAGTTCTCGGCTCGTTTAACTTGGTTACATTTCATTGCTATATTTTTTCTTTATTTTTCTTGTATTTTATTTTCTTGTATTTCATTATTTTATGTCTCCTCACCCATATCTAAGTGTAGTTCTAGGCATCCTAGCTGTCCGGATAACACTAGTCACCGGAACAGTAGAACGCACTACCGAACATAGGGGTGTTATAATTCCCCCCCCCCCCCCCCCTAAAATAAATTTCGTCTCGAAATTTTACCTGGCATCAGTTTCTGAACAGCTGTGGGTGTTGTCTCCTCATGTCCTCTTCACATTCCCATGTAGCTTCCTGGCCTGAATGTGAAGGAACGGAAGCGTGAAAAACACAAGATTATACCATTGAATTCAAAAATTTTCACCTAGGGTCACATGCACCATGCAAGATTTATTTTTATCTATTTGATTTCAATGATAAACAACATATTAAAACTCTTTTAATATGTTTTTGGATCTGTATTTGCCATTTAAGATTTTAAAATTAATCAGATTAATTTTAGAACCCTAGATTAAATCAAGAACGATTACACTAACCTCTTGATGTCCGTGTCTGCGCTTTGAGATTCATCTTGAGGACACGATGTTGTCCCTCTAGCTTGTCCACACCAAGAACACCTATGGCAGCCCTTGAACAGCTTCTAAAGCCTTTTCTATTAATTAGAAATTCAAGTTCTGCCTTTTAAGAGATTAGAGATGTAAACAGGACACTAGAAACAATTTCTAGTGTTCTTAATTCAAGAGATTGATGGCTAATCTCTTTGAATTGATGAGAGATGAAGAGAAATAGCTGGAGAGGCTCAAAGTGGCGTGACAATTGAGAGGAGAGGCTGCTGGTTATGTTTTCTTTTCATAACCTCACTTAAATAGCTAGGTTAACACATTAAACCCTAGCCACATGTCACCTTTTGATTAGCTCTAGGTTTAAGTGACCCAATCACATTGTGCCAAGTGTCAAACCTATATTTAATCTTGATTTTAATCATCTTACATGATTAAAAAAAACATTTGGCAAGCTTATGTGTTATGCCATGTGTCACCATCTCATGGTGCCACGTGTCACAATCGTGAAATGACCAAAATGCCTCGTGTCTTAATTTTGAGTTCTTAACCCAAAATAATTATTTTCTTCTTCTAATTAATTTATATCAAATATAAATTAATTAATTAATCTCTATTAATTAATTTCTCATCAATTAAATTCATATTTAAACACTTTAAATATAAATTTAATTTATACTACATATCCAATAATCTAGATTTGGTTTCAAGTCATGCTAGAGACTTTGCAATTTTATTACAAACCAAATCTATTTAATTAATCAATTAAACTCTTTAATTAATTAATTAAATCATATTTAAATAGGTGATAACTTGTGTATGTGTGTGACTTACTAGGCTCATCACTAATTGGCAATGAGACATGATATCAACTCTTAATATCATCAGAACTCTGTCTTACCATAAATGATTTCTCTAAATCATTTTATGAACCTCATAGACCATGGTTAACACCTAGCATAGCATGCCATGGCCACCCAATTAGTAATAAGATTTACCTTAAATGAACCTATAATCATATGTTACCATGCACTAGAATCTCTCTGTTACAAAATCCCAACTCAATTTGAGTCATGGTTTATGTCAAACTCCATTTGCTATGAATATTATGTTCTCTTTTAATTCCAGTTCTTGATTAAAAGATTTTCTCATAAACTCTTTTACGAATAAATCTATCTGTCTGGCCAGAACTTGAAACATCAAGAACAATTTAATGAACATAGGATTTTAACTCTATTTACTTAGAGGAACAGATTCCATCTTGATCAACACCTACCTCCATATATACCTAGCAGGTGCCAACACATTCCCATATACCCATACATAGTACAAGTATGAAAGCGATCAAACTCAAACTACCTATATACAAGATAACTGCTATCTCAGTCTAAAGATTATATGCATCGATATGATTTATGACAAAACATTGACAAGATTAAAAACCATGTGCTTGTCATAAGTTTCACTTGTTATGCCTACTTATCATTTATAAGTGAATATCATGTTTGTTATATGGAATGAGACTCACAATTTCATATTATTTATATATAATATAAATAAATTTTTAAAAAAAATGAATAAAATATTTATGTATAAGTCATGTCCTTATTATGAAGTATCCTCGATTGTGAACCTATTTATGATACTTTGTGCTAGAAATATTGTCACTCATATTCTTAACAACTTAAGAATAATATTTCTAACAAAATATCAATGGACCTTTTCTATTACACATAAATATATTATGTAAACGGAAAAGTGGAAATGCCTTTATTAATAAAAATATGTACAAGATACATACTAAATGATATGCTCTAGGGCATATTACTAACAATCTCCCACTAGCACTAGAGCCATTCATTACAATACCTTAGACCCATCTTCTCAAGATGTCAGTCTAACTGAGCTTGTGACAAAGGCTTAGTGAATGGATCAGCTGAATTTTTCAGCTGATGTTATTTTTCTGCATGGCTATATCGCCTTTGCCCAACTATATGTCTGATAATGTGGTAGTGCCTTTCTATGTGTTTGGATTTTGGTGAAACCTTAGTTCCTTAGCCTGTATGACTGCTCCATTATTGTCACAGTGTAGTGGAACTGCTGACTCAATGGAAGGAACTACTGTAAGTTACAGAACGAACTTCTTTATCCAAACGACTTCTTTGCGACATCGATGCGAATATACTCACCTCGATGAGTGGAATCTGCGATCGTGCTCGCTTTGGAACTCTTCCAACCGATCGCACCTCCATTACAAATGAACACATATCGGTAGACTTTCTATCATCGATATCCGATTGGAAATCGAATCGGATAACCATCCAATTGCAAGTCTCCACCTCCATAAATCAAGAATAAATCCTTAGTTCTTCTCAAGTACTTAAGGATATTCTTGTGATTATCGATGTTCCAAACCTGGATTGGATTGATACCGCTAGTCAAACTAACGGATATGCGATATCAGGCCTAGTACACAACATTGCATACATTAAACTTCCAATAGCCAAGCATATGGAATCCTGGCCATCTTATCTCTTTCTTGGTGTCTTTGGAGACATCTCTTTAGAAAGGTGGATACCATGTCTCACTGGTAACAATCCTCTCTTGGAATCAAGCATGTTAAACCTCTTTAACACCTTTTCCAAGTATAGACTTTGGGATAAACCAATTATTCTTTTCGCTCTATCTCTATAGATGCGAATCCCAAGAATATAGGTTGCCTCCCTAAGTCTTTCATGGAGAATGTATTTGACAACCATACCTTTATAGTGCCAACATACCGTATCATTACCCATCAACGTATGTCATCCACATATAAGACAAGGAAAGTGATAGCACTGTCACTAACCTTCTTATATACACATGGCTCATCCTCATTTTTGATAAAACCAAAAGATTTAATGGCTTCATCAAAGCGGATGTTCCAACTCCTCAAGCTTGTTTCAACCCATAAATGGATCGCTTTAGCTTGCATACCTTGGAACCATCTTGGGATTCAAATCCCTTAGGTTGTTCCATGAAAATGTTTTCTTCAATGTATCCATTAAGAAAAGTCGTTTTGACATCCATCCGCCAAATCTCATAATCATACTATGCCTATTGCTAATAAAATCCTAATTGATTTAAGCATGGCAACAAAGTAGAAAGTCTCCTCATAGTCTATTCCTTGCCTTTGGCGAAACCCTTTCGCTACTAGCCTTGCCTTATAGGTCTCTACCTTTCCATCGTAACCAATTTTCTTCTTGAAAACCCATTTGTTCCCTATAGGTACAATACCTTTAGGTGGGTCAACAAGATCCCAAACTTGATTCTTATACATGGAATCAATCTCGGATTTCATAGCATCAATCCATTTTGAAGAGTCTATATCTGATATAGCTTCTTCATAGGTAAGTGGATCATCTCCATGATCTACTTCTTCATGAGTAGACAACTCTTGTTCTTCTTCATTAAGAAAACCATATCTCACTGGTGGTTGAGATACACTGGTTTTTCTACGAGGAACAGTGTAGATGTTTCATCAATGGGTATAGGTTGACTAGATGGATCTATATCCATCCGATGCATTGGTTGGTCAGAATTCTCCAATTCTAACTCTATTTGCCTTCCTTTGCCTCCTTCTTGAACAAACTGTTGTTCAAGAAATGTGGCATCTCTACTTATCACAACCTTTTGTGAAGTAGGCAAATAAAAATAATATCCAAAACTATCTTTTGGATATCCAACAAATCGACCTTTTTCTGATCTGGTCTCCAATTTATCAGTGTTCAGCTTTTTGATATAAGCTGGACAACCCCAAATCTTAACATGCTTAAGACTTGGTTTTCTTCCATGCCATATCTCATAAGGTGTGGAAGAAACTGATTTTGATGGAATCCTATTCAGAATATACAAAGCTGATTCTAATACAAATCCCCAAAAGGAGATTGGAATATCAGTATAGCTCATCATACTACGTACCATATCCAATAGGGTACGATTTCTCCTTTCAGATACACCATTCAGCTGTGGCGTTCTTGGAGGAGTCAGCTGAGAAACAATGCCATTCTCTCTCAAGTATTCATCAAATTCAGTACTCAAATATTCACCTCCACGATCTGATCGAAGAGCTTTAATACTTTTTCTTGTTTGATTTTCTACTTCAGATTTAAATTCTTTGAACTTTTCAAAGGATTCATGTTTGTATTTCATCAAATACAAATACCCAAACCTTGATTTATCATCAGTAAAGGTAATAAAATAATGAAAGCCCCCTCTAGCCATTTCTTTAAATGGACCACATACATCACTATGTATTAGCTCCAAAATATTTTCAGCTCTTAGCCCTTGTCCAACAAAGGGTGATCTAGTCATTTTGCCACAAGGCAAGATTCACAAGTTGGAGTAGGCTCAGAGCCCAATGAGGATAGAATCCCCATTTTCTCCAATTTTGCAATCCTATCTTCTGCAACATGACCTAACCTTAAGTGCCAAGTATATTTTGAACTTGAGTTGGTTTTCACCATGGCATTGCTTTCATTTAGATTGCTACACTCTGGCCAGTGGAAACACTTTCTTACTGGCAATGGAAACACTTTCCTGTTGGTAATGGAAACACTTTCCTTTTGGCAGTGGAAACACTTTCCTTTGCCTTCATCAGCTTTAGTCTTCCTTTTCTGTTTAGCTATTTTCTTAGAAGGACCAGGAATCTGAGGTTTCTTTTTCTTATTGCCTTTCTTCTTGTTGGACTTTCCAGCAGAAGAAGATGCAACCAAAGCTACCTCTTTTTCTTTATTGCCTGGCATATTCTTTTGGGCAATAACCAGCATGTTGAGTAAACTAGCTAAGGTGCATTCCTGTCTAGTCATATGGAAATTTGTCACAAAATTCCCAAAAGACTCAGGAAGGGACTGAAGGATCAAATCCGTTTGTAGTTGGAAATCCATGTTGAAGTCAAGATGTTCCAAGCGCTCAATCACGAATCATCTTGTGGACATGATCCCCAACATTACGTCCCTCGGACATCCTCATACGGAATAACTGTTTAGATATCTCATACCTAGCATTCTCTTTGTGCTCACCATACAACTCTTGTAGGTGAAGGAGGATCTCACTAGCACTCTGCATGTTCTCATGTTGCTTCTGTAACTCATTACTCATGGAAGCAAGCATGTAACACTTAGCTCTCATATCATGCTCCTTCCACTTGTCCAAAGTATCATGTTCCTCTTGTGTGGCGCGGAGGTAAGGGACCAGAACATTTGAATATAGAACATATCCTATATGTTCAAGGTTCAGACAAGTTTCAAATTTCTTAGCCAATCGCATGATTAGGTCTGTCAACTGTTGTGATCAAGTATGCTTGCAAGGATATTGGATGGTGGTGGTTGTTTTGTGCTCATTTTTATCAGAAAATAACCAGATTAATTAGTAAATGTATCATGTAATTAACCAAAATGATTATGGTCTTTTAATCAAATTGGTCCTCCCACTAACTTAGCGAATCCTACACTTCCAAAGTAGAAAACGGAAATCCTAGTTGGATGGATTTCTAGTGGGTGATTGAATTCTTATAATTCTATTGATCATCCTCGTACATCCATTATTGGAATTACAATAAACTATAAGTGAGCAACTCCTTGCCCATCACATCTCATATGAGGTTCAATCCTTTACCTAGCCCCTAATGCTCAAAATCTGTGTACATCCATTATTGACTTATCTTGCATTAGTTAAGTTGATCCCATTGAGCCAGTAATTATGCAAATAATTTTAATGTCCTCAGGTACATCCAATATTGGCCACCAAACCATTTACATATTTACAACATCTCATGCTTAACAATTATTCTTAAGAAAATCTCTTAAATTAATTGCATCTCATGCAACTATTTAAAATTTCTTAAAATAATTGCCCCAATGGAGGGCTTATATTATAATTACTTTAATTATAGCATTTCCAACTTAATCATTTGTTTGGAAGATTTTATAGCCATCCTAATTACTATTAAGGTCTCACTTTGCACATTATCCATTTAGCATGCATATATCATATAATTGCATACATTCCCATATATCTCATGCATTCATGGATAAGCAGTAAATATGGTATGATCATGGACTTTCTAAGGGATTCAATTCTGAGCCACCAAGAATTGAATCAGGGCATTCCTAGGTGCATTTCATTCATTCATTTTACAAGAGTTGCTGAAGGAGTACATAATCAACACTTGATATTGAATTCCTCCCACTGGTCCCACCAATGCTCTTGACCTCCTTGAACTTCTTGCAATCCAATATTACATTGTAATCCTTGGCATACCAAGGCGAATTTACAAGAACTTAAATAAATGAAATTACAACCCAAAAATATTACAAACTTAATAATACATGCCCAAAATAAATTAAAATAAATTCATTAATTTATAATCCCAAAGAAACATAAAAGAAATAAATCCAATCACATTGGTCTTTTATAGTCCATGATCATCCATCATGCATATCACTATTTAACAATTAAATAAAATATACATACTTAAATTAAATTGAATATCTCATATTCAACTTAAAAATCCAGATTTGAATATGATTCAAATAAATTTAAAAATTCAGATTTGAATCTCATTCAAACAAATTTAAAAATTCAGATTTGAATCACATTCAAACAACTTCAAAAATTCAGATTTGAATCACATTCAAATATTTTTTAAAAAATCAGATTTGAATCACATTCAAATATTTTTTAAAAAATCATATCTGAATTTTATTGAATCAATTTTAAAAAATCAGATTTAAATATGATTCAAACAACTTTAAAAATTCAGATTTGAATCACATTCAAACAACTTTTAAAATTCAGATTTGAATCACATTCAAATATTTTTTAAAATTCTGATTTGAATCATAATTTAATTGTGTGATTAAAACAACTAATTAAACACTTTAATTAGTCAAAGAATAGGCCTTAGATCATACAACAATTGCAGAATTAAAAGCCAAACCTTGAATCACCCATGGAACCATTGTTGCCGCCACCAATGGTGGCTTCACCATGTGTGACGCCACACCTCATGATCCAACCAGCAATGAATCTCTTGATCTCATGATCAAACACACAATTAAATTATATAATCAACAATCTAAATGGCAAATATAGTGGCTCTGATACCAATTGAAGGAACAGAAGCGTGAAAAACACAAGATTATACCATTGAATTCAAAAATTTTCACCTAGGGTCACATGCACCATGCAAGATTTATTTTTATCTATTTGATTTCAATGATAAACAACATATTAAAACTCTTTTAATATGTTTTTGGATCTGTATTTGCCATTTAAGATTTTAAAATTAATCAAATTAATTTTAGAACCCTAGATTAAATCAAGAACGATTACACTAACCTCTTGATGTGCACCTTTGAGATTCATCTTCGTGACACGGATGTTGTCCCTCTAGCTTGTCCACACCAAGAACACCTATGGCAGCCCTTGAACAGCTTCTAAAGCCTTTTTTATTAATTAGAAATTCAAGTTCTGCCTTTTAAGAGATTAGAGATGTAAACAGGACACTAGAAACAATTTCTAGTGTTCTTAATTCAAGAGATTGATGGCTAATCTCTTTGAATTGATGAGAGATGAAGAGAAATAGCTGGAGAGGCTCAAAGTGGCGTGACAATTGAGAGGAGAGGCTGCTGGTTATGTTTTCTTTTCATAACCTCACTTAAATAGCTAGGTTAACACATTAAACCCTAGCCACATGTCACCTTTTGATTAGCTCTAGGTTTAAGTGACCCAATCACATTGTGCCAAGTGTCAAACCTATATTTAATCTTGATTTTAATCATCTTACATGATTAAAAAAACATTTGGCAAGCTTATGTGTTATGCCATGTGTCACCATCTCATGGTGCCACGTGTCACAATCGTGAAATGACCAAAATGCCCCTGTGTCTTAATTTTGAGTTCTTAACCCAAAATAATTATTTTCTTCTTCTAATTAATTTATATCAAATATAAATTAATTAATTAATCTCTATTAATTAATTTCTCATCAATTAAATTCATATTTAAACACTTTAAATATAAATTTAATTTATACTACATATCCAATAATCTAGATTTGGTTTCAAGTCATGCTAGGGACTTTGCAATTTTATTGCAAACCAAATCTATTTAATTAATCAATTAAACTCTTTAATTAATTAATTAAATCATATTTAAATAGGTGATAACTTGTGTATGTGTGTGACTTACTAGGCTCATCACTAATTGGCAATGAGACATGATATCAACTCTTAATATCATCAGAACTCTTTCTTACCATAAATGATTTCTCTAAATCATTTTATGAACCTCATAGACCATGGTTAACACCTAGCATAGCATGCCATGGCCACCCAATTAGTAATAAGATTTACCTTAAATGAACCTATAATCATATGTTACCATGCACTAGAATCTCTCTCATTACAAAATCCCAACTCAATTGGAGTCATGGTTTATGTCAAACTCCATTTGCTATGAATATTATGTTCTCTTTTAATTCCAGTTCTTGATTAAAAGATTTTCTCATCGAAACTCTTTTCAATAAATCTATCTGTCTGCCAGAACTTGAAACATCAAGAACAATTAAATGAACATAGGATTTTAACTCTATTTACTTAGAGGAACAGATTCCATCTTGATCAACACCTACCTCCATATATAACTAGCAGAGCCAACACATGCCCATATACCCATACATAGTACAAGTATGAAAGCAGATCAAACTCAAACTACCTATATACAAGATAACTGTGCTATCTCAGGTCTAAAGATTATATGCACTGATATGATTTATGACAAAACATTGACAAGAGTAAACTCCATGTGCTTGTCATAAGTGTCACTGGTTCGGCCTACTTATCATTTATAAGTGCCTATCATGTTTGTTATATGGCATGAGACTCACCATTCCATCTTATTTATATCTCATATAAATAACTTGGGAACAAACATGAATACAATCTTTCTGGATAAGTCATGTCCTTATTATGAAGTATCCTCGATTGTGAACCTATTTATGATACTTTGTGCTAGAAATATTGTCACTCATATTCTTAACAACTTAAGAATAATATTTCTAACAAAATATCAATGGACCTTTTCTATTACACATAAATATATTATGTAAACGGAAAAGTGGAAATGCCTTTATTAATAAAAATATGTACAAGATACATACTAAATGATATGCTCTAGGGCATATTACTAACAGAATGATGGTTCCACAGCACTTTAACTAGGTGTATCTGTTTATTCCTCAGCTGTTTCACCTCATATGCCAGAATTTCTATGTGTTCTTCCTCATATGAGAGGTCTAGATTTACCTCAATCTCTTCAACTGATAGTACATGAAGATGGGTCAGATCTGTACCTCCTTAACATGGACACATGGAAAACACTGTGTATCCTTTCTAGCTCTGGAGGTAATGCTAACAGGTATGCCAAAGGACCCACTCTCTCCAGAACTTCATATGGTCTAATAAAACAAGGACTCGGTTTCCCCTTTCTGCCAAATCTCATAATCCTCTTCCAAGGAGAAACTTTAAGGAATACCTTATTACCCACTGCATATTTAATATCTCCTCTTCAGATCAACATAGGACTTCTGACTGTCTGATCTAGCCTTGAGTCGATATCTGATCAATCTGATCTTTTCCTCTATCTGGTCAACAATTTCTAGCCCAATCATCTTCCTTTCACTTACTTCATCCCAACATAGGGGAATTCTGCACTTTTTGCCATATAAAGCTTCATATGCAGGCATCCTAATGCTTGATTGGTAGCTGTTGCTATAAGCAAACTCAATCAAAGGCAAGTGTATATCCCAACTACCTTCAAACTCAATCGCACAAGCCCATAGCATATCCTCCAATATATGAATTACTCTTTCAGAATGGCCACCTATCTGTGGGTGGAATGCCGTGCTAAAGTTCAATCTAGTTCCTAGGGCTCTCTGAAGACTACCCCAAAATCTAGAAGTGAACCTAGGATCTCTATTTAATACAAACGATACTGGCACTCCATGCAGTTTTATAATCTCATTTATGTACAATCTGGCCAATCTCTCTAACTATAGTCCATCCGGACTGGCAAAAAGTGAGCAGACTTGGTTAGTCTATCAACTATGACCCATACTACATCATGACTATTCTATGTCCTCGGAAGTCTCATCACAAAATCCATAGTTATCCGTTCCCTTATAATGTTTCATAGGGTGTCATTTGTATGCTAGCTTGACACTTATTATTGTATACAAATTCTGTTAGTGGGAGGTATCTATCCCATCTTCTCTAGGATTCAAGGACACAAGTTCTCAGTATATTCTCGAGGGCTTATTACATTTTACAGGTTATTATTATCATTCCATTTCATTATTTACAGAAACTCAATGAGTTTCAGAATTTACCTGAATTACTTGTTTAAACTGTCCATCCGTTTGAGGATGATAAGTCGTACTGATATCTCTAAACTTATAGCAATTACTGTGGTACAGGTAGTTCACATTAGTGTAATCAAGTTACTAACTCCAGCTACCTTACAAGTGTAGTCTTTCGACAGGCTAGTTCTGAAGTTTTAAATTTCTGACTAAAATTTTCACATTTATTTCCCGTAATAGCACTCTATTCAAGCGTAACTGTATCAATTTATAGATTACTTACAAATATTCTTATTTTATTATACCACGAGGAAGCACATAGCTCTATACAATAATCCCGTGTCAGTACTATAATCTGTAGCTTATAATACAAAAATCGAAAACATTATATAGTCACTACGTTATAACCTCATGGACTAGGTTTTCTAACATTTTATCTTTCTCAAATCTACTAATATCCTAAATCGATTATGATACAATATCCCTTGACAATTACTAACAGTAACATCTTTGCCCTCATCTAGAGCAATTCTATTACTATAACTTACTTTTAGGTCCTCTTGCTTGACATTAAGTAGGCTCGCCAATTAACTTTATAATTTATGGTGTATTAGAAAATACTTTTAGCTAACAATTCTTCCAAAATTAATGTCAATCATACTTGTTATTATAGTTTTTATCCTGAAGGACTAGTCACTAATACATCAAAATTCATTCCCATGTAAAGGAATAGCAACAGAACATATAGTTCTAACACTAGCACACAACTAAGTAGTGCTGGGATCAAATAATAACTAATTGTTGCTTTCAAAAATTAAGAACTTACCAGCAACTACATCCGAAGTTTCTGTTCTTTCTCTTTAGCGCATAGTGGACGCTCTGACTGGTGCGCTACTATATTCGAGTTGATTCAATGTGTTATGGTGGTGAGGAGTACGAACTCTATTTCTATCTTGACTCTGACTGACTATCTGTGAACTTTGGAGAGTAGATCGAGGTGCTCTAGTGCAATCTTTAACAAAGTGTCTAAGTTTTCCACAATTGTAGTAGGCTCTAAAGGCCTTACGACAAATACATCCATGTAGCTTACCACAAACATGGCAGAAACAGGCAGAATACGAACTTCTGGTTGTTCGACGACTAGATCTTGGTGTTCTCTGTCCTGATGATCCACCTCTGTCATATCCCTGAGCTCGGGGCTCCTCAAATTCTTTTCTCTTCCTCAAATTACTGTTTGAGCTCTAACCCATAGGTTTCTTCCTCTTTTCTATTTCATATTGCCCTTGTGGGGGTTAGGTCTATACTTGAGTTTGAGCTGACAGAGTATCAGCCATTTGTTGAAAGAAAGTGGCCATTTGCTAGGCCATTTGTGCAGCAATTTGTACAGGTAAAACTAGTACAGTCGGGCCTTCGACACTTTGTGGAGCTGGGGCCTCAACTTATACTTCTGCCATCACAGACTGTTCTATTATCTCATTCTTCTCTTCCATATCTTTTCACATGATTTTCTATTCTTGTACAACCAACACAAGGAGATTCCTCTCTATTAGTTCATATTTATGATGTAAATGTACTATATGTATCAAACATTTGAGCAGTTGTAGTTACCGATAAAAAGATTTCAAATTCACAGTTCAAAATTTACTTTAAAACCATTGCTCTGATACCACAAAACATGTAACACCCTACTCTTCTATAAGATGTAACATGATCTCGTAATACACCTAATGAATTGCCGTACTTCGCCTACCGATAACCCATTAGTTATACTACAAGAGATTTCAAACAATTTTCGTGAAACATAAATCATCGATTAAAATCTGATGTTATAAAATTCTTTTCAAAATTTCGGCAAAGTGCCGGCTGTGTTTTGAGAAAACAGTTCTTCAAACCTGAAAAGGAAAACACTTCCAATATGTTTTCTGAAATACAACTCCAATAAACTTCATTTCATCTCATAATTCAATCTCAATAATCAAATCATTTCATTTTCAAACCAACCCCATCATAAAAGAAACATTTCATTGATTACAAGACTCAAAAATTAATATTACAAAACTATAAAGGTAAATGAAATCTCAAATTTACATTACAATAATTTACATTTAATTACATACCAAAATATTTTACAAGAGTTTTTATACAACTGCTCAAATAATTTACATACATATTATTACATGCATACATCAACACCTGTGTACATAGGTATGCCTGGAGCTGATATGAATGTCTCTTCAAAGAAGCTTACTCAATTGCTCTATACTCTTTTCACCTGCGACAGCATACAAAGCTATTGTTGAGTGGTGAACTCAGTAGTGCACAACTATAATTTAAAACATAGTACAATATACCTTAACAAAAATTACAGCAAATAATTTGGAAATCTGGATACTCATCAAATTCCAAAACCCAAAATATTCATTGCCAATAATATAAATCATTTGTATAAAATGACTTTGATCACGAAATTCAATTTATCAAATCATAACCAACCATTTAAGGTAATTCCAACAAAATCAATTATACATAAATCATAATTGAAATCACAATTCTTTACTATTCAAAAACATTCTCTATCTTACTAACTATGCAAGACTAATCCGAAAGGGCCATCTTTGGGGTGATTCTAACTCCTTATGGTCGAGGAGGTCAAATCGGATTCTAAATCCCTATGATCGGGGAGGTCGAATCATCTTGCACAGTACACATCACAATAATGAATCTTCCAAAAGGGCCATAACATAAAAAGAAACCTAGATTTAGCCTCTAATAAGAGGAGACTCTAAGCCTATGCACGTACCATGGTAATCAAAACACAACTAACTCCATTGTCTTCTCAACAAATGAGAGAGACGGGTACTAACCTAGTCAAGCATCTATAATGAGATATAAAAAAATATCACAATTCTTTTAGTAAGCATAAATCACAATACAATTCGATTCAAAGACAATTCCAATATCCAATAATTTTTATGCTCATCACAATTCAAATCATAAATTTGCATTTTTCCATGTAAATTACCCATCACAATTCAAAACATGTTCTATCACAATTTTTCAAAATATAATTTATTCAATCCACAACAATGCTTAATACTTATGGAAATGCCATTTCACAAAGCTAAATTCATACATACTATAACAATTTTAATAATCATTGAATTAAATCCAATGCTTGTTAAACATAATACATAAGAAAAAATATGTCATTTAATCATATGAAATATTCAGAATAAAATCAGTTAAAAACTAGTTGTGCACAAACCTGATTTGAGTCGCTCTTAGACCTTGACTCAATGTTCTTTATACTTATCAATATCCTTATCAATTGAAACACACAATTTAAAGTGTTTTAGTACTCAATGAATTTGTTTCCAACCATAAAATTCAATATTTAAATTTTCTTGGTACTATTCCCTTCAATTCATTTCATTAGTCAACCTGTAATGTTAACCCTTGAGGTACTCTAAGTGAGGCAATTCTAATGTTACCAATATGTCACATTTTATAGCCCTTTAGTGTTAGTATATGTTACCAAAATCATTTTCAAGTGTATTGCATTTTATTACAATTTACCAGATTTCAGTATACTATTTTGACCTAGCCGGATGACCTAGTTTCCTCGATTTTCGAGTTTCGGTCCAAACTACAAACTTGTAGGTCTATATTTTATTGCACGCGGGCCAAAATTTCAGGTCATTCTGAGTTGTGTAGACCAAGATATGGTCAATTTACCAATGCTAGACAGAATGCACTAAAATGGTTGGCTTAGGTCATTTTTAGGTCACTTTTGGTTCGGCCAGTTTTGGTGCCTGAATTTGTGCAAGCTATTTGGCTTGGTTCTGGCCATTTCTGAGCTTTGGTGTCTTCATAAGAATTGTATATCTATGTCTAAACTATTTATGATAAAAATGTCAGGTCAATTGGACCTGTTTTGAGTAAGTTATGGTAAAAAAACTAACTACTGCCCAAATGGTCAATTTTTAGGTTTTCAAGTCACTAATCCGGATTTGATTATTTTTCAAGTTACCTTCTAGGTAGAATTTAGGTAAGCTTCCTTCATGAAAGTTGGCACATTTTGTGCCTAGTTTCACCTCCAATTGGTCTCATACCAATTGGAGTCACACACTTAAGGTTCTAAGCTAAAACATACACTGCCCTACTACACACTCCTCATCACTTACCAATTACATATTCAACACTCACCAAATTACTTCCTTCATGCCAATTTTGATTTATACCTTACCATTAACACATTTAACAACACATTTTGGTCATTTTGGACAGCTTGTAACCATTCTCAATATGCACATTATAACACAGAATTTTTCCAAGTCCATTTACACCATTTAACCACATGAACATACCCCATTTACATACCCAATTCCAAACCATTATACACATATACATGTTGCCATCAATAACAACATAATCAACAATAATTTCATGAACTTAAACACTTCAATCTTCTTCATGAGGCTGCCACAAGTTTACACATACCCATCAACTTCCATTTTCACTTTTCCAATCTTATAAATCAAACTTTACACATGGGATTCAACTTTAATACAATTAAACATTTAAATCAACATTCAAACAGCCATTTACATGCAAGGACAAGCTGTTCATGGTGAAGTTTCATGGCTGCCAAAATAGGTCAACTCCAATAAGTCATCAAATATCAAAAATTCTTCCATAAATCAACTACCCACAACATCCACTCAAAGTTTAAGGAAGCAAGATTGAAAAATACACACTTACCACTTTTTAACTTCTTCAAAACCTTACAAAAACTTAACTTTCTTGCTCCAAGTATGCTGCCCAAGGTATGGTGGTCAAGTTTAATGAAGAAAGCTAGTTTAAAGGGTGGCTAAATCATGGTGAACTTGAGCTTGGAGTGTGGACGGCCATGGAGGACTCCCATGGAGTTTCGGCTGGTTCTCTTCCTATGGTTGAAGATGAGTGCTGCACCTCCCAAGTGTCCCTTTAGGTGTCCAAATGATATAGTTAGTGGAGCACTATTAAACATTTAAATGGTTATTCATTTAGTTTTCAATTTTTACACATTTTCCTCCTATCTTTGGCTATTTAGATTATGTACTACCATTTAAATTTTTCATGACATTTTCCAAGTGTAATATCATTTATTTTTAGTAGACATTTCGGTCAAAAGGCAACTCGGTATATCAAATGACCACAATGCCCCTATTTTTCGATTTCTTGTAACACTATTTTTCGGTAACACTAAGTTTTGTCATTTTCTCGGTAACACTAAGTTTTGTCATTTTCTCGATTTCTTGTTTTTCTTTGTACTAATTAATTAATTTTTCTTTGTTATTTCTAATGATATTTATACTTCAATAGATGTTTATTTAAGTCTTAAAAATATTTTCCAGGGTTTACTGCGGTTCAGGGCTAGTCGACGGTCCACACCACAACTTCCTGGTGCGGTCACCCATCGCTATGGTTCTCGGCTCGTTTAACTTGGTTGCATTTCATTGCTATTACTTTTCCTTTTTTTTTCTTGTATTTTGTTTTCTTGTATTTCATTATTTTATGTCTCCTCACCCATATCTAAGTGTAGTTTTAGGCATCCTAGCTGTCCGGATAACACTGATCACCGAAACAGTAGAACGCACTACCAAATATAGGGGTTTTACAAATTGACCCAATTACATTGTGCCAAGTGTCAAACCTATATTTAATCTTGACTTTGATCATCTTACATGATTAAATGACATTTGGCCAGCTTATGGGTAGTGCCATGTGTCACCATCTCATGGTGTCACATGTCACCCTGTGAAATGACCAAAGTGCACCTGTGTCTTAATTTTGAGTTTTCAACAAAAATAATTATTTCTCTTCTTCTAATCAATTTACATCAAATATAAATTACATAATTAATCTTTATTAATTAATTTCTCATTAATTAAATTCATATTTAAACATTTTAAATATAAATTTAACTTATACTGTACATCCAATAATCTAGATTTGGTTTCAAGTGATACTAGGGACTTTGCAATCTAATTGCAAACCAAACCTATTTAATTAATCAATTAAACTCTTTACTTAATTAATTAAATCATATTTAATTTGGTGATTACTTGTGTATGTTTGTGACTTACTAGACTCATCACTAATTGGCAATGAGACATGATATCAACTCTTAATATCATCAGAACTCTTTCTTCCCACAAATGATTTGTCCAAATCATTTTATGCACCTCATAGACCATGGTTAACACCTAGCATAGCATGCCATTGCCACCCAATCAGTAATAAGGTTTACCTTAAATAAACCTATAATCATATGTTACCATGCACTAAAATCTCTCTGTTACAAAATCCTAATTCGAGCTAGAGTCATGGTTTATGTCAAACCCCATTTGCTATTAATATTATGTTCTCTTTTAATTTCAGTTCTTGATTAAAAAAATCTTCTCATTAGAAACTCTTTTCTGATTAAATCAATCTGTCCTGGCCAGGAACTTGAAACATGAAGAACAATTAAATGAACATAGGATTTTATCTCTATTTACTTAGAGGAACAGATTCCATCTTGATCAACACCTACCTCCATATATAACTAGTAGGAGCCAACACATGCCCATATACCCATACACAGTACAATATGAAAGTAGTATCAAACTCAAATCACCTATATACAAGATAACTGTGCTATCTCAAGTCTAAAGATTATATGCACTGATATGATTTATGACAATGCATTGAAAAGAGTAAACTCTATGTGCTTATTATAAATGTCATTAGTTCGGCCTACTTATCTTGTATTAGTGCCTATCATGTTTGTTATATGGCATGAGACTCACCATTCCATCTTATTTATATCTCATATAAATAACTTGGGAACAATCATGAATACAATCTTTCTAGTTAAGTCATATCCTTATTATGAAGTATCCTCGATTGTGAACCTATTTATGATACTTTGTGCTAAAAATACTGTCACTCATATTCTTAACAACTTAAGAATAGAATTTCTAACAAAATATCAATGGACCTTTTCTCTTACACATAAATATATTATGTAAATGGAAAAGTGAAAATGCCTTTTATTAATAAAACATGTACAAGATACATACTAAATGTTATGCTCTAGGGCATACTACTAACAATCTCCCATTTGCACTAGAGCCATTCATTACAATATCTTAGACCCATCTTCTCAAGATGTCGGTCTAGCTGAGTCTGTGACATGGGCTTAGTGAATGGATCAGCTGGATTCTCAGCTGATGCTATTTTCTGCATGGCTATATTGCCTCGCCCAACTATTTCTCAGATAATGTGATATCGCCTTTCTATGTGTTTGGATTTCTGGTGAGACCAGGGTTCCTTAGCCTGTATGACTGCTCCATTGTTGTCACAGTGAAGTGGAACTGCTGACTCAATGGAAGGAACTACTGCAAGTTCTATCAGGAACTTCTTTGTCCAAACAACTTCCTTTGCAGCATCTGATGCAGTGATATACTCAGCCTCGGTGGTGGAATCTACAGTCGTACTCTATTTGGAACTCTTCCAACTGACTACACCTCCATTACAAATGAACACATATCCAGAGGTAGACTTTCTATCATCGATATTTGATTGGAAATCAGAATCAGTATAACCATCCAATTGCAAGTCTCCATCTCCATATATAAAGAAAAAATCCTTGGTTCTTCTCAAGTACTAACAGCTATCCAGTGTTCCAAACATAGATTGGATTGATACCTGCTAGTTAAACTAACAGCATATGCGATATCTGACCTAGTACACAGCATTGCATACATCAAACTTCCAATAGCCGAAGCATATGGAATCCTGGCTACTTTATCTCTTTCTTCAAGTGTCTTAGGAGACATCTCTTTAGAAAGGTGGATACCATGTCTCACTGGTAACAATCCTCTCTTGGAATCAAGCATGTTAAACCTCTTTAACACCTTTTCCAAGTATAGACTTTGGGATAAACCAATTATTCTTTTCGCTCTATCTCTATAGATGCGAATCCCAAGAATATAGGTTGCCTCCCCTAAGTCTTTCATGGAAAATGTATTTGACAACCATACCTTTATAATTGTCAACATACCTGTGTCATTACCCATCAACAGTATGTCATCCATATATAAAACAAGGAAAGTGATAGCACTATCACTAACCTTCTTATATACACATAGCTCATCCTCATTTTTTATAAAACCAAATGACTTAATGGCTTTATCAAAATGGATGTTCTAATTCCTCGAAGCTTGTTTCAACCCATAAATGGATCGCTTTAGCTTGCATACCATAGAACCATCTTGGGATTCAAAACCCCTAGGTTGTTCCATGAAAATGTTTTCTTCGATGTATCCATTGAGAAAAGCTATTTTGACATCCATCTGCTAAATCTTATAATCATAGTATGCAGCTATTGCTAATAGAATCCTAATTAATTTAAGCATGGCAACAGGCGAGAAAGTCTCCTCATAGTCGATTCCTTGCCTTTGGCGAAACCCTTTCGCTACTAACCTTGCCTTATAGGTCTCTACCTATCCATCAGAACCAATTTTCTTCTTGAAAACCCATTTGTTCCTTATAGGTACAATACCTTCAGGTGGGTTAACAAGATCCCAAACTCGATTCTTATACATGGAATCAATCTCAGATTTCATAGCATTAATCCATTTTGAAGAGTCTATATCTGATATAGCTTCTTCATAGATAAGTGGATCATCTCCACGATCTACTTCTTCATTAATAGACAGCTCTTGTTCTTTTTCATAAAGGAAACCATATCTCACTGGTGGGTGAGATACCATAGTTGTTCTACGAGGAATAGCTATAGATGTTTCATCAATGGGTGTAGGTTGACTAGATGGATCTATATCCATCTGTTCTGTTGGTTGGTCAGAATTCTCCAATTCTAACTCTATTTCCCTTCCTTTGCCTCCTTCTTAAACAAACTGCTGTTCAAGAAATGTGGCATCTCTACTTACCACAACCTTTTGTGAAGTAGGCAAATAAAAATAATATCCAAAACTATCTTTTGGATATCCAACAAATCGATCCTTTTCTGATCTGGTTTTCAATTTATCAGTGTTCAGCTTTTTGATATAAGCTGGACAACCCCAAATCTTAACATGCTTAAGACTTGGTTTTCTTCCATGCCATATCTCATAAGGTGTGGAAGAAACTGATTTTGATGGAATCCTATTCAGAATATACAAAGTTGATTCTAATGCAAATCCCTAAAAGGAGATTGGTATATTAGTATAGCTCATCATACTACGTACCATATCTAATAGGATATGATTTCTCCTTTCAGATACACTATTCAGCTATGGTGTTCCTGGAGGAGTCAGCTGGAAAACAATGCCGTGCTCTCTCAAGTATTCATCAAATTCAGTACTCAAATATTCACCTCAACGATCTGATCGAAGAGCTTTAATACTATTACCTGTTTGATTTTCTACTTCAGATTTAAATTCTTTGAACTTTTCAAAGGATTCATGTTTGTATTTCATCAAATACAAATACCCAAACCTTGATTTATCAACAGTAAAGGTAATAAAGTAATGAAAATCGCCTCTAGCCATTTCCTTAAATGGACCACATACATCACTATGTATTAGCTCCAAAATATTTTCAGCTCTTAGCCTTTGTCCAACAAAGGGTGATCTAGTCATTTTACCCTGAAGGCAAGATTCACAAGTTGGAGTAGGCTCAGAGCCCAATGAGGATAGAATCCCCATTTTCTCCAGTTTTGCAAACCTATCTTCTGCAACATGACCTAACCTTAAGTGCCAAATATATTTTGATCTTGAGTTGATTTTCACCATGGCATTGCATTCATTTAGATCACTTGCATTCATATTGTGTTTGTCATTATTATCCAAATATAAATAAATTAATTAATCTTTATTAATTAATTTCTCATTAATTAAATTCATATTTAAACACTTTAAATATAAATTTAACTTATACTATACATCCAATAATCTAGATTTGGTTTCATGTCATGCTAGAGACTTTGCAATCTAATTGCAAACCAAACCTGTTTAATTAATCAATTAAACTCTTTAGTTAATTAATTAAATCATATTTAATTTGGTAATTACTTGTGTATATATGTGACTTACTATGCTTATCACTAATTGGCAATGAGACATGATATAAACTCTTAATATCATCATAACTCTTTCTTACCATAAATGATTTCTCCAAATCATTTTATGCACCTCATAGATCATGGTTAACACTTAGCATAGCATGTTATGGCCATCCAATCAGTAATAAGGTTTTCCTTAAATGAACCTATAATCATATGTTACCATGCACTAGAATCTCTCTGTTATAAAATCCCAATTCGAGCTGGAATCATGGTTTATGTCAAACCCCATTTGCTATGAATATTATGTTCTCTTTTAATTCTAGTTCTTGATTAAAAAGATTTTCTCATAAGAAACTCTTTTTTGATTAAATCTATCTGTCCTGGCCAGGAACTTGAAACATCAAGAATAATTTAATGAACATAGGATTTTATCTCTATTTACTTAGAGGAACATATTCCATGTTGATCAACACCTACCTCCATATATAACTAGTAGAAGCTAGCACATGTCCATATACCCATACAGAGTACAAGTAGGAAAGCAGTATCAAATTCAAACCACTTATATACAAGATAATTGTGCTATCTCAGGTCTAAAGATTATATGCACTGATATGATTTATGACAATGCATTGACAAGAGTAAACTCCATGTGCTTGTCATAAATGTCATTGGTTCGACCTACTTATCATGTATAAGTGCCTATTATGTTTGTTATATGGCATGAGACTCACCATTCTATCTTATTTATATCTCATATAAATAACTTGGGAATAAACATGAATACAATCTTTCTGGATAAGTCATGTCCTTATTGTGAAGTATCCTCGACTGTGAACCTATTTATAATACTTTATGCTAGAAATACTGTCACTCATATTCTTAACTACTTAAGAATAGAATTTCTAACAAAATATCAATGGACCTTTTCTATTACATATAAATATATTATGTAAACGGAAAAGTGAAAATGCCTTTTATTAATAAAAAATGTACAAGATACATATTAAATGATATGCTCTAGGGTATACTACTAACAATCTCCCATTTGCACTAGAGCCATTCATTACAATATCTTAGACCCATCTTCTCAAGATGTCGATCTAGCTGAGTCTGTGACATGAGCTTAGTGAATGGATCAGCTGGATTCTCAGCTGATGCTATTTTCTGCATGGCTATATCGCCTCGCCCAACTATTTCTCAGACAATGTGGCAGCGCCTTTCTATGTGTTTAGATTTCTGGTGAGACCGGTGTTCCTTAGCCTGTATGACTGCTCCATTATTGTCACAGTAAAGTGGAATTGTTGAGTCAATGGAAGGAACTACTACAAGTTCTATCACGAACTTCTTTATCCAAACAGCTTCCTTTGCAACATCTGATGCAGCGATATACTCAGCCTCGGTAGTGCAATCTGCAGTCGTACTCTGTTTGGAACTCTTACATGATTAAAAGACAATTGGCAAGCTTATGTGTAGTGCTATGTGTCACTATCTCGTGGTACCACATGTCACCCTGTGAAATGACCAAAATGCCTTCGTGTCTTAATTTTGAGTTCTCAACCCAAAATAATTATTTCTCTTCATGTAATCAATTTATATCAAATATAAATTAATTAATTAATCCCTATTAATTAATTTCTCATTAATTAAATTCATATTTAAACTCTTTAAATATAAATTTAACTTATACTATACATCCAATAACCTAGATTTGGTTTCAAGCCAGGCTAGGGACTTTGCAATCTAATTGCAAACCAAACCTATTTAATTAATCAATTAAACTCTTTAATTAATTACTTAAATCATATTTAATTTAGTGATTACTTGTGTATATGTGTGACTTACTAGGCTCATTACTAATTGGCAATGAGACATGATATCAACTCTTAATATCATCAGAACTCTTTCTTACCATAAATGATTTCTCTAAATCATTTTTTGCACCTCATAGACCATGGTTAACACCTAGCATAGCATGCTATGGCCACCCAATCAGTAATAAGGTTTAACTTAAATGAACCTATAATCATATGTTACCATGCACTAGAATCTCTCTGTTACAAAATCCCAATTCGAGCTGGAGTCATGGTTTATGTCAAACCCCATTTGCTATGAATATTATGTTCTCTTTTAATTCCAGTTCTTGATTAAAAAGATTTTCTCATAAGAAACTCTTTTCTGACTAAATCTATCTGTCCTGGCCAGGAACTTGAAACATCAAGAGCAATTAAATGAACATAGGATTTTATCTCTATTCACTTAGAGGAACATATTCCATCTTGATGAACACCTACCTCTATATATAACTAGTAGGAGCCAACACATGCCCATATACCCATACACAGTACAATTATGAAAGTAGTATCAAAATCAAACCACCTATATATAAGATAACTGTGCTATCTCAGGTCTAAAGATTATATGCACTGATATGATTTATGATAATGCATTGACAAGAGTAAACTCTATGTGCTTATCATAAATGTCACTGGTTCGGCCTACTTATCATGTATAAGTGCCTAGCATGTTTATTATATGGCATGAGACTCACCATTCCATCTTATTTATATCTCATATAAATAATTTGGGAACAAACATGAATACAATCTTTCTGGATAAGTCATGTCCTTATTATGAAGTATCCTCGATTGTGAACCTATTTATGATATTTTGTGCTAGAAATACTGTCACTCATATTCTTAACAACTTAAGAATAAAATTTCTAACAAAATATCAATGGACCTTTTCTATTACACATAAATGTATTATGTAAATGGAAAAGTAAAAATGCCTTTTATTAATAAAACATGAAGAAAACAAACCCAAAATTTGACCATAACCTATCCAAAAAGTCACCTATAGTCAATATACCAAAATTGCCAGTACCTAGAAAATGTCCAAAATTCTGGATAACACCAAATCCGGCCAGCCCCATGCAAATAGTCATATCTTGGGCTACAAAACTCTAAATAGAGTAATTCAAAATAGGAATTAAAGTTAAGACAATAAGGAACAACTTCTATGAAGAAAACTTTGCCAAATTCTAACAGTAACATGATCAATGGAACAGTATAAAACAGGACACCAAATATGGAAAATTTGAAATTGTGCCTAGGAAGCCTAAAAATCTAAGGAGTAATTAAAACAAATAAAATTGGTAACCAAAATGTGGTATGTGGGTAAAATTGAAATCCCTATACCTTTTAAGCATAAGAAAGTCAACAAATTGACTTGAATAGTATCATGAATAGTAACCCCAAAATGAAAATTTCCAAGAACGTTAGTTTAAGCATATTGAGGCTAGAATTAAGTATATGTGAATTAATTATTAGATTTATTATGAGATAAGATACTGAAATACTATAAATTGCGTGTTTCAGCTGAAAAAGACCAAGATAAGGATAGGGCAAACTGAGTCAAGGCCTAGAGGCGACTCACATCAGGTTTGTGCACAATAACTTTTTACTTTTGATTTGCTATTAGAAAGTTTATTTGAATACATTTTGGAGCAATTTATGCTAAACAATACTTTGAGAAATGATGTGCTTCCTACTTTTTAAATGGAAATTTGAAATGAAAATTGTGATTTGTGGTTTGTATGAAATATTTAAATGTTGTGATTTGAAATTGTTTTTTATTCACACTTACTATGGCAGTCCCTTACTATGTTCCTCCTCCACTTGTGGGGTTGAGTTTGATATTTGATCACTTTCCTCCCTCTCTGGCTTACCAATCTGAGGTGAGTTTGGATGAGTACTCATTAGCTATCTAGCCACTTCCCTCATTGATTTCGATTAGTGGGGCGAGTTTGCCTTATCGTGGTGTATAACACGGCATGTTTGGAAATTTTGTGTCATGGCCTAAGTTGTGTTATTGATTGGTAACACTGTGTTTATTAAATTGTTTGATCAAATTTGTGTTATATTAAGCTTTGAAAATTGTGAAATATTTAAATTGTGATTTGAAAATTGAAATGTGATTGTGAAATATTTGAACTATGAATTAATAACAAATGTTTTATATTTTATATTTTATATTTTATATTTTATATTTTATATTTTATTGTGCACCACTGAGTATTTTTATACTCAGCGATAGCTTCTTTTGTTGTCACAGATAGGGGCAAGGAGAAAGCAGCAGAGTGTGCTGCTGTTGATAAGACTACACTGGCTTTTTGTACGATTTTTTATTTATACCCTTATAAATTTGACTTGATGTAAATAATCTTTTGTTCATATGTATCTAAGTAGTTAGATGAGCAGTTGTACATTAAAGTTGTAATAATATTATTTTTTATTTTTCTTTTGTAAATTAAGATTTGTGCATGTAAATTTAATTTAATGCAATATTTATGAGTTTATTGAATTATTTTGAAAAAATTTTGAGTTGTGAATTTTGAATTGAAATTTGGTTGAATTGTATTGATTTGAGGATATATTGGAGGTTGGGGTTGAGAAATGAAATTACTGGGAGTGTTTGCACAAGTTTTGAAGAACTGGTTTTTCCCAATTACAGACAGCACTCTGCTGAAATTTTTATAAAATTTGCGGAAACTTTAAATTGATTTAAAATTTGTTATGTGGTTTAACTTCAAATAAAAGTTTTTATTTCCTACCAAAAATGCTCACCACCTTCAAAAAGTAAGAAAATTATTTTAAAATCTCTTGTAGTCTATTTAATGGGTTATCGATAGTTGAAGTTCGGTAATTCATTAAGTATACTATGGGATCGTGTTATGCCTTATTGAGGGGTAAGGTGTGGCATGTTTAGTAATATCAGAGCAATGGTTTTACAATGAATTTTGAACTGTGAATTTGAAATATTTTGTTGGTAAATACAACTGATCAAATGTTTGATACATATGACATATTTATATCATGAATATGCACTAACGAAGGTCAACCTCCTTATGTTTGTTATCAGTGAGTAGAAAATTTCTGAAAACGAAATGGAAGAGGGAGATCATTCCATAGAACAATCTGTCAAGGCTGAGACCCAAGGAGAAGCTCCAGCACTCCAGAATGTGAGTGGGTCAGCCACTCCAACTCCTCCTCAAGCACCGCAGTTTCCTGATTAGTTTGCACAGCAGATGGCTACGTTCTTTCAACAAATGGTGGGAAACTTGCCAACACAAGCTCAGACACAAGCCCCTAAAGCACAACCACAGTCCCCAGCAACACAATATGAGAAGCTAATGAAATTTAGGGCTACCGAATTCAAAGGAACCGTGGATCCACTGGAAGCAGAACAATGGTTAGAGAGGATAGAATGGGTTTTTAGAAAACTACAATGTGCTGAAGAGTTAAAGTTCGAATATTCAGTATCACTTCTCCAAGGGACTGCATATGAATGGTGGAAGACCATCCCCCATAGCCTGGAAGAGCCACCAGTTGTCACTTAGACAGAATTCCTGAGAGAGTTTAGGCGGAAATGGATCCCCGACACTTGTGTAGAGAAGAAGCTGCAAGAGTTTTTAAGTCTGAAGAAAGGGGATAGGACCATAGCAGAGTATGAAAGAGACTTCTCTCGATTGAGTCACTATGCTGGAAGCTTGGTCACCACCCCCAGAGACCGGTGCAAGGGTTTAAGGCTGGGTTGAGGCCTAACTTGAGAATCCAAGTGGTGAGGTTCAAACATCAGAACTTCTCAAAGCTAATTTCACTGGCCCTAGAATTGGAAAGAATAGAATCAGAAGGGGCAGTAAAAAAGAGTACAGAAGAGAAAAAGAAAACAGAAAAAAGCTCCTGGTCAAATTATAGAAAGTAGTTCGGGGAAGAGAAAACATTTTGGAGGATCTAGCTCACCCGAATCGGGTAGAGGTAGATCTTCTGCACAAAAACCACCCCGATTCGATCAGCAAACTTAGCAGACACATAGAACTATGCTGTCGAATCGACTTTCTGAGACTTGTGGTAAACCACATAGTGGAGCATGTTATAGAGCCATAGGAGCATGTTTTAATTGTGGAGGGCCTGGTCATTTTGCTAAGGATTGCGTAAGTCCACATCATTATGGATCATTTAGCATGTCAGAAGGATCAGCCCAAGTTTCTACCCCAAAGAGTTCACCATCAGTTGGTAGAGGCAGAGGCAGAGGTAGGGGTAGTACACCTCGAAGTCAGAGTACTATGAATCAGCCAAGACAAGGTGATGCTCCAGCTAGAGTATACACTATGTAGTAGAGGGACAATGATTGGACTTCTGACATTATTACTGGTATTTTCTCAATTCTTAACTAAGATATGTATATGTATAAAGATCAATTTTGATATGTTAGTGACTAGTCTTTTTAGAATCAGTTTTGGAAGAGTTTGTTAGCAAAAGACATCACCTAGAATATGATAAATTATTGAATATCGATAGATAAAAGGGTTATGGAAGTAAAAAGTTGAATAGTTAGTTCAGATGTAAGAAAGAAATATTATGAATATTGTCAAGATTATTGACTAGAATGGTCAGAAGACCAATGATTAGGTAAATAGTATTAGTTAAAATGCTATGGACTATTATTTAGACTATAAAGCTACATAGAAATGTGAGAAAAATGTGAGAAAACAACACGTATGACTATTTGAAGACAGATAGTACACACAATTTGTAACACCCTCCCGGTAGCAACTCCGTACATTCTACTGTTTCGATGACCGGTGTCGGTCCGGACAGCTAGAACGTCAGGAAAAATATTTAAACTAAAGTGAGGGACCATAATTAACTCAAATATTAATAAGAAAAATTTAGTAAAAATTTTAGAAATAAAATACAACCAAGTCAAACGAGCCGGTGCCCAAGCGATGGGTAACCAGAGGGAAGTTGCGGTTCTCGCAACGAGGAGCCCTAGACCCGGGGGAAAAATTGTAAAATAATTTTTGGGACTCCAGAGAAGGGTCATTGAGGTTCCCATGGCATTAGAATGCCAATAAAATATTTAGAAAAATTTTTCAATCAGTACAGACAATTTTGACCCGTTAAGCCAAACGGAGGGCATTTTGGTCATTTCGCCTTCAGAGGTGATTTTTGGCCGACTTGTCCAGTTGAGTAAATAATTAATATGACATAAAATATGAATAAATATTGCTAAAAATTGAATTGAAAATGAGTAGAGAAAAGAAGAAAAGAAAGTGAAGGAAAATGCTTAATTATGACATATGGTGAAGTCATTTAAAAGCCCCCCTCCAATCACCATTTGACAAACCAATAAAAAGAGATAAAAATGACTTAAAATGAGATAAAAAAACAAAGGAAACCAGCAGTTTCGTTCTTCATAC
Source organism: Hevea brasiliensis (assembly GCF_030052815.1). Lineage (NCBI taxonomy): Eukaryota > Viridiplantae > Streptophyta > Magnoliopsida > Malpighiales > Euphorbiaceae > Hevea > Hevea brasiliensis. The sequence continues at coordinate 60,570,963 of NC_079499.1, read as the reverse complement.
GGGCTGGAATAAGAGAGAAAGAGAGAGAAAAGGAAAAGAAAGAAAGAAAGAAAGGAAGAAGGAGAAGGAGAAGTAGCAGAAATAGGGGTTCAGCAGGGCAGCATATTTCTTTTCCATCCAGGTGAGTTTGGCTTATCATCTAAGGCTGATTTTTGGATATGTTTAAGCTATGTATGTGTGGAAGTTATGGTAAACATTTGGTGATTGTTCAACGGTTGGATTTGGAGAAACATATTGTTGAACACAGGCTGTCTGTAGGCTGAATTCTGAATTTTGGCTACGGAAATTTGAGAAAAATAAATAGTTAGGATGCTTATAAAATTATGAAATTTGGTACAAATGATATTTGGGATGTTGAGGCTGCTGTGTTAAAATTTGGTGAATTTTAGACTTGTGGTTTATGAGATATAAATTGTTTTGCATGAGCCGTCTGAGTAAGACTGATTTCTGCAAAAATTCAGATTGTGAAGGGTTCAATGAATGTTTTGATATCTCATGATATAGAGATGATTTGATGCTGAAATTTTTACTAATATTGTATAGGGATGTCTTGAATATATGGTATAAATTTGGGATTTATCTAACAGTTAGATCATTATATATAAATTTGAATGCACAAGCTGCCAGATTGGGTATTAATGGGTTGTGGATTTAAGATTTATGATGGGAGTTTAGTCCAATTTAAGGGGAAATGCTATTGAATTTTTATTGGATATTTAATTTAGGAAAGTGAAGTTATAATTGATTATGATTATTATGGTTCTAGGAGAAATCTTGAAGAATAACAAGCTCAAGGTTGGTTTCAAAAAGGTTAGTGCATATTAACTTCCTAATCTTGTTTACTTATTGAAATTTAGTTTGAATATGAATAAATAATTAAGAAATTGAAGAAAATCATGTGTGAAATTGAGAAGCAAATTTTGGCCAGCACTTATAGGATGAGGAATTGATGAGTTTTATTGGGCTAAAACCTAAATACAAGCTTAGATAGTGACATATGAATGATTGATGACCTTAATTGGGATGTGTTGCATGATTCATGGATTCGAAGCTAGGGTTTTGAGAAGTGAAATTTGGAATTAGCTTATGAAATTGTGAAAGAACATTATAAGGGTCAATTAGTGACCATTTTAGGTATGTTGACCATGAATTGGACTGAAAAATAGTATAGCCAAGTGAATGTGTAGGCTGCCTTGTTAGTGCAGCAGAGTGACTGAAAATTCAGTCCACTTGGACTGCCATAACTTGGGCTGTGTTAGTCCAATTGATGTTTGGCCAATTGGACATGAAACTAGGCTTATAATGGCACATTTTTGCTGAAGAAACCATGCCCAAAAGACCAAAGCAAGTGGACCAAAACTTGGCCCCAATCCGGACACCCTACAACAGCCCCTGCAGAATTGACCAAATGAATAGTAACTGTTCATTTGGCCATAACTCACTGTAGATTTGGTCAATTGACCTGAAATTTTTACAGCAACAAGTTAAGACATAGACAAACAACTTTCATGAAGAAACCTACCCCAAATTATGACCAGAACCTAACCCAAATGGCAGTCACAGTTACTGTTCAAACCTGCAACTCTGCAGATTTTCATTTGAGCAGTAATGTTTGGATGGCTATAACTCTCTCTAGAAAACTCGGATTTAGGCAATTCTTGAACCGATGGAAACCTAAGGCATAGTAGAACATTTCATATGAAGAAATTTAGACCAAATTATGAACTTAACTTGATCAAATTACTGACCAAAGTTGGACCAAAATCTGCCAAAAGCCAAAAGTGCAGCATGAACAGTGCACGTGAACAGTAAATTTATTTTGGCCATAACTTGGGCTACAAAACTCCAAATGGAGTGATTCAAAAAAGGAAATTCAACTAGACAAAATAAGGAACAACTTTCATGTTTACCATTTCCTCAAATTCCCACTGCAACAATGCTTAATGGAATAGTAAAGTTAAGTTTCAAAAACCGAAAATTGGCAATTTTGCCAAATGACCTAAGCTTTGAGGAAGGGACCAAAACTAACAAGTTTTAAATGCAAAATGTGGTATGTTGGGAATGCCAAAACCAATGTACATAATTTCTACCTAAAAGTCAACATTTTTATTGACCAAAGAGGTGAATAGTGACACCAAAACTTGAAATTCAAAATTTGAAATTAGAAATGCATCTAGGGGACTTTAAATTGCAATTGGAAATTGATACTAGCAAATATAAAACTCAAAATGTGGGATCTTGGTGTAATTAGAATTTATATATCCATTAAGTATAAAAAGGTCAACATTTTGGTTGACTAGTATGGTGAATAGTAATCAAAATGATTAGTGAATTAAGATGAAGACCTAGAACCAATTCTAAGCTTAAATGCTTAGAATTGTATGACAAATGTGGACTATGCATCTTAGTCAAAATTGTTAAAAAGGGAATTAAGAGCATAAATTTGAAATCCATGAAATTTTCATGGATTACTTGAAACATGAAAAATAAGTCACCAAATTGATGTAAATAGATAGTTAAGGCCTATATGCCCATCACAAATGGAATTCATAAAATATTAGAAACTCAACTTGAAATATAAAATTTGTAATTACATAAGTAAATTCTTGAATGTATAAATGAGAAAGGAAAAATGTTTTGAATACAATGGTACATGTGAACCATTGTTTAGAATTGTGATCAATATGAATAACATAATGAATGGACAAATAAATCGTATTAATGTATGAATGAGACATTAGTTCTCATTATTATAAAGACGAGAAGTATTTTGAATACAATGGTATAAAAGGATAATTGATGTGAATTGTGATCATATAAATGATCAAATGAATGTATGAATTATGATTGAAATTTATCATGAAATAATGAAGTCATAAAGCACAATATATTAATATTTTAAAATATTAAATGCCCTAGTATACCTAACAAGATTGGTTTGGATAGTTTGGCATGCCAATAGGGTATTGAGTTAGCAGTACTGCGAAAGGCTTTATGCCTGTATTCATGGCTTTATGCCCGTATTCATGGCTTTTATGCCCGTATTCATGGCTTTTATGCCCGATTATGTGATATCATGGCTTTTTAGCCATACTGACTGCATACATGGTTGACGTTCTGCGTCCCATGGTATGATGGCCCGAGGCACCACGGTGTCGGTGCCAGCGACCCGTTATCGATCGATCGTCTAGTATAGGTTACTTGGGCGATCAATTAAAGTATTATTCAATTCAGGCATCTAAGTTAAGTTAATTATAATGAAAATCCATTACAATTAAATTAAGTATTGAATTAATAAGCAAAAGATATTAGCAAAATAAACATAACAAAAATATAAATTGCGTAAATGCAGGACTTGAAATACAATACGGATAGAATAAATTATATACCGCTAGTATTACTGAAAAGTTATAAACTAAGCACTTCCAAAGAGGAACAAACTAGTATATAAGATCGTTAATACTAGAAATACCATACCAAATTAAATTGATTCTTGAGTATCTGAATTATCATTTATTTCTTTCTTTACTTGTATATATTATTTCTGGTTATATTATTGCACCACTAAGCAGAAATGCTTAGCGCGATGGAATTGCTTCCTTGCGCAGTATCAAGGTAAAACCAGAGATCGACAGAGATTTTTGGAGTCGGATCTGCGAAGTGTCAGAAGAGTTCAAGATTGTCACCTCCTCAGCAATGCATGTAGATAGGGCTCATTTTATACATGTTATGTATATTGTTCATTCCTAGCACATTGTAAATTATTTGTATATCTTGTACAAAATAAACTCATGTAATTAACCTATGAATTATGGAAGCTATTCAAAGTAAGTATTTTAGTATGTGAATTGAATTTGAGTTATAATGAGATTATACTTGTGAATATTGAGATATTGAAAATCTAATGAGATTTCTGAGAAATCGGGATACTGTATTGAGATACATTATGTTTGAAAATTTTTGAGGCTATTAAGTTTGAGAAATTGAGTATATATTGAAATTGTCTTTGGAGTTCGTAAGAACATTATTCCAAATTACAGCCGACACTTTGTCGGATTATCGTTAAAATTTTTGAAATTTCCAATTTAGTTAGATTTTGATAAAAGTAAAAATAGCCTAAATCTTCAATAAAGTTTTTGAATAAATAAATCAAGAACTGTAATGAAATCAGATAAAATAGAGTGCTCCGGCACACTGAGTGGCATAACTTGCTCGGCTACACTGTAGTCGGGTAAGGGGTGTCACACAATTTCGAGGACTAAATTTCTTTTAAGGGGGGGGGGGAGAATTATAACACCCCTATATACATAGCTATGTGTAAGCACTGTTCAGGTGATCGGTGTCGATCCAGACCATTAAGAAGATTAGAACCATGTTTAAGACACCTAGAAAAGTCTTGAATGGAAATAAATAGTGAGTACCAAATAGTGAAGTATAAATAAGAAAAACAAAGCATAAAAAGTTAAATGAGTTGGAGGTCACAGCGATGGGTGACCTTGCCGGGAAGTGACTTTGAGGTCAATTGTAATCCTAATTTTGAATGGAAAATTGTGACACCGCAGTCCTAAGAAGTATTGCAAAGCTCGTGGAAAAGAGAAAATCACAGAAAAGAGTTGATAAGTAGGCAAAATAATTAGGTCAGGGTTCCGGAATAAATATTGAATTATTTGCAAACTGAATCAGACCGACGAGGGGCAAATTGGTCAATTCACCCTTAGAGGTGACTTATGACCTAAATGTCCAATAAAATATAGGAAATTAATATTGTAAAATATAGAATAAAAGAGGAAAGGTGTATGAAAAAGAAAAAAAAATAAAAAAAATCTTTATGACATCACTTAAGTGATGTAAGCATGATATAATAAAGATTTTTTATTTTAATATAATTAAAGTGGGATAAAGATAATTAAACAAATAAAAACCAAAAAGAAAATTTAAAAGTCCATCTTCTCCATTGTTTTGCCGTCACTTTCCTCTCTCATCTCTCTCTCTCATTTTCTCTTCATTTTCACCATTTTTGGACTTAGAAAGCTTAATTTTCTCTAGTTTCTTCCCGTAAATTTCTTAAACTCCAACACAAAATCACACTCTTAGACTTAGATACATCACTTGGGAATAAAAAGGAAGAAGGAAATTGAAGATTGGAGGAGAAGAAAAATTGCTTGAATAAGGTAAGCCAATTTTCTCACCATATGAATAGTCTATACATGAAATATAATTGAAATTGATGAAATTATGTAAAGAAACTTGAAAATTTATTCATGTATGGACTTATGGGAAATTTGGCAGCCATGGGAATAGTGGGGTTTATGGTGTTTTAGTATAATTAAACGTGTAAGTATGCTTGAATGAGTGTGTAGAAGATGATTGTGCACTTTGATTTAACTAATTGGGCCATTTGCAAAAATTAGGATTCTTGGCACTTAGGGTTTGGGAAAAAAATTATAAAAAATGGTCAATGGATGCAAATGATCTTAATGAGGGTTAGAAATGGTCAATTGAGACCATTTGTGGTGTGTGAATTGATAGAACCAAGTTACCATTCGGATTGGTTAGGGTTAGTATGCTGACAGCTTGACCTAGGTCCCTTTCAGGGAACTGAAAATTTACCAACCCAATTGGTGTTAGGCACATTGGGAATGAAACTAGACACAAAATGGACCATTTTTCATTTAGGAATCATGCCTAGAAAATGACCATAACTTAATGAACAATTAGGCCAAATCTGGATTTGGGCACACTGCCCTGTACAAAAATGACCAAATGAACAGTAGTTACTTAAATGATCATAACTTGGTGTAGGAAGGTCCAAATGACCTGAATCTTATACCAATGGAAAGCTGAGACATAGCCCTACAACTATCATGAAGAAAACAAACCCAAATTTTGACCATAAACTATCCAAAAAGTCACCTACTATTAGTACGCCAAAACTACCAGTATCCAGAAAATGCCCAGAATTCTGGGTAACACGAAATCTGGCCAGCCCCATTCAAATAATCATATCTTGGGCTACAAAACTCTAAATTGAGTGATTCAAAATGAGAATTAAAGTTAAGACAATAAGGAACAACTTCCCTGAAGAAAACTTTGCCAAATTCTAATAGTAACATGATCAATAGAATAGTAAAATACAAAACGCCAAATCCGGAAATTTTGAAATTGTGCCTAAGAAACCTAAAAATCAAAGGAGCAATTAAAACTAACAAAATTGGTAACCAAAATGTAGTATGTGGGTAAAATTGAAATCCCTATACCTATTAAGCATAAGAAAGTCAGCAAATTGACTTAAATAGTATCGTAAATAGTAACCCCAAAATGAAAATTTTCAAGAACGTTAGTTTAAGCATATTGGGGCTAGAATTAAGTATATATGAATTAATTATTGGATTTATTGTGAGATAAGATACTGAAACACTATAAATTGCATGCTTCAGCTGAAAAAGACCTAGATAAGGATAAGACAAACTAAGTCAAAGCCTAGAGGCAACTCACATCAGGTTTGTGTACAATAACTTTTTACTTTTGATTTACTATTAGAAAATTTATTTGAATATATTTTGGATCAATTTATGCTAAACAATACTTTGAGAAATGTTGTGTTGCCTACTTTGTAAATGGAAATTTGAAATGAAAATTGTGATTTGTGGTTTGTATGAAATATTTAAATGTTGTGATTTGAAATTGTTTTTGATCCACACTTGGCATGGTAGTCTCTTAATATGTTCCTCCTCCGCTTGTGGGGTTGAGTTTGATATTTGATCACTTTCCTCCCTCTCTGATTTGCTAGTCTGAGGTGAATTTGGTTGAGTACTCATTAGCTAGCTAGCCACCTCCCTCATTGATTTCGATTAGTGGGGTGAGTTTGCCTTGTCGTGGTGTAGAACACAGCATGTTTGGAAATTTTGTGTCATGGCCTAAGTTGTGTTATTGATTGGTAACACTGTGTTTATTAAATTGAAATTTGTGTTATATTAAGCTTTGAAAATTGTGAAATATTTAAATTGTGATTTCTGATTAATGTGATTTAAAAATTGAAATGTGATTGTGAAATATTTGAACTGTAAATTAATAACAAATGTTTTATATTTTACATTTTATATTTTATTTTGCACCACTGAGTATTTTTATACTCAGCGATAGTTTTTTTTGCTGTCGCAGGTAGGAGCAAGTAGAAAGCAGCAGAGTGTGCTGCTGTTGATAAGATTACACTGATTTTTTGTACGGGTATTTATTTATACCCTTGTAAATTTGACTTGATGTAAATAATCTTTTGTTGATATGTATCTAAGTAGTTAGATGAGCAGTTGTACATTAAAGTTGTAATAATATTATTTTTTATTTTTATTTTGTAAATTATAATTTGTGTATGTAAATTTAATTTAATGCAATATTTATGAGTTTTTCGAATTATTTTGAAAAATTTTTGAGTTGTGAATTTTGAATTGTAATTCAGTTGAATTGTATTGATTTGAGGATTATTGGCGGTTGGGGTTGAGAAATGAAATTATTGGGAGTGTTTTCATAGGTTTTGAAGAACTGGTTTTTCTCAATTATAGACGACACTCTGTCGAAATTTTTATAAAATTTGCAGAAACTTTAAATTGATTTAAAATTTTATATGTGGTTTAATTTCAATTAAAAGTTTTTATTTCCTACCAAAAATGCTTACCAACTTCAAAAAGTAAGAAAATTATTTTAAAATCTCTTGTAGTGTATTTAATAGGTTATCCGTAGGTGAAGTTCGGTAATTCATTAAGTATACTACGGGATCATGTTATGCCTTACAGAGGGGTAAGGTGTGACATGTTTAGTGATATCAGAGCAATAGTTTTAAAATGAATTTTGAGCTGTGAATTTGAAATATTTTGCTGGTAAATACAATTGCTCAAATGTTTGATACACATGACATATTTACATCATGAATATGCGCTAATGAAGGTCAACCTCCTTGTGTTTGTTATCAGAGAGTAGAAAATTTCTGAAAATGGAATGGAAGAGGGTGATCATTCTTGTGACACCCCTTACCTGTCTACAGCGTAGCCGAGCAAGTTATGCCACTCAGTATGCCGGAGCACCAATTTATATTTCTAATTACAATTTATCCCTTTTAATTTATTTATTTACAATTTTTTGATAAATCTGAATTTTTTTCTCAAATTTTATAAAAAATCCGACAGAGTGCTGGCTGTAAATTGGAAAAACAGTTCTTCTGAACCTGTTTAAAAGCACTTCCAATATAATTTCCAAATCCAAACTCCATTATGCACATTCAAGTCAATCTCAAAATCTCAATCTCAAATCACAATACTATTTTCAGAAATATTTCTTTTCACTTCATTGCTGGAAGCACATTCATAAATATTTCTCAACATAATATACAGAAAATTCCAATAATATGAAATTTCATATATTTACATCATTACATAATTACAAGAGTTTATAGTTACGACCCAAAGCTAATACAAAATGCAAAATATAAAATGCTACCCAAAATCCTAATGTCCTACCATATGCAGTGTAGATGTGAGGTGACTCTAGACTTCGGATGCAGCTCTGAATGCTCACCCTGTCTAATGTCTACTGGGCTCCCCAGCTAGGTCTCCAGTACCTGTGCGTGGCAAAAGCGACGCACTAAGCAATTCTGCTTAGTGGTGAAAATATAAAATAAAATAAAATGAAATAAAAATAAATATGCATAATGTATGTTTACATTTTTTGGTAGACTTAATTTCTGCTATTAATTGCAATATTATCCATTTAAAATTCTGTAAAGTTTATTATCATTGCCTGAGTAACCTATATTAGTCGACTGGACTGGATAAACGGGTAAACTGGCACTGGGTACTAAGTACCTCGGACCATCACACCTTCAGTCACATTGTGTCTCCCGGTGTGCAACAGAACAGCTAATAAGCTGTAATAATTAGCGGGGTTAAAACCCAAGTGTAATAATTCAAATTACATAGCCAAAGGCTATTATGTCACAGAATGGCATGGGAAGCCATGAAACACAGAATGGCATGAAGCCATATGCAGCGCTGCTAACAGAACCCTATTGACATGCCAAGCTATCCAAACCAATCTTGTTAGGTATACTAGAGCATTTCTCACTTTTAAGTTTCACAATTTTTGGAATTTAAGTTTTAGTGTTACTATTCCATTTGGTCAACAAAAATGTTGACTTTTGCATAGGCAATAGGTACATTCATTTTAATATCATCAACATACCACATTTTGCATTCAAAATTTGCTGGTATTGGTTGCCAATACCATTTCTAAGCCTAATGTTAGTTGGGCAGAATTTTCAATTTTTATGCCTTGTCTTTACTATTCCATTGGTCAATTTTACAGTGAGAATTTGGCAAACTGATCAACATGAAAGTTGTTCTTTATTTTGTCTAGTTGCATTTCCTTTTTTGAATGACACCATTTGGAGTTTTGTAGCTAATGTTATGGTTTAAAAACCACAACTGGCTGGATTGAAATTCTGTCCAAAATTTCTGGACTGACCATATCTATAGTGCAATGAACAGTGACTGCAACTCACCTTTTGAATATGTTCTGGTCATAATTTGTGTTAGATTTCTTCATGGAAGTTGTTGGAATATATCTTAGCTTGTTGCTGGTAAAATTTCAGGTCAATTGGACCTTTCTACACTGATTTATGGCCAAATGACCAAATACTGTTCATTTGGTCATTTTGCCCAGGCAGACTGCAGGTCACCCGGATTAGGACAAGCTTTTGGTCCACATAGTTTTGTTTTATGGGCATGGTTTCTTCACCAAAGTTGTGCCATTATGTGTCTAGTTTTATTTCCAATTGGTCTTGCACCAATTGAACCTCTACAATTCAAGTTATGGCTGCCCAAACCTGCTAGACTCAAGTCTAATTCTACAGGTCACTCTAATAGCAGCCACACTAAACCCAAATCCCAACACTCAACACACTTCATTTTTTATTTAAATAGAACTAAATGGTCACTAATTGACCATTAATACCTATTTTCATCATCACATGGTCAAAGTCCCATTTTTCCACCCAAAACCCTAACTCACACATTACCATTCATGCATTTTCATTGCATTTCTTCAATCCACTTACAAGATGCACATTAAGGGCTGCCATAATAACCTTTTAACTTCATTAAACTCATCACAAACCATGGCTGCCAAAAATTTAGGGTTTACATACAAATGGCATTCAATAAATTTTCTTTGTAATTTACACTCATTCAAAGTCCTTAACATGAATTTAAAGTAAAATTCATGGTTAGGTCACTAACCTCTATGGAGTGAGATTTTCCCACTTGCTAAAGCTCTTGTTTTCCTCTTCTTTTTGCTCCCAAAAGAATCACCAAGGTATAAAAACAAGTTTTTTGTGTTGACAATTAGGATTTTTTGGTGGAAGAAAGCTAGGGAAAATCAAGCTTGAAAAAGCTTGTTCATGGTGGGAGTGTTGATGTCAAGGAGAAGAAGAGAAGAAGGTGTTCTGATTTTTTTTCATTTTGCAGCCCATTTAGTCTCTTTTAAATATGTTTATGCCATGTGTTAAAATGGGGTTGGTTAGGAGAATCTTAATGACATCACTATGATGTCATAATGCCATTTTCTTTCATTTTCTCTCCATTTCTTGTCTAATTAATTTCAATTAAATTTTTAACAACCTTAGTCATATTTTATGTTATATAAATTATTTATTTAACTAGACAAGTTGGCCAAAAATTATCTCTGATGACGAATGACCAAAATGCCCTCCGTTTGGCTTAACGAGCCAAAATTGTCTGTACCGATTAAAAAATTTTTCTAAGTATTTTCTTGGCATTCTAATGCCATAAGAACTTCAATGACCTTTCTCTAGAGTCCCAAAAATTATTTTATAATTTTTCCCCCTGGTCTAGGGCTTCTAGTTGTGAGAACCGCAACTTCTCACTAGGTTACCCATCGCTAGGGCACCGGCTCATTTAACTTGGTTGTATTTTATTCCTAAAATTTTTCCTAAATTTTTCTTATTAATATTTAAGTTAATTATGGTTCCTCACTTTAGTTTAAATATTTTTCCGGACGTTCTAGCCCGACCGACATCGTCACCAAACATGATGTATGCGGACTGACTAGCTAAAGTGAGGATGTTACAATTCTGTAGAACAATCTGTTAAGGCTGAGGTTCAAGGAGAAGCCCCAACACTGTAGAATGTGAGTGGGTCAGCCACTCCAACTCCTCCTCAAGCACCGCAGTTTTCTGCTTAGTTTGCACAGCAGATGGCTGCATTCTTTGAACAAATGGTGGGAAACTTGCCAACACAAGCTCAGACATAAGCCCCTAAAGCACAACCATAACCCCCAGCAAGACAGTATGAAAAGCTAATGAAATTTGGGGCTACCGAATTCAAAGGAACCGTGGATCCACTGGAACCAGAACAGTGGTTAGAGAGCATAGAACGGGTTTTTAGAAAACTACAATGTGCTAAAGAGTTAAAGTTCGAATATTCAGCATCACTTCTCTAAGGGGATGCATATGACTGGTGGAAGACCATCCCCCATAGCCTGGTAGAGCCACCAGTTGTCACTTTGACAAACTTTCTGAGAGAGTTTAGGCAGAAATGGGTCCTCGACACTTATGTAGATATGAAGCTGCAAGAGTTTTTAAGTCTGAAGCAAGGGGACAAGACCACAGCAGAGTACGAAAGAGACTTCTCTCGATTGAGTCACTATGCTGAAAGCTTGTTCACCACCCCCAGAGACCGGTGCAAGAGGTTTGAGGCTGGGTTAAGGCCTAACTTGAGAATGCAAGTGGGTTCAAACATAAAAAATTCTCAGAGCTAATTTCAAATGCCCTAGAATTGGAAAGGATAGAATAAGAAGGGGCAGTGAAAAAGAGTAGAGAAGAGAAAGAGAAAACAGAAAAAGCTACTGGTCAAACTACAGAAAGTAGTTCGGGGAAGAGAAAACATTTTGGAAGATCTAGCTCATGCAAATCGGGTAGAGGTAGATCTTCTGGACAACAACCACCCCAATTCGATCAGCAAACTCAGCAGACACATAGAAATACGCTGTCGGATCGACTTTGTGAGACTTGTGGTTAACCACATAGTGGAGTATTTTATAGAGCCATAGGAGTATGTTTTAATTATGGAGGGACTCGTCATTTTGCTAAGGATTGCGTAAGTCCATGCAGTTATGGATCATTTACCATGTCAGAAGGATCAGCCCAAGTTTCTACCCCATAGAGTTCACCATCAGTTGGTAGAGGCAGAGGCAGAGGTAGGGGTAGTACACCTCAAAGTCAGAGTACTGTGAATCAGCCAGGATAAGGTAATGCTCCAGCTAGAGTATACACTATGTGACAGAGGGATGAGGATGAGACTTCTGATATTGTTGCTGGTATTTTCTCAATTCTTAACTAAGATATGTATATGTATAAAAATCAATTTTGATATGTTAGTGACTAATCTTTTTAGAATCAGTTTTGGAAGAGTTTGTTAGCAAAAGACATCACCTAGAATACGATAAATTAACGAATATCGATAGATAAAAGGGTTATGGAAGTAAAAAGTTGAATAGTTAGTTCAGATATAATAAAGAAATGTTATGAATATTATCAAGATTATTGACTAAAATGGTCAGAAGACCAATGATTAGGTAAATAGTATTGGTTAAAGTGCTAGGGACTATTATTTAGACTATAAAGCTACGTAGAAATGTGAGAAAAAAATGAGAAAACAACACGTATGATTATTTAAAAACAGATAGTAGACACAATTTCGAGGACGAAATTTCTTTTAAGAAAGGAGGGGGGGAGGGGAATTGTAATACCCTTATATGCATGGCTATGCACTATTTCGGTGAACGGTGTCGGTCCGGACAATTAAGAAGATTAGAACCATGTTTAAGACACCTAGATAAGCCTTGAATTGAAATAAATAATGAGTACCAGATAGTGAAGTATAAATAAGAAAAACAAAGCATAAAAGCATAAATGAGCCTAAGGTCACAGCGATGGGTGACCTTACCGGGAAGTGACTGCGAGGTCAACTGTAATCCTAATTTTGAAAGGAAAATTATGGCACCACAGTCCTAAGAAGTATTGCGAAGCTAGTGGAAAACAGAAAATCATAGAAAAGAGTTTGTAAGTAGGTCAAATAATTAGGTAAGTGTTTTGGAATAAATATCGAATTATTTGCAAATCGGATCAGACCGGCAAGTGGCAAATTGGTCAATTCACCCTTAGAAGTGACTTATGACCTAAATGTACAATAAAATATAGGAAATTAATATTGTAAAATATAGAATAAAAGAGGAAAGGTGTATGAAAAAGAAAAGAAAAAGAAAATTAAAAGAAATCTTTATGACATCACTTAAGTGATGTAAGCATGATACAATCAAGAATTTTTATTTTAATGTAATTAAAGTGGGATAAAGATAATTAAACAAATAAAAACCAAAAAGAAAATTTGAAAGTCCATCTTCTCCATTGTTTTGCTATCACTTTCCTCTTTCATCTCTCTCTCTCATTTTCTCTTCATTTCCACCATTTTTGGACTTAGAAAGCTTAATTTTCTCTAGTTTCTTTCCATAAATTTCTTAAACTCCAACACAAAATCACACTCTTAGGCCTAGATACATCACTTGGGAATAAAAAGGAAGAAGGAAATTGAAGATTGGAGGAGAAGAAAAATTGCTTGAATAAGGTAAGCCAATTTTCACACAATATGCATGGTTTATACATGAAATATAATTGAAATTGATGAAATTATGTAAAGAAACTTGGAAATTTATTCATGTATGGACTTATGGGAAATTTGGCAGCCATGGCAATAGTGGCGTTTATGGTGTTTTAGTAGAATTAAATTGTCACACCCTACTCCCCCGTAAGATGTAACATGATCCCGTAGTACACCTAATAAATTACCATACTTCTCCTACCGGTAACCCATTAAATATGCTACAAGGGATTTTAAAACAATTCTCGATAAATTTAAAACATCGATTAAAATTTGGTGTTATAAAAATTTTTCAAAAGTTTGGCAGAGTGTCGGCTACATTTTGAGAAAATAGTTCTTCAAACTTGAAAAGGAAAACACTCCCAATATGTTTTCTCAAATACAACTCCAATAACTTCATTTTAACTCACAATTCAATTCTCAATAATCAAACCAATTCATTTTCAAAACAATCTCATCATAAAGAACATTTCATTGATTATAAGACTCAACATTTATATCACAATAATTTACATTTAATTACTTACCAAAATATTTTACAAGAGTTTTTATACAACTGCTCAAATAATTTACATACATATTATTACATACATACATTAAAACCTTGGTACATGGGTATACCTGGAGCTGATCTGAATGTCTCTTCAAAGAAGCTTACTCAATTGCTCTATGCTCTTTTCACCTGCGACAGCATACAAAGCTATCGCTGAGTGGTGAACTCAGTGGTGCACAACTATAATTTAAAACATAGTACAATATACCTTAACAAAAATTACAGTAAATAATTTGAAAATTTGGATACTCATCAAATTCCAAAACTCAAAATATTCATTGCCAATAATATAAATCATTTGTATAAAATGACTTTGATCATGAAATTCAATTTATCAAATCATAACTAACCATTTAAGGTAATTCCAACAATTTATGGAAATAAAGATTAATTCTAATAAAATCAATTATACATAAATCTCATTTGAAATCGAAAAACTTTATCTCAAAAACCATTCTTTATCTCAAAAGCCATTCTTTATCTCAAAAACCATTATTTATCTCGAAAACCATTCTTTATCTCAAAAGTCATTCTTTATCTCAAAAATCATTCTTTATCTCAAAAACCATTCTTTATCTCAAAAACCATTCTTTAATTCAAAAACCATTCTTTATCTCGAAAACCATTCTTTATCTCAAAAGCCATTCTTTATCTCAAAAGCCATTCTTTATCTCACTAACTATGCAAGACTAATCCGAAAGGACAATCTTTGAGGTGATTCTAACTCCCTATGGTCGAGTAGGTCGAATCAGATTCTAACTCCCTATGTTCGAGGAGGTTGAATCATCGTGCACAGTACACATCACAATAATGAATCTTCCGAAAGGGCTATAACGTAAAACTTAGATCTAACCTCTAATAAGAGGAGAATCTAAGCCTGTGCACGTACCATGGTAATCAAAACACAACTAACTCCCTTGTTTTCTCAACAAATGAGAGAGATGGGTAATAACCTAGTCAAGCATCTATAGTGATATATAAAACAATATCACAATCCTTTTAGTGAGCATAAATCACAATACAATTCGATTCAAAGTCAATTTCAATATCCAATAATTTTTATGCTCATCACAATTCAAATCATAAATTTGCATTTTTCCATGCAAATTGCCCATCACAATTCAAAACATGTTCTATCACAATTTTCCAAAACATAATTTATTCAATCCACAACAATGCTTAATACTTGTGGAAATACCATTTATCAAAGCTAAATTCATACATACTATAACAATTTCAATAATCATTGAATTAAATCCAATGCTTGTTAAACATAATACATAAGAAAAATATGTCATTTAATCATATGAAATATTCAAAACAAAATCAGTTAAAAACTAGTTGTGCACAAACCTGATTTGAGTTGCCCCTAGGCCTTGACTCAATGTTCCTTATGTTTCCTAATATCCTTTTTAACTGAAATACACAATTTAAAGTATTTCAGTACTCAGTTAAATTGTTTCTAACAATAAAATCCAATATCTATATTTTCTTGGTACTATTCTCTTCAATTCATTTCATTCGTCATCCTATAATGTTGACCCTTAATGCACTATACGTGAGTCAATTCTAATGTTACCAATATGTCACGTTTTATAGCCCTTTAGTGTTGGCATATGTTATCAATTTCATTTCCAAGTGTATTGCATTTTATTGCAATTTTACCGAATTTCGATGTACTATTTTGACCTAGCCGGACGACCTAGTTTCCTCGGTTTTCGAGTTTTGGTCAAAACCACAAACTTGTAGGTCTATGTCTTATTGCACCCAGGGCAAAATTTCAGGTCATTCTGAGTTGTGTAGACCAAGATATGGTCAATTTACCAATGCTGGATAGAATGTACTAAAATGGTAAGCTTAGGTCATTTTTAGGTCATTTTCATTTCAGCCAGTTTTGGTACCCGAAATTGTGCAAGCTATTTGGCTTGGTTCTGGCCATTTCTTGGCTTTGGTGTCTTCATAAGAATTGTAGATCTATGTCTGAACTATCCATGATAAAACTTTCAGGTCAATTGGACATATTTTGAGTGAGTTATGGTCCTCCTAATGAGTGCTGTTCATATGGTCAAAAATTCTGGCCCGCACTTACCTATTCCGGATTTGGTCAATTCTCATGTCACTTTGTGGACAGAATTTAGGTAAGCTTCCTTCATGAAAGTTGACACTTTTTGTGCCTTGTTTCACCTCCAATTGGTCTCATACCAATTGGAGTCACACACTTAAGGTTCTAAGCTAAAACATACACTATCGTACTACACATTCTTCATCACTTACCAATTACACATTCTATACTTACCAAGCTAACTCTTTCATGCCAATTCTGTTTTGGTACCATAACATTAACACACTTTACATCACATTTTGTTCATTTTGAGCAGCTTGTAACCACTTTCAACATACACATTATAACTCAGAATTTTCAAAGTCTAATTACACAATTTAACCACATGAACATACCCCATTTACATATCCAATTCCAATCTATTATACACATATACATGCTGCCACCATAAACAACATAATTTAATAAGCCAAACCATGAAACAACACATTTCAACTACACTTTAAAAGTTGTCGAATTACACATCTCTTTCAAATTGCTTCCAAGCTTCCAAAACCAAGTGCACTATCACACATACGCTTAGTATACATTATCCAAATTATTTCTATAAACATAAACACTTATACCAACATCTTAAACAACCATTTACAAGTGAAAGCAAACAACAAATAGTGAGTTTCCATGGCTGCTGAAATAGTGTACCACCATTACTCCATCAAACTTTAAAATTTCTTCCACAAAATAACTCTCTACAACATTCACTCAAAGTTTAATGAAGCAAGATTGAAAAATGCACATTTACCTCTTTTGGACTTATTCAAAACTCCACCAAAACTTATCTTTCTTGCTCCAAGTATACTGCCCAAGGTATATTGGTCAAGTTTAATGAAGGAAGCTAGTGTAAAGGATGGCTAAATCAATGGTGGACTTAAGCTTTATGGTGGACGGCCATGGGAGAACTTGGAAGAGCTTGGGTTCGGCTAGTTCTCCACATGAGGTTGAAGATGAATTTTTAACATCCCAAATGTCCCTTTAGGTGTCCAAAGGCTGAAGTTAGTGGAGCACTATTAAAACTTATAATGGTTATTTATTTAAAGTTTCCAATTTTTTCAATTTGGCCACCACACTTTCACTATTTACATAATGTATCTCATTTTAATTTTTCATGACATTTTTCAAGTGTAATATCATTTATTTTTAATGGAAATTTAGGTCAAAAGGCAACTCGGGATGTCAAATAACCACAATGTCCCTATTCGGGTTGCATTCCCGATTTTTCGGTAACACTGAGTTTTATCGTTTTCTCGATTTCTCATTTTTCTTGGTACTAATTAATTAATTTTTATTTGATATTTCTAATTAAATTTATACTTCAATAATTCTTTAATTATATCTCAAAACTGAATTTCGAGGGTTTCCTGCGTCTTGGGGTTAGCTATTGCCTGCGCCGTAACTTCCTCGTGCGGTCACCCATCGCTGCGGTGTTGGCTCGTTTAACTTAGTTTTATTTCATTGCTATTATTTTTTCTTTGTTTTTCTTGTATTTTCTTTTATTGTATTTCATTATTTTATGTCTCCTCACTAATAATTAAATGTAGTTCTAGGCATCTTAGCTATCCGGACTGACACTAGTTACCAGAACAGTAGAACGCACTACCGAACATAGGGGTGCTACATAAATGTGTAAGTGCTTGAATGAGTGTGTAGAAGATGATTGTGCACTTTGATTTAACTAATTGAGCCATTTGTAAAAATTAGGGTTCTTAGCACTTAGGATTTGGGAAAAGAATTGTAGAAAATGGTCAATGGATGCAAATGATCTTAATGAGGGTTAGAAATGGTCAATTGAGACCATTTGTGGTGTGTGTGAAGTGATAGAACCAAGTTACAATTCAGATTGGTTACAGTTAGTATGCTGATAGCTTGACCTAGGTCCCTTTCAAGGACCAAAACTGAAAATTTACCAACCCAATTGGTGTTAGGCCAATTGGGAATGAAACTAGACACAAAATGGACCATTTTTTCTTTAGGAATCATGCCTAGAAAATGACCATAACTTAGTGAACAATTAGGCCAAATCTGGATTTGGGCACACTGCCCTGTACAAAAATGACCAAATGAATAGTAGTTACTTAAATGACCATAACTTGGTATAGGAAGGTCCAAATGACCTGAATCTTATACCGATGGAAACCTAATATATAACCCTACAACTTTCATGAAGAAAATAAACCCAAATTTTGACCATAACCTATATGAAAAGTCACCTGCAGTCAGTACACAAAAACTGCCAGTATCCAGAAAATGCCCAAAATTCTGGGTGACACCAAATCCGGCTAGCCCCATTCAAGTAGTCATATCTTGGGCTTCAAAACTCCAAATGGAGTGATTTAAAAAGGGAATTAAAGTTAGGACAACAAGGAACAACTCCTACGAAGAAAACTTTGCCAAATTCTAGCAGTAACATGATCAATGGAACAGTACAAAACAGGACACAAAATCTGGAAAATTTGAAATTGTACCTAGGAAACCTAAAAATCTAAAGAGCAATTAAAACCAATAAAATTGGTAAACAAAATGTGGTATGTGTGTAACACGCTCACTGTAGCAATTCCGCACATTCTACTGTTCCGGTGGCCGGTGTCGGTCCGGACAGCTAGAACGTCTGGAAAAATAATTAGACTAGAGTGAGGAGTCATAAATAACTCAAATATTAATAAGAAAAATTTAGGAAAAATTTTAGAAATAAAATACAACCAAGTTAAATGAGCCGGTGCCATAGCGATGGGTAACCCAGTGGGAAGTTGCGGTTCTCGCAACTAGGAGCCCTAGACCCGGGAGAAAATTTATAAAATAATTTTTGAGACTCCAGAGAAGGGTCATTGAGGTTTTTATGGCATTAGAATGCCAAGGAAATGCTTAGAAAAAATTTTCAATTGGTACAGATAATTTTGGCTCAATATGCCAAACGGAGGGCATTTTGGTCATTTCGTCTTCAGAGATGATTTTTGGACGACTTGTCCAGTTAAGTAAATAATTATTATGACATAAAATATGAATAAATATTGCTACAAATTAAATTGAAATTGAGTAGAAAAGAAAAAAAAAAAATGAATTAAATAAGAAATTATGACATCATATGATGTCATTAATCACTCTCCACCCAATCACAAATTGACAAGCCTCTTAAAAGGGATAAAAACTAAATAAAAAAGAGACAAAATGAAAACCAATCTGCACTTGTCTTCCCCAATCACCCGTAACAATGGAAAAAAAGGAGAGAGGAGAGGGTTTCCACAATAGTTCAAGCTTCCAAGCTTGGAAACCTTGCTTATCTTGCACCAAAAACCCTAGATCCATTCAATAAAAATTACCCCCACAACTTGTAGGAGTCTTTGGCAGCCAAGAAAAGCCAAGAAAGTGAAGGAATTGCTTGGGAAAATTCTGCTCAAAAAGGGTTAGTGCACTAAACAATTTCTTTTCTTTCTTTAATCTTGTAAGCATGCTAAATCAAGTAGAAATTGTATGAAATAAAAAGAAAAACTTGAGTAAATGAAATATTTAAATTTGGCAGCCATGAGAAATTTTAAGGATTGTTGGTTTTTTATGAAATTAAGTGGCTTAATTATGTTATTGATGAGTATAGATGATGGATAAAGTGATTTGGTATGAGTTTGGTGTGTGTATGCCATGAATTGGAAATTGGAGTTAGGGTTTGAGCATGAAATTGAGACTTTGATCATGTAATGATGAAAGTGAGTTTTAATGGTCAATTAGTGACCATTTGGTTATTGGTAAACAAGAAATGAAGTGTGTTTAGTGATGGGATTTAGGTTTAGTGTGGCTGCCCTAGGTGACCTACAGAATTGGACATGAGTCTAGCAGGTTTGGGCAGCCATAACTTGAATTGTAGAGGTTTAATTAGTGTTTTGCCAATTGGACATGAAACTAGACACATAATGGCACAACTTTGGTGAAGAAACCATGCCCAGAAAACCATACCAAGTTGACCAAAAGTTTGCCCTAATCTGGGTGACCTACAATCTGCCTGGGCAAAATGACCAAATGAACAGTGTTTGGTCATTTGGCCATAACTCAATGTAGAAAGGTCCAATTGACCTGAAATTTTACCAGCAACAAGCTGAGATATAGACCAACAACTTTTATGAAGAAACCTGACTTAAATTATGACCATAACCTAGTCAAATTGCCAACCCAGCTCGAGTTACCAAATCTGCCAGTAACAATTTTACCCAGAATTTTGGGTTCTGCCCAATCCGACCAGTTATGGTAAAATGACCATAACTTGAGCTACAAAACTCCAAATGGAGTGATTGAAAAAGGGAATTAAAGAAGACACAATAAGGAACAACTTTGATGAAGAAAGGTTAGCTCAGTTTCCACTCTAAAATTGTCCAATGGAACAGTAAACTTAGGTAGTAATAACTGAAAATTTAGAAATGCATCTAGGGGACTTTAAATTGCAATTGGCAATTAATACTAGCAAATGTAAAACTCAAAATGTGGGATCTTGGTGTAATTAGAATTAATATATCCATTAAGTATAAAAAAGTCAACATTTTGGTTGACTAGTAAGGTGAATAGTAATCAAAATGATTAGTAAATTAAGATGAAGACCTAGAACAAATTCTAAGCTTAAATGCTTAGAATTGTATGACAAATGTGGACTATGCATCCTAGTCAAAATTGTTAAAAAGAAATTAAGGCCATAAATTTGAAATCCATGAAATATTCATGGATTACTTGAAACATGAAAAATAAGTCACCTAATTGATGTGAATAGATAGTTAAGGCTTATATGCCCATCACAAATGAAATTCATAAAATATTAGTAACTCAACTTGAAATATAAAATTTGTAATTACATAAGTAGATTTTTGAATGTATAAATGAGAAAGGAAAAATGTTTTGAATACAATGGTACATGTGAACCATTGTTTAGAAATGTGATCAATATGAATAACATAATGAATGAATAAATGAGTCATATTAATGTATGAATGAGACATTAGTTCTCATTATTGTAGAGAGGAGAAGTATTTTGAGTACAATGGCATAAAAGGATAATTGATGTGAATTGTGATCATATAAATGATCAAATGAATGTATGAATTATAATTGAAATTTATCATGAAATAATGAAGTCATAAAACACAATATATTAATATTTAATGATATTATGTGCCCTTGTATTGCCTAGACATGTGTGTCAGATTTGATAGTTTGGCATGCCAATAGGGTATTGTTTTAGCAGTACTTCGAAAGGCTTTATGCCGGTATTCATGGCTTTATGCCCGTATTCATGAGTTTATGCCCGCATTCATGGCTTTATGCCTGTATTCATAGCTTTTATGCCCGATTATGTATTATCATGGCTTTTTAGCCATACTGACTGCATACGTGGTTGACGTTCTGCGTCCCATGGTATGACGGCCCGAGACACCATGGTGTCCAGTGCCAACGACCCGTTATCCAGTTTAGTCAGCCTGTCATAGGTTACTTGGGCAGTGAAATTTATTGAGATAAGTTAATAATATTAGCAATTAAAAATATTAGAAATTAAATAAAATATATAAGTAAGATGACCTAAAATAAATTAGGATAGTTATTTATTAGAAAGAATTCAAATGAACTGGACAGATATTAAAATTTACTTATTATGAGATAATATGAGACAACCTAGTAAGTATAGAGAAAATGCTAAAAGATTAGCAAAGAAAATTATAACATAAATAAATATTGCAAATGTGACTTATATAATAATATAAGCATAAATTTATTATTTTCAGATCATTTTTTTTTGTACATTATTACTGTACATTGGCAAAATAAACACTTTCAAAGAAGACTAAATTAGGATAAAACATATTAAATTTTAGAAACTGCACGTGAAGTATAAATAAATCTTAATTATTTGAATTATGTTTTATTTCTATCTTTATTTGTATATTATTTCCTTGTTATATTATTGCACCACTAAGCAGCAATGCTTAGCGCGATGGAATTGTTTCCTTCGCGCAGGTACTGAAGCTAGAACCCAATGGACGTTTGACTGGGAATTTTGGGAGTTCTGATATGCAGAAGTGTCTAAAGTATTCAAGGTTGTCACATCCTCAGCAATGCATATAGATAGGGCCCATATAGATTATATTTTATATTTTGTACAAAATGCTTAGAATTGTATTGTAATGTATATTATGAACAGGTAATTAATAGGAATGCGATGTAAATTAATTAATTAGCTTTTTCATACGTAATTAATTTATATATCATGTAAATTATGAAATTTTGTAATTATTTTGTAAATTATGTAAATTAAGGAAATTTGAAAATTTTGCTTATGTAATTTGAGAATGTTTACATATGAATTGAGTATGAATGGAAATGTATGGAAATGATTATGAAATTGAAATGTATGGATGAGATTTGAAATATGAGAAAATTATGAGAATGATTGATGAGATAATTATGATTAGCATGGATAAGATTTTATTTTAGAAATATTGTTGAATTGAATTTCAAATAGGTGAATATTGAAATACGCCAAACGATAATAAAATAGGGGAAACTCCGCTGGTTTCTCCATCGAAAAATAATTAATATTAAATTAAATGAATTCAAAATTATTTAGAAAAAAATAAAGTAAGATAAGTTAGGGTGCTCCGGCACCGATTGTAGCATGCCTTGCTCTGCTACACTGTAGTCGGGTGAAAGGTGTTACAATGTGGGTGAAATTGAAATCTCTATGCCTATTAAGCCTAAGAAAGTCAACAAATTGACTTGATTAGTATTATGAATAGTAATCCCGAAATGAAAATTTCCAAGAACATTAGTTTAAGCATATTGGGGCTAGAATTAAGTATATATGAATTAATTATTAGATTTATTGTGAGATAAGTTACTGAAACACTATAAATTGCGTGTTTCAGCTGAAAAAGTGTCACACCCTACCCCTCTGTAAGGCATAATATGATCCCGTAGTATACCTAATGAATTATCAACTTCGCCTACTGATAACCCATTAAATACACTGCAAGGGATTTTCAAAACTTTTCTTACTTCTTTTACAGTGGTGAGCACTATTTACAGGTGTTAAAAACTTTTTTGAACTGAAGTGAATTAGCTAACACATTTAGACTATTAGTAATTTCTGTAAAAATTTTGGCAGAGTGCGCTCTGTAATTTGGATAAAACAGTTCTTCAAAAACCTGTAGAAAGCACTTCAATATTTTTCTCAATCTCATAATTCAACACAAATCTACAATAATTTTTCAAAGACTGAGATATAAGAAATATAATACAATTTTTACAAGTCAAAATAACTCATAATTTACTTTACAACTTCAATGTACAATTTTAATTTACAACTGCTCAAAATCAAGAACAATATATACATACAATGAACATACATTATGGCACAAAATGCAAAATGTGGTATACTCAATATACCCGATGATCTCTCAGTGTAGTACTAGCAGCCTAGTCTACTGCCTTGTGATTCTGTCTACCTGCGACAGCAATGAAAAGCTATCGCTGAGTAAAATTTACTCAGTGGTGCATAATAACAATTCGAAATGCGATATATAAACCTTTTATTGACAATTCACAAATCAAATAATTCACAATTCCATTTCACAATTTACAAAGTTCATATAACACAAAATTGATCAAATAACTGAATAACACAGTTTTGCCAATCAATAACATAATTTGATCAAATAACTGAATAACACAGTTTTTCCCATCAATAACACAATTGGATCAAATAACTGAACAATACAGTGTTGTCGATCAATATCACAATTTAAGCCATGACATAATTTTTTTTGCACAAGCCGTGTTGTACACCACGACAAGACACACTCACCCCAATAATCGAAATCAATGAGGGAGGAAGCTAGCTAAATGATGAGTACTCATCCATACTCACCTCAGACTGGCAAGTCAAAGAGGGAGGAATATAGTGTACCTATCAGAGCACTTACAGGCGTTACGTATCGCCATCCCTGCAAGCTCCTGAGTTCACTCGTGAGAGTTCCCAAGAATCGTAGGCGTTACGTATCGCCGTCCCTACTTTGCTTTGATAACACTAAACACATTTTATCTCAAATTTCCAAAGTCATAATTTCATTCACAAGATGGCAACACAATTCATAATTAACTTTAACTTTCACAAATCACACTAAATCAATTTTTCCACAGTTTCAAACCATTTACAATGCTTTTCAAGCAATAAGTATCCATTCAAATACATTTCCATAATTGAAAACAATAATATACAAATAGTCATAATTTATTTCAATTGTAAAATTCAAAAGAAATAACTGTTGTGCACAAACACAATTTAAAACAATAACACACAAATAATCCTAATTTATTTCAATTGAAAATTTCAAAAGGAATAGCTATTGTGCACAAATAAAATTTAAAACAATAACACACAAATAATCATAATTTATTTCAATTGAAAATTTCAAAAGGAATAGCTATTGTGCACAAACACAATTTAAAATAATAATGTATAATAGTCATAATTCATTTCAATTGAAAAATTCAAAAGAAATAGCCGTTGTGCACAAACACAATTTAAAACAATAACACACAAATAATCATAATTTATTTCAATTGAAAATTTCAAAAGGAATTGCTATTGTGCACAAATACAATTTAAAACAATAACACACAAATAATCATAATTTATTTCAATTGAAAACTTCAAAAGGAATAGCTATTGTGCACAAACACAATTTAAAATAATAATGTATAATAGTCATAATTCATTTCAATTAAAAAATTCAAAAGAAATAGCCGTTATGCACAAACCTCTGATAACTTTCACCTGGCCTTGACTCAGTGTTTTCTTCCCTTTTCCTGAGTCTTTGCTAACTGAGAAACACAATTTGAAGTGTTTTAGTACTTAATTAAACTGTCTATAATGATAATGTTTGATAAGTAATTCATGGAATGCTATTATTTGCTTAATCAACCTAATATGTCGACCCTCGGTGCATGCTAGGTAATTTAGGTTTTAATGTTACTAATATGTCACATTCGATAATCTTTTAGGGTTGGTACATGTTACCAAATTCATTTCCATGTATATTGCGTTTTCTTGCAATTTGCTGGATTCCGGGATACTAGTCTGACCTAGCCGGACGACCTAGTTCCCTTGGTTTTCGGGTTTCAGTCAAAATGACAAACTTGTAGATCTATGTCTTATTGCACGCGGGGCAAAATTTCCGGTCATTCTGAGTTATGTAGACCGAGTTATGGTCATTTTACTATTGCTGGTCAAATTGCATCAAAATTGGTCACTTTAGGTCATTTTAGGTCAATTTTGGTTCGGCCAGTTTTTGGACCCGAACTTGTGCAAGCTGTTTGACTTGCTTCTGGTCATTTCTGGGCTTTGGTGTCTTCATAAGACTTGTAGATATGGGTCTTAACTATTCATGGTCAAAATTTCAGGTCAATTGGACCTGTTTTGAGTGAGTTATGGCCTAAACACTAACTGCTGCCCAAATGGTCAATTTTCAGGCCTTATTTGCACTTAATCCGGATTTGGTCATTTTTCAAGCTACCTTGCAAGCAGAATTTTGGTATGCTTCCTTCATGAAAGTTGGTACATTTTGTGTCTAGTCTCACCTCCAATTGGTCTCATACCAATTGGAGCCACACACTTAAAGTTCTAGGCCTAAAACTCAAACTGCCTTATTGCATTTCTTTCATACACATCAAGGATCACTTTTAACACTCAACAAACTCAACATTCAAGCCAATTCTAGTTGTACCATAACCTAAACATAATTCACAACATATTATAGGTCATTTTGGCAGCTTACAATCACATTCAACATATACCATAAAGTGCAGAATTTGTCAAACTCAATTTACAACAATTCAAGCACCTAACCATAACACTTTTACATGTCCAACCTCACACCATCATATATACACTCAAACTGCCATAACATCCAATACAAGTCAACATTAATATACCATAAACCAAGCATGAATTCCAGCATTCTTCAAGAGTCAACAAACTGCCGCAATGATACATTTACATTCCATTAATTTCCAAGCTTCAAATTTCAATACACATTTACATATACTAAGTATAATCACCCAAATAATTTCCTACACAATATACATTTAATCAATCCTTTAATTCACCATTTACAAGCAAAAATAAATTGTCTTCAAGGTGTTTCCATGGCTGCCAAAAGTACACTTCCCCATTCAACATCAAACCTCAAAAATCTCTCCATAAATCAAACGCCCATAACATCCTTACAAACTTTAATTAAAAAATAATAAAAAACACAAACTTACCACTTTGGAAATTCTTCAAAACTCCACAAAAACTTTCATTTCTTACTGCCTATCAACTGCCCATGATGTCTAGAACACTTTTAATTGAGAACAATTGGAGAAATTGTGGCTTGATCATTAGGAGTGGAGCTTGCATGCAAGGTGTGGCCATGGTGGACAATGGGAGAATTTAGGAGAATTGGAATTCGGCTAAGATGAAAAAATGAAGAAGAGGATGTTAGTGCTGCCCTCTTTGTCCACTAATGGCCTTAAATCAGTCCACTAATTGTCCACTAATGCTCCAATTAACTTAAATAAATAATATTATAATTAAACTTTTAATTATTTCCATATTTTTCCACTTAGTTTCTCTTAATTATTCTACACATGGAATTTCATTTTTCATGGATTTTCAAAATTTAATACCACTTATTTTTAATGAACATTGAGGTCAAAAAGTCAACTCGGGGTGTCAAATGACCACAATGCCCCTGTTTGGGTTGCATTCCCGACTTTTCGGTAATACCAAGTTTTGTCCGTTTTTTGATATCTCACTTTTCTTTGTACTAACTATTTAATTTTTATTTAATATTTCTTATGGTATTTATACTTCAATAGGTGTCTATTTAAGTCTTAAAAATATTTTACAGGGTTTCCTGTGGTCCAGGGCTAGTCAACGGTCCACGCCGTGACTTTCCTGTGCGGTCACCCATCGCTAGGGTTCTCGGCTCGCTTAACTTGGTTGCATTTCTTTACTATTATTTTTTCTTTGTTTTTCTTGTGTTTTCTTTTCTTGTAT
Organism: Hevea brasiliensis; assembly: GCF_030052815.1. Classification (NCBI taxonomy): domain Eukaryota; kingdom Viridiplantae; phylum Streptophyta; class Magnoliopsida; order Malpighiales; family Euphorbiaceae; genus Hevea; species Hevea brasiliensis. The sequence goes on along the minus strand of NC_079499.1, from coordinate 60,543,496 downwards.
TTCATTATTTTATGTCTCCTCACTCATATAAAAGTGTAGTTCTAGGCATCCTAGCTGTCCGGAAAACACTGGTCACCGGAACAGTAGAATGCACTACTGAACATAGGGGTGTGACAAAAAGACCTGGATAAGGATAGGGCAAACTGAGTCAAGGCCTAGAGGCGACTCACATCAGTTTTGTGCACAATAACTTTTTACTTTTGATTTACTATTAGAAAATTTATTTGAATACATTTTGGAGCAATTTATGATAAACAATACTTTGAGAAATGTTGTGTTGCCTACTTTGTAAATGGAAATTTGAAATGAAAATTGCGATTTGTGGTTTGTATGAAATATTTAAATGTTGTGATTTGAAATTATTTTTTATTCACACTTGGCATGGCAGTCACTTACTATGTTCCTTCTCTACTTGTGGGGTTGAGTTTGATATTTGATCACTTTCCTCCCTCTCTGGCTTATCAGTCTGAGGTGAGTTTAGTTGAGTACTCATTAGCTAGCTAGCTACCTCTCTCATTGATTTCAATTAGTGGGGTGAGTTTGCCTTGTCGTGGTGTACAACATGGCATATTTGGAAATTTTATCTCATGGCCAAAGTTGTGTTATTGATTGGCAACACTATGTTTATTAAATTGTTTGATCAAATTTATGTTATATTAAGCTTTAAAAATTATGAAATATTTAAATTGTGATTTGTGATAAATGTGATTTGAAAATTAAAATGTGATTGTGAAATATTTGAAATGCGAATTAATAACAAATGTTTTATAGTTTGCATTTTATATTTTATTGTGCACCACTGAGTATTTTTATATTCAGCGATAGCTTCTTTTACTGTCGCAGATAGAAGCAAGGAGAAAGCAGCAGAGTATGCTGCTGTTGATAAGACTACACTGACTTTTTATGGGCATTTATTTATACCCTTGTAAATTTAACTTAATGTAAATAATCTTTTGTTCATTTGTATCTTAGTAGTTAGATGAGCAGTTGTACATTAATATTGTAATAATATTATTTTTTGTTTTTCTTTTGTAAATTAAGATTTGTGTATGTAAATTTAATTTAATGCAATGTTTATGAGTTTATCAAATTATTTTGAAAAAATTTTTAGTTGTGAATTTTGAATTGAAATTTGGTTGAATTGTATTGATTTGAGGATATATTGGCGGTTGGGGTTGAGAAATGAAATTATTGGGAGTGTTTTCATAGGTTTTGAAGAATTGGGTTTTCTCAATTATAGACGGCACTCTGCCAAAATTTTTATAAAATTTGTGGAAACTTTAAATTGATTTAAAATTTGATATGTGTTTTAACTTCAAATAAAAGTTTTTATTTCCTACCAAAGATGCTCACTATCTTCAAAAAGTAAGAAAATTGTTTTAAAATCCCTTGTAGTGTATTTAATTGGTTATCAGTAGGTGAAGTTCAGTAATTCATTAAGTATACTACGGGATCATATTATGCCTTACAGAGGGGTAAGGTGTGACATTTCTTCCAACTTTCCTTGGGTTTTATGGCTGGCTATGGAGGTTTATCAAGGCTGCCAACTATTTTTGTGATGGAAGATAATGGTTTGGAAGCTTGAAATGGTGTTTTAATGATAGGAAAATGAAAAAATTTAAGAGGAAAATGGAGAAGAGAGGGTTGGACGGGAGAATGGCTGGAGAAGAAGATGGCTTTTTCCAATTTTTAACTCATTTATCTCTTTTATATTCATTAATTAGATTTGTCAAATTTTAATTGGTTAAACTTTTTAATTGCATCATCCTTACATGTGCATGATATCATAAGTCTCATTTAATTTCATTTTCTTTTCTTCTTTCTTTTACTCATTTTTAATTAATTTTCCATCAATATTAGTTTCACATTTTATGTCATAAATTTCACTTACTCGACTAAACAAGTTGGTAAAAAATCATCTCTGAAGGTTAAATGACCAAAATGCCCTTCATTTAGCTTATTGAGCTAAAGTTGTCTATACCGATTGATTTAATTTTCTTAGCATTTTCTTGTCATTCTATTGTCATCCAAACCTCAATAACTCTTTTCTGGAGTCCTAGAAATTATTTCACAAGGTTTTCCCATTGGTATAGGGTCGACAACTGTCTTCACAGTTGCTTCTCCGTTAGGTCACCCATCGCCGGGGTACCGGCTTATTTAATATTATTGCATTTCATTTCCAAACTTTTTCTTAATTTTTCTTAAATATAGTTCTAGACATTCTGGCTCTCCGGACAACCATTGGTTACTGAAACAGTAGAATGTACGGAACTACCTAAAGTGAGGGCATTACAATATCTTTTAGAAAGGTGGACTATCAAATAATAAGCCTAAACCCTCCCTGTATGCTTAACCAAAATGACCTAAGCTCAAAGCCTTAGCCCAAAAACCAATTTCCCAGGTTCAGGAGAAAAATATATCATGTGATCCTATGTTGAGTGAGATATCTGGTGAAAAGGAAGGAAGGAAGGAAAGAAAATGAAAATGGCTCAATACCTTATGAGGCTATGGTGGCTAGCGAAAAGCCACCCCAGGCATAATGAATCTCCTATGTTGGAATTGTCAGGGGGCTAGGCCTCCCCTGACAGTGAAAGTTCTACAAGAGCTTATCTCTATAAATAATCCCAGTGTGGTGTTTCTCTTTGAATCCAAAAATAAGTCTAGTTATATGGAAAAATGAAGACATCATTTTGGTTTTCAATTTTCTTTCTATGTTGAGCTAATAGGGTCTTCTGGGGGTTTAGTTTTGTGGTGGAGGGATAGCTTTCCTTTGTAGATTTTGTAGTATTGTCAAAGGTGGATTGATGTTATAGTGTCTCTTAATTCTCCTTGGCATATTTCCTTTGTATATGGGGATCCTGAATTACGGGGGAGGTTGAATTTTTTTAATAATTTGAGGAATTTAAATTTGAAAAGTGGATGCCTTGGTTGATCATAGGTGATTTTAATGTATGCAGTGCTCAATCTAACAAATGGGGAGGTGGTTGTTTTAATCGTTTGATTGTAAGGGCTTTTGTATACTTCCTCTTTGATGATCGTTATGGAATACCTTTCAATAATATCTTTCATATTATTCCCAATGTTGTGTCTGAAGAAATGAATTCTGCTCTCTGCACTCCCATTTCAGAATCTGAAATTATTGAAGTTATGTTCAGTTTGGGTGCTTATAAAGCCCCTAACTCAGATGGTTATTAAGAAATATTTTACCAATAATTTTAGGAGATCATTAAAGGCGATGTTATTGGAATGGTGGTAGATTTTTATCACCCAAATGTTCCTCTAAACCATGTCAACTCAACAAACATTACTTTAATTCCAAAGGTTCAATGCCCTCAAACTTTCTTTGATTCAAGACTGATTAGTCTTTATAATTTTTCAGATAAAGTTGTGTCAAAGCTGCTAGCTAATTGGCCGAAACCATGGTTAAATTAGTTTATATCTCCCTTTGCAAGCAGTGTTTATCCCTTACTGCAGCATTCATGATAATATTAGTATAGCCTATGAGGCTTTTCATGAATTAAAAAGGAGAAGATCAGGGAAATTCCATGCAATGGCAATAAAAGTTGATATTCATAAGGTGTATGACTCAGTGAATTGGGATTTTCTCATTGTTGTGATGAGGCTGATGGGGTCTAGTGAAAAATGGTTGAATTGGATCTTTTATTGTGTCTGCTCAATTGAATATTTAATTATTGTTAATGGAGAATAGCTCCCATCTTTCAAACCTTCTGGGCGTCTTCACCAAGGGGATCCCTTATCCTCTTACCTTTTTTTAATTGGCTCTGATGTGCTCTCCAAGATGATTGAGTAGGCTATTGAGGGGAATTTTATTTGTGGCTATAAGATTAATAGGCACTGTCTAGCTTTATCTCACCTTTTGTTTGCTGGCTATACTAATTTGTGTAGGAAAGCATCGATAGAGAAGGTTGATAACTTTTAGCAAATTCTTAAAGATTTTGGTAGGGTCTCTAGACAGTAGATCTATAAAATAAAATCGAATATCTTTTTAAGTCGAAATACACCTCCTCACATTCAAAGAGCTATTTCCTATGTTTTGGGCATTCCTAACTTGGTTCTTTGTCCAAGTATCTTGGTCTTCCAATGGTTTAGGGAAGATCAAAAAGCCAAGCTCTATCCTTCCTAAAGGAGAGGATGTTAAGTAAATTAAAAAGGTGGAAGTGCAAACTTTTGTCTTAAGTAGGCAGAGAAGTGCTTATAAAAGCAGTTATTCAAGCCATCCCCTCCTTTGTTATGGCTACTTTAAGATTTCATAGGGTGTGGTTAAAGATTTTCATCACCTTGCTGTAAAATTCTGGTGGTAGCACTCTAAGGATAAATCAAATATTCATTGGCTTAGCTGGAAGAGGTTGACCTGCAATAAAAGGGATGGTGGTATTGGATTTAGGGATTTTAATTTGCTTAATGATGCCTTTCTTACTACGCAGGCATAGCAGCTTATGAATTATCCTCAATCTTTATGGGCTCGTTTGATGAAAAGTATCTATTTTCCATTTTCTAATTTCATGGAAGCTAAGGAAAAATATTTTTCTTCATGGCGATGGAGGAGTTTGTAACACCCCCTACCCGATCTATAGTGAAACTGAGCAAATGAATGCTATATTCTGTGCATGGAGTACCTAAACTTGTATTAGAATAATTTTCTTTCTTAATGTTTACTTTTTAATTTTTTAATAAATTTCAAATGAAAAAACTGTAAGAGTTTTCCCTAAACATTTAACATTCACCTGTTAATAACAATATTTATAATTTCTAATTGCAACAATATTGACAATAAATTCTCATCATATTTGTATTCAACTTAATTCCTTCATCATATAACATATATTCAGACATCCTTTAGTTAAATATATAAGTTTACTAATTTGTAAATGCAACAAAATATGTTTATACTTATATTTACTGTTATTCAAAATAAATTTACATCATGTATTTTTAATACATGACAAATGGGCATACAAAAAGGAGTGACAAAATGAATATAGTGTTGATAGTGCTTCTACCACAAAATCCAAGTGTAAGATAACTTCGGACTTTCCTGCAGATCCACCCTCTCCTCTCCTGTCTAACTATCTACTCCTTACCTTCTGTACCTGCGCGAGAAAAAAACCTACACGCTAAGCTTTACAGCTTAGTGGTGCACTCTTAATTTAAAAAAAATAAAAGCAAAACTTGTATACATACTATAAGAGATTTTAAAAAAATAATGTTTAAAAATAAAGAAACTCAAAAAATACTGAATCGATTAAATGATACAATGATTATATGAAATCTTTAAAGTTCAAGGTTTAACATAATTCTCATTTTATTTGTGTATATTTTCTTAATTAAATCACATTTTAAGATTTATTATGTGGCCACAGTAACCTACGACAGTACTGTATAGACTGGATATGGGACTCCCGATACTGAACACTCAGTGACTCTGACCGGTTTAACAATGGGCACTCGTTGCCTCTATATAACTGTCAACATAGACTCCTAGTACTGAACACTCGGTGTCTCTGACTGTTTCAATAATGGGCACTCGGTGCCTCTATATAATTATCAATATGAACTATAATAAAATTCGGCACTAAAAGCTATGGATAAAGAATCACTCATTGGGCACTCAGTGCCTCTAATAGACATTCATCAATCCAGTAACATAATTAATGCAGTACTGCTAATGATGTTCCCTATTGGCACGTCAATTTATCCAAACCTATGATTCACTGTATAGGTTTACCCGAGCTTAATAAGGTAATTATCATTTTTATTTTTACATGATTTAATTAACAATATTTGTATGCACAAAAACTTTTCTCATTACCATATTCTCATTTAGGCATTTTATCAAACACTTGGTGTGCAAAATTCGCATGCCAAAATAAACTAGTTTCCTTTATTTTTTGGACCCCCAGAAAATACCTTTGTATTTTTCATCAAAAATACTTTAATCCTACAATTGGAACCAACCAACAATCATCCATCCAATACTAATTTAATTTACCAAAGTGGCTGCCCTAAAAGAATAAACACACACACAATTTAAAATTTCTAGTCAATTCAGGTAAATAGGACAACAAAGTTAAAATTCCATTAAAATTCTAGCAATAAGGGTTTCATGGAATCTTTTCCATAATTAAACTTTCATATGTCCATTTCAATCTCCAATTTGAATAATTTCAAAATCAGAGCTACAACTCAAGTTATGAATGAAAATGTGCAAACTGTTCTAGACTCCAGTCACAGTTAGAGCAGTAACAGAAAACACAAGAATTTCACCATGCAGCCAACAAAATTAATTTTCAGTCATAACTACAAAGTTTTAGGGTATTCATTTATCTTTCCAATGATTCAAGAATCACACTATTTCAAATTCTAGAGCACAAGTTATGAATTTTAAAAGTTGGGTGTCTTGCTTTTGGAAATCATTAGGTCAGTTTTTCAAATTGAAGCAATAAAAAGTTTTACACTTAAACACCATCTTAGCAGAGGAATTTTGTCTAGCACAAAAATATAAAGTTGTAGAGCATTCATCAAGGTTTTCATAGCCATAAAGATCATAGAAATGCAACTTTCCTAGCTCAAGTTATCAATTTTTAAATATGACTGATCTTGTAGGCCTACTGGCAGAACCGGGGTTCCATCACTCCTACCAACTATCTTTTCTACTATCTTGTAATTTCCCTTATCCCTAAAGATATCCCTACTCAAATTTGATAAAAAAATAAAGATTGTAGCACTAACCTTGGTTGTGAACCAGTTGCTACTCCCCCTTTTCTTCTAAATTTCCTCCAAACCCTTTAAGGAGTTAGGGTTCTTGTAACACCCTCCCTGTAGCAACTCCGTATATTCTACTGTTTCGGTGACCTGTGTTAGTCCGAACAGCTAGAACGTCCTGAAAAATATTTAAACTAAAGTGAGGAACCATAATTAACTCAAATATTAATAAGAAAAATTTAGGAAAAATTATAGAAATAAAATACAACCAAGTTAAATGAGCCGGTGCCCTAGCTATGGGTAACCTAGTGGGAAGTTGCGGTTCTCGCAACTAGGAGCCCTAGACCAGAGGGAAAATTCATAAAATAATTTTTGGGATTCTAGAGAAGGGTCATTGAGGTTCCTACGACATTAGAATGCCAAGAAAATGCTTAGAAAAAATTTTCAATTAGTACAGACAATTTTGGTCTGTTAAGGCAAACGGAGGGCATTTTGGTCATTTCTCCTTTAGAGGTGATTTTTAACCGACTGTCCAGCTAAGTAAATAATTATTATGACACAAAATGTGAATAAATATAGCTAAAAATTAAATTGAAATTAAGTAGACAAGAAAAGGAAAGAAAATGAAAGAAATTTGAATTATGACATCATTATGATGTCATTAAACATCCGCCCACTCAACCAAATATTGACACATCATTATAAACTACTTAAAAATGAATAAAATGAGATAAAAATTAAAGAACTAAACAGTTATCTTCAACCTTTGGTGCAGCAAAAAACGTAGAGAGAGAGAGAGAGAGAGGAAGGAAAACTCCATTAAAGCTTCACCAAGCTTGAGTTCACCACTCAAATCACCCCAAAACCCTATCTTCCCTTGACAAATATTTACCCTTACACCTAAAGTAAGTCTTAGGCAGCAAAAAGAAAGAGAAAAAGAGGAGTTCTCAAGCTTTGGGAATTAGCTAAATCAAGGTTAGTGTCCAATCTCCTCCTTTTCTTGCTTAATTCATGTTTAAGGCCATAAGTCAAGTGGAAATTGTCATGAAAACATAATATAATTTATGTGTATTTATCTATACAATTTTTGTAGCTTAGGGATGTTAAGGGTTTCTGTAACACCCCTCACCGGTCTACAGTGTAGCCAAGCAAAGTGTGTTACACAGAGTGCCGGAGCACCTGATCTTAACTGATTTCATTACAGTTCTTGATTTATTTATTCAAAAACTTTATTTAAGGTTTAGGCTATTTTTACTTTTATCAAAATCTAACTAATTTGGAAAATTCAAAAATTTTAATGACAATCCAGCAGAGTGCCGGCAGTAATTTGGACTAATAGTTCTTCTGAACCTGCTAAAAATAATTTCAATATATACTCAAATTCACAACTTAGAATCAGTCTCAAAATTTTTCATACTCAATCTCAATCAGAATCATCATGATCAGATACTTAACTCATATATCAAAATTCTTACATTTTATTATTTTGCATAATTTTCCAACTAATTACATAAATTTGTCAAGTACATGATGTACAAATAATTTACATTATACTTAGAATGAACAAAATACATAACATGTGTAAATATGAGCCCTATCTACATGCATTGCTGAGGAGGTGACAACCTTCAATTCTTCTGACACTTCTGCAGATCTGGACTCCAAAAATCTCAGTCGACAGTCTACTAGTTTTACCTTCAGTACTTGCGCGAGGAAGCAATTCCATCGCGCTAAGCATTTCTGCTTAGTGGTGCAATAGTATAACAAGAAATAATATATACAATTAAAGAAAGAATAAATCATAATTCAGATACTCAAGAATCAATTTAATTTGGTATGGTATTTCTAGTATCAACAATCTTATATACTGGTTTGTTCCTCTTTGGAAGTGCTTAGTTTATAACGTCTCAGTAAAAGTACCTAGTATACAAATTATTCTAACTGTAATGTATTTCAAGTCTCTACGGTTCTGCAATTTATATTTTTGTTATGTTTCTTTTGCTAATCTCTTTTACTCATTCATTCAATACGTAATTTAATTGTATTGAAATTTCATTATACTTAACTTAACTTAGCTTCCTGAATTGAATAATGTTTTAAATGACTGCCCATATAGCCTATACACTGACCAGACTGGATAAACGGATACACTAGCACTGGGTACCTAGTACCTCAGGTCGTCACACCATCGGTCACACAGTATCTCCCGGTGTGCAAACAGTGTGGCTAAAAAGCCATATAATCAATCAGGCATTAAGCCGAGTATAATAACACAATCTGTATAGCCATAGGCTATTAAAATCATAGTATGGCATAATAAGCCATAAAACACAGTATGACGTAAAGTCATTTACAGAACAGCTGTCAGAATCCTATTGGCATGCCAACCTATCCAAACTAGTCAACTAGGCAAATTAGGGCATATTACAATGTTACATATTTAATTCTTTATTCATAGGGTTTATACATCTTTATGCCTTTCACTGGTCAATAAAATTATTGACCTTTTTATGCATCATGGATAGGTTGATTCTAGCATCAACATGTCACAATTTACAATTCAATATGTTGTCAATATAATGCAATTTACCCTTTTCACAAGTTGGCATTCATTGCCAAATCACTTCAAGCATCATTTTATGTAATTACCAATTTTCAATTTTAGTATGCTAGATTGGTCTAGCTTAAAGTCCTATTTTCCTTGGTTTTTATCTTATGGTCAAAAAAGAAAAATTGTAGCTTAATGTCTTACTACACTCGAGGCAAAATTTCAGGTCATTGTGAGTTGTATAGACCAAGATATGGTCAATTTACTAAAGCTGGACAGATTCCACCTTTGGTGCAAATTTTGGTCAATTTCTCAATTTTTGTGTGCTAGATTTGTCTAGCTTAAAGTCCTATTTCTCTTGGTACTATTCCCTTCAATTCATTTTATTAGTCAACCTATAATGTTGACCCTTGGTGCACTCTATGTGAGTCAATTCTAATGTTACCAATATGTCACATTTTATAGCCCTTTAGTGTTGGTATATGTTACCAAATTTCAGTTCCAAGTGTATTGCATTTTATTACAATTTACCAAATTTCGGTGTACTATTTTGACCTAGTCGAACGACCTAGTTCCCTCGGTTTTCGGGTTTTGGTCTAAACTATAAACTTGTAGGTCTATGTCTTATTACACGCAGGGAAAAATTTCAGGTCATTCTGAGTTGTGTAGACCAAGATATGGTCAATTTACCAATCCTGGACAGAAAGCACTAAAATAGTAGGTTTAGGTCATTTTTAGATCACTTTTGGTTCGGCCAGTTTTGGCACTTGAACTTGTGCAAGCTATTTGACTTGGTTCTGGCCATTTTTGATTTTTGGTGTCTTCATAAGAATTGTAGCTCTATGTCTTATTGCACTCGGGGTAAAATTTTAGGTCATTCTAAGTCGTATAGACCAAGATATGGTCAATTCACTAAAGCTGGACAGATTGCACCTTTAGTGCAAAATTTGGTCAATTTTAGTTCTGGCAGTTTTGGTACCTGAACTTGTGCAAGCTATTTGACTTGGTTCTGGCCTTTTCTGGGTTTTGGTGTCTTCATAAGAATTGTAGCTCTATGTCTTATTGCACTTGGGGAAAAATTTCAGGTCATTCTAAGTTGTATAGACCAAGATATGGTCAGTTTACTAAAACTGGACAGATTGCACCTTTAGTGCAAAATTTGGTCAGTTTTAGTTCTGGCAGTTTTGGTACCTGAACTTGTGCAAGCAATGGACTTGGTTCTGGCCATTTCTGGGTTTTGGTGTCTTCATAAGAATTGTAGCTCTATGTCTTATTGCACTTGGGGCAAAATTTCAGGTCATTCTAAATTGTATAGACCAAGATATGGTCAGTTTACTAAAACTGGACAGTTTGCACCTTTAGTGCAAAATTTGATCAATTTTAGGTCACGTTTGGTTCGGCAGTTTTTGTATCCGAACTTGTGCAGGCCATTTGACTTGGTTCTTGACATTTCTGGGTTTTGGTGTCTTCATAATAATTGTAGCTCTATGTGTTATTGTACTCTGGGCAAAATTTCAGGTCATTCTGAGTTGTATAGACCAAGTTATGGTCAATTCACAAAAGCTGGACAGATTGCACCTTTAGTGCAAAATTTTGTCAATTTTAGTTCTGGCAGTTTTGGTACCTGAACTTGTGCAAGATATTTGACTTGGTTCTGGCCATTTCTGGGTTTTGTTGTCTTCATAAGAATTGTACTCTATGTCTAAACTAACCATGGTAAAAATTTCAGGTCAATTGGACCTGTTTTGAGTGAGTTATGGTCATCCTAAGGACTACTGTTCATATGGTCAAAAATCTGGGTTGCAAGGTTGCTAATCCGGATTTGGTCATTTTTAAGGTCAGTTTCTAGGCAGAATTTTGGCAATATTTTTACATGAAAGTTGTCCTATTTGGTGTCTAGTTTCACCCCCCCCCCCCCCCATTGGCTTCATACCAATTGGGTTCATAGTTTGGCACTTATGGCCTAATTTAGGTATTGCCTTCAATACACAACCTGCACAAAGCACATACACTTCCAATTTGATATTCCTTCTCCTCCTCATTACTTCAATATTCAATAAATAACACTTCCATATATATATATTGTACACAATTCTAGCAACAATTTTGGGCAGAATATTCAAGTGCTCAATGCACACAATTCATCATTAAGTTCAACATTCACTTCCACCAAAATTCAACATATCTCAATGTCAATATTACACATACACTTCAACATAATCATACTTCAATATCACTTACACTTGCTGCCCACAATTTAACATTAGCATATTTCATTAATAACTGCATATTCACACATAAATTCATGGTTTAATAGGCTGCCAAATATGGCAGTTTGCCCAAAGCATTAAGGTTCCTTTACACACCCTTAATTCAACCACTACATGCACGTACTTAGATTTTAACTTACTACTTCCTCCATTTAAGTTATTCAACCTTAATTTTCATCCATTATATGTAAGAAAAACTCAACTACAATAAACTTTCATGGCTGTCCAAAATTGAATATATCAATAACTCATCGAATCCTTCAAATTTCTTCACCATCCAACTCATCTCAACCTTAATACAAACTTTAATGAAGGGATGAAAAACTAGCACTAACCTTTTTTGAGCTTCACCAAAACTTCATCAAATCCTCTTCTTTTTGCTTCCAACATACTGCCCAAGGTGTGTGGGCAAGCTTTAATGAAGGAACCAAGTAGAAATGGTGGCTTGATCATGCACCCATGGAGGTTGCATGTGGGGCATCCATGGTGAACTCTATTTCTCTTGGCTGGTTAATTCTCAAGGTGGAAGATGATGGTTCTGCTATCCCAAAGGAATATTTAAGTGCCCCAAATTAAGAGTTAGTGGAGCACTAACTTGGATTTTAATGTTTAATTAGTTAAAGTTTCCTTATTTGCTCATTTGGCTCTATTCTTTTACTATTTACATATTGTATCACAACTTAATTTTTCATGACATTTCTAAAGTGTAATATCATTTATTTTTAATGGACATTGAGGTCAAAAGGCAACCCTAGGTGTCAAATGACCAAAATACCCTACTTCGGGTTATATTCCCAATTTTTCGGTAACACCGATTTTTATCTGTTTCTCGATTTTTCATTTTTATTTGTACTAATTTATTAATTTTTCTTTGATATTTTTAGTGCCAATTACATTTCAATAAACCTTTATCTATGTCTCAAAATTAAATTTCGAGGGTTCCCATGATCTGAGGTTGGCAATGGCCTTCCTATGCGGTCACCATCATTGTGGTGCCATTGCTTAACTTAGCTTCATTTTCTCTCTTTCATTTGTCTTTGATTTTTCTTGCATTTTCTTCTTATTTATTTCATCATTATATGTCTGTTCATTATCACCGAAGTGTAGTTCCAGACATTCTGACTTTCCGGGGCAGACATTAGCTGTCGAAACAGTAGAATGTACGGACTACAAAAATGAGGATGTTACAGTTTCATCAATTTCCTTGAAAAAAAATGGTATGTAAGCTGCCTTGACATGAGATGAGTGTTTAAACATTTAAGTGCAAGTGAAATGTATGTCTGGAACTAGAAAACTTGGAGACTTGAACAAAATTAGGTTTTGCTCATATAATAGTGTATGAAAATTATAATGGCCAATTAGTGACCATTTGACTATATGTAAGGAGGAATTGAAGTGATTTAGGACAATGGAATTAAAGTTAGGCAAGTTGCCCTTGGCTAACCTGCAGGACTGACCATGAGTCCAGCATGTTTGGGCAGTAATAACTGGAGTTGTAGAGGTTTAATTGGCAATTAGACATGAAACTAGATACATAATGACACAATTTTGGTGGAGAAACCTTGCCCAGAAAACAAAACCAAGTTGACCTAAAAATTGCCCTAATCCCAGTGACTTGTAATCTGCCTGGGCAAAATGACCAAATGAACATTGTTTATGTTAGTAGTATGCCCTAGAGCATATCATTTAATATGTATCTTGTACATAATTTTATTAATAAAAGGCATTTCCACTTTTCCGTTTACATAATATATTTATGTGTAATAGAAAAGGTCCATTGATATTTTGTTAGAAATATTATTCTTAAGTTGTTAAGAATATGAGTGACAATATTTCTAGCACAAAGTATCATAAATAGGTTCACAATCGAGGATACTTCATAATAAGGACATGACTTATCCAGAAAGATTGTATTCATGTTTGTTCCCAAGTTATTTATATGAGATATAAATAAGATGGAATGGTGAGTCTCATGCCATATAACAAACATGATAGGCACTTATAAATGATAAGTAGGCCGAACCAGTGACACTTATGACAAGCACATGGAGTTTACTCTTGTCAATGTTTTGTCATAAATCATATCAGTGCATATAATCTTTAGACCTGAGATAGCACAGTTATCTTGTATATAGGTAGTTTGAGTTTGATACTGCTTTCATACTTGTACTATGTATGGGTATATGGGCATGTGTTGGCTCCTACTAGTTATATATGGAGGTAGGTGTTGATCAAGATGGAATCTGTTCCTCTAAGTAAATAGAGTTAAAATCCTATGTTCATTTAATTGTTCTTGATGTTTCAAGTTCCTGTCCAGGACAGATAGAGAAAATCAGAAAAGAGTGTCAGATGAGAAAATCTTGTTAATCAAGAACTGGAAATAAAAGAGAACATAATATTCATAGCAAATGGAGTTTGACATAAACCATGACTCCGGCTTGAGTTGGGATTTTGTAACAGAGATTCTAGTGCATGGTAACATATGATTATAGGTTCATTTAAGGTAAATCTTATTACTAATTGGGTGGCCATGGCATGCTATGCTAGGTGTTAACCATAGTCTATGAGGTTCATAAAATGATTTAGAGAAATCATTTATGGTAAGAAAGAGTTCTGATGATATTAAGAGTTGATATCATGTCTCATTGCCAATTAGTGATGAGCCTAGTAAGTCACACACATACACAAGTTATCACCTATTTAAATATGATTTAATTAATTAATTAAAGAGTTTAATTGATTAATTAAATAGATTTGGTTTGCAATTAAATTGCAAAGTCCCTAGCATGACTTGAAACCAAATCTAGATTATTGGATGTGTAGTATAAATTAAATTTATATTTAAAGTGTTTAAATATGAATTTAATTGATGAGAAATTAATTAATAGAGATTAATTAATTAATTTATATTTGATATAAATTAATTAGAAGAAGAAAATAATTATTTTGGGTTAAGAACTCAAAATTAAGACACAGGGGCATTTTGGTCATTTTGCAGTGTGACACGTGGCACTATGAGATGGTGACACATGGCATAACACATAAGCTTGCCAAATGTTTTTTAATCATGTAAGATGATTAAAATCAAGATTAAATATAGGTTTAACACTTGGCACAATGTGATTGGGTCACTTAAACCTAGAGCTAATCAAAAGGTGACATGTGGCTAGGGTTTAATGTGTTAACCTAGCTATTTAAGTGGGGTTATGAAAAGAAAACATAACCAGAAGCCTCTCCTCTCATATGTCACGCCACTTTGAGCCTCTCCAGCTATTTCTCTTCATCTCTCATCAATTCAAAGAGATTAGCCATCAATCTCTTGAATTAAGAACGCTAGAAATTGTTTCTAGTGTCCTGTTTACATCTCTAATCTCTTAAAAGGCAGAACTTGAATTTCTAATTAATAGAAAAGGCTTTAGAAGCTGTTCAAGGGCTTCCATAGGTGTTCTTGGTGTGGACAAGCTAGAGGGACAACATCTGGTGTCCTGAAGACGAATCTCAAAGGCGCAGACATGCTGCAGCACATCAAGAGGTTAGTGTAATCGTTCTTGATTTAATCTAGGGTTCTAAAATTAATCTGATTAATTTTAAAATCTTAAATGGCAAATACAGATCCAAAAACATATTAAAAGAGTTTTAATATGTTGTTTATCATTGAAATCAAATAGATAAAAATAAATCTTGCATGGTGCATGTGACCCTAGGTGAAAATTTTTGAATTCAATGGTATAATCTTGTGTTTTTCACGCTTCCGTTCCTTCAATTGGTATCAGAGCCACTATATTTGCCATTTAGATTGTTGATTATATAATTTAATTGTGTGTTTGATCATGAGATCAAGAGATTCATTGCTGGTTGGATCATGAGATGTGGCGGCACACATGGTGAAGCCACCATTGGTGGCGGCAAAAAATGGTTCCATGGGTGATTCAAGGTTTGGCTTTTAATTCTGCAATTGTTGTATGATCTAAGGCCTATTCTTTGACTAATTAAAGTGTTTAATTAGTTGTTTTAATCACACAATTAAATTATGATTCAAATCAGAATTTTAAAAGTTGTTTGAATGAGATTCAAATCTGAATTTTTAAAGTTGTTTGAATCATATTTAAATCTGATTTTTTAAAATTGATTCAATAAAATTCAGATCTGATTTTTTAAAAAATATTTGAATGTGATTCAAATCTGATTTTTTAAAAAATGTTTGAATGTGACTCAAATCTGAATTTTTGAAGTTGTTTGAATGTGATTCAAATCTGAATTTTTGAATTTGTTTGAATGAGATTCAAATCTGAATTTTTAAATTTATTTGAATCATATTCAAATCTGGAATTTTAAGTTGAATATGAGATATTCAATTTAATTTAAGTATGTATGTTTTATTTAATTGTTAAATAGTGATATGCATGATGGATGATCATGGACTATAAAAGACCAATGTGATTGGATTTATTTCTTTTATGTTTCTTTGGGATTGTAAATTAATTAATTTATTTTAATTTATTTTGGGCATGTATTATTAAGTTTATAATATTTTTGGGTTGTAATTTCATTTATTTAAGTTCTTGTAAATTCGCCTTGGTATGCCAAGGATTACTATGTAATATTGGATTGCAAGAAGTTCAAGGAGGTCAAGAGCATTGGTGGGACCAGTGGGAGGAATTCAAGATCAAGTGTTGATTATGTACTCCTTCAGCAACTCTTGTAAAATGAATGAATGAAATGCACCTAGGAATGCCCTGATTCAATTCTTGGTGGCTCAGAATTGAATCCCTTAGAAAGTCCATGATCATACCATATTTACTGCTTATCCATGAATGCATGAGATGTATGGGAATGTATGCAATTATATGATATATGCATGCTAAATGGATAATGTGCAAAGTGAGACCTTAATAGTAAATAGAATGACCATAAAATCTTCCAAACAAATGATTAAGTTGGAAATGCTATAATTAAAGTAATTATAACATAGGCCCTCCATTGGGGCAATTATTTTAAGAAATTTTAAATAGTTGCATAAGATGCAATTTATTTAAGAGATTTTCTTAAGAATAATTGTTAAGCATGAGATGTTGTAAATTTGTAAATGGTTTGGTGGCCAATATTGGATGTACCTGAGGATATTAAAATTATTTGCATAATTACTGGCTCAATGGGATCAACTTAACTAATGCAAGATAAGTCAATATTGGATGTACCTGAGATTTTGAGCATTAGGGGCTAGTAAAAGGATTGAACCTCACATGAGATGTGATGGGCAAGGAGTTGCTCACTTATAGTTTATTGTAATTCCAATAATGGATGTACCTGAGGATGATCAATAGAATTATAAGAATTCAATCACCCACTAGAAATCCATCCAACTAGGATTTCCGTTTTCTACTTTGGAAGTGTAGGATTCGCTAAGTTAGTGGGAGGACCAATTTGATTAAAAGACCATAATCATTTTGGTTAATTACATGATACATTTACTAATTAATCTGGTTATTTTCTGTTAATTTTACGATAAAAATGAGCACAAAACAACCACCACCATCCAATATCCTTGCAAGCATACTTGATCACAACAGTTGACAGACCTAATCATGCGATTGGCTAAGAAATTTGAAACTTGTCTCGAACCTTGAACATATAGGATATGTTCTATATTCAAATGTTCTGGTCCCTTACCTCCAGAGGCCACACAAGAGGAACATGATACTTTGGACAAGTGGAAGGAGCATGATATGAGAGCTAAGTGTTACATGCTTGCTTCCATGAGTAATGAGTTACGAAGCAACATGAGAACATGCAGAGTGCTAGTGAGATCCTCCTTCACCTATAAGAGTTGTATGGTGAGCACAAAGAGAATGCTAGGTATGAGATATCTAGACACTATTCCGTATGAGGATGTCCGAGGGATGAATGTTGGGGATCATGTCCACAAGATGATTTGGCTGATTGAAGCGGTTGGAACATCTTGACTTCAACATGGATTTCCAACTACAAACGGATTTGATCCTTGACCCTTCCCGAGTCTTTTGGGAATTTTGTGACAAATTTCCATATGACTAAATAGGAATGCACCTTAGTGGTTTACTCAACATGGTTATTGCCCAAAAGAATATGCGCGGGCAATAAAGGAAAAGAGGTAGCTTTGTTGCATCTTCTTACTGGAAAGTCCAACAAGAAGAAAGGCAATAAGAAAAAGAAACCTCGATTCTGGTCCTTCCAAGAAAATAGCTAAAAAAGGAAGACTAAAGATGAAGGCAAAGGAAAGTGTTTCCTTTGCCAAAAGGATGGGCGGAAAAGGAACCGAGTATCTTGCTTCTCTGAAGGACAAGAAGGATACACCTTCTAAGGTATGTCCATATCTTGTTATTTAGATTCTGATGATACTTATAGTTCATCTACTTGGGTTTTAGATCTTGGTGCCGGTTCACATTTCTAATGATATGCAGAACTAGCAAGTGGCGGCTTGCATTCTCAAGATATTAGAGTCGGATTGGCAATGGCTCAGAAGCTTTAGCAATAGGATCTAAATCTTATTACATGTTTGGACATGTTTTGTGTTTGGATAATATTTTATATGTACCTGATGCTTTTAAGAACATCATTTCTATATCTAGTTTGACTAGAAATGGCTATGAATTTCAATTCACAGATGATGTTTGCAATATTTATTTTGGAAATAAATATGTTGGTTCGGGTTATATGAATGATGGTCTTTATTATTTGGATAATAATGACAAACACAAAATGAATGCAAGTGATCTAAAAGAATACAATGCCATGGTGAAAACCAACTCAAGTTCAAAATATATTTGGCACTTAAGGTTATGTCATGTTGCAGAAGATAGGATTGCAAAATTGGAGAAAATGGGGATTCTATCCTCATTGGGCTCTGAGCCTACTCCAACTTGTGAATCTTGCCTTCAAGGCAAAATGACTAGATCACCCTTTGTTGGACAAGGGTTAAGAGCTGAAAATATTTTGGAACTAATACATAGTGATGTATGTGGTCCGTTTAAAGAAATGGCTAGAGGGGGCTTTCATTATATTATTACCTTTACTGATGATAAATCAAGGTTTGGGTATTTGTATTTGATGAAATACAAACATGAATCCTTTGAAAAGTTTAAGGAATTTAAATCTGAAGTAGAAAATCAAACAGGAAAAAATATTAAAGCTCTTCGATCGATCGTGGAGGTGAATATTTGAGTACTGAATTTGATGAATACTTGAGAGAGCATGGCATTGTTTCTCAGCTGACTCCTCCAGGAACGCCACAACTGAATGGTGTATCTGAAAGGAGAAATCGTACCCTATTGGATATGGTACGTAGTATGATGAGCTATATTGATATGCCAATCTTCTTTTGGGGATTTGCATTAGAATCACTTTATATATTCGAATAGATTCCATCAAAATCGCTTTCTTCCACACCTTATGAGATATGGCATGGAAGAAAACCAAGTCTTAAGCATGTTAAGATTTGGGGTTGTCACAAATTATATCAAAAGTGAACACCGATAAATTGGAGACCGGATCGTAAAAATGTCGATTTGTTGGATATCCAAAAGATAGTTTTGGATATTATTTTTATTTGCCTACTTCACAAAAGGTTGTGATAAGTAGAGATGCCACATTTCTTGAACAGTTTGTTCAAGAAGGAGGCAAAGGAAGGCAAATAGAGTTAGAATTGGAGAATTCGACCAACCATCGATGGATATAGATCCATCTAGTCAACCTATACCCATTGATGAAACATCTACACTGTTCCTCGTAGAACAACCAGGTATCTCACCCACCGGTGAGATATGGTTTTCTTCATGAAGAAGAACAAGAGTTGTCTACTCGTGAAGAAGTAGATCATGGAGATGATCCACTTAACTATGAAGAAGCTATATTCGATATAGACTCTTCAAAATGGATTGATGCTATGAAATCCGAGATTGATTCCATGTATAAGAATCAAGTTTGGGATCTTGTTGACCCACCTAAAGGTATTGTACCTATAGGGAACAAATGGGTTTTCAAGAAGAAAATTGGTTCTGATGGAAAGGTAGAGACCTATAAGGCAAGGCTAGTAGCGAAAGGGTTTCGCCAAAGGCAAGGAATAGACTATGAGGAGACTTTCTGCTTTGTTGCCATGCTTAAATCAATTAGGATTTTATTAGCAATATGCATACTATGATTATGAGATTTGGCGGATGGATGTCAAAGCGGCTTTTCTCAATGGATACATTGAAGAAAACATTTTCATGGAACAACCTAGGGGATTTGAATCCCAAGATGGTTCCAAGGTATGCAAGCTAAAGCGATCCATTTATGGGTTGAAACAAGCTTCGAGGAGTTGGAACATCCGTTTTGATGAAGCCATTAAATCCTTTGGTTTTATCAAAAATGAGGATGAGCCATGTGTATATAAGAAGGTTAGTGACAGTGCTATCACTTTCCTTGTCTTATATGTGGATGACATACTGTTGAGGGGTAATGATACAGGTATGTTGACGACTATAAAGGTATGGTTGTCAAATACATTCTCCATGAAAGACTTAGGGGAGGCAACCTATATTCTTGGGATTCGCATCTATAGAGATAGAGCGAAAAGAATAATTGGTTTATTCCAAAGTCTATACTTGGAAAAGGTGTTAAAGAGGTTTAACATGCTTGATTCTAAGAGAGGATTGTTACTGAGACATGGTATCCACCTTTCTAAAGAGATGTCTCCAAAGACACTGAAGAAAGAGATAAGATGGCAGGATTCCATATGCTTGGCTATTGGAAGTTTAATGTATGCAATGTTGTGTACTAGGCGGATATCGCATATCTGTTAGTTTGACTATCAGGTATCAATCCAATCGAGTTTGGAACATGGATAGTGTCAAGAATATCCTTAAGTACTTGAGAAGAACTAAGGATTTATTCTTGATTTATGGAGGTGGAGACTTGCAATTGGATGGTTATCGATTACGATTTCCAATCGGATATCGATGATAGAAAGTCTACCTCTGGATATGTGTTCATTTGTAATGGAGGTGCGATCGGTTGGAAGAGTTCCAAGCGAGCATTTGCAGATTCCACTCGAGGTGAGTATATTCGCATCGGCAAAGGAATTTGGATAAAGAAGTTCGTGAGAACTTACGGTAGTTCCTTCCATTGAGTCGCGGTTCCATTACTTTGTGACAACAATGGAGCGATCATCTGAGCTAAGGAACCAAGGTCTCACCAAAAATCCAAACACATAGAAAGGCACTACCACATTATCAGACATATAGTTGGGCAAAGGCGATATAGCCATGCAGAAAAATAACATCAGCTGAAAAAATTCAGCTGATCCATGCACTAAGCCTTTGTCACAAGCTCAGTTAGACTGACATCTTGAGAAGATGGGTCTAAGGTATTGAAATGAATGGCTCTAGTGCTAGTGGGAGATTGTTAGTAGTATGCCCTAGAGCATATCATTTAATATGTATCTTGTACATAATTTTATTAATAAAAGGCATTTCCACTTTTCCGTTTACATAATATATTTATGTGTAATAGAAAAGGTCCATTGATATTTTGTTAGAAATATTATTCTTAAGTTGTTAAGAATATGAGTGACAATATTTCTAGCACAAAGTATCATAAATAGGTTCACAATCGAGGATACTTCATAATAAGGACATGACTTATCCAGAAAGATTGTATTCATGTTTGTTCCCAAGTTATTTATATGAGATATAAATAAGATGGAATGGTGAGTCTCATGCCATATAACAAACATGATAGGCACTTATAAATGATAAGTAGGTCGAACGGTGACACTTATGACAAGCACATGGAGTTTACTCTTGTCAATGTTTTGTCATAAATCATATCGCATATAATCTTTAGACTGAGATAGCACAGTTATCTTGTATATAGGTAGTTTGAGTTTGATACTGCTTTCATACTTGTACTATGTATGGGTATATGGGCATGTGTTGGCTCCTACTAGTTATATATGGAGGTAGGTGTTGATCAAGATGGAATCTGTTCCTCTAAGTAAATAGAGTTAAAATCCTATGTTCATTTAATTGTTCTTGATGTTTCAAGTTCTGGCAGACAGATAGATTTATTCGTAAAAGAGTTTACGATGAGAAAATCTTTTAATCAAGAACTGGAATTAAAAGAGAACATAATATTCATAGCAAATGGAGTTTGACATAAACCATGACTGAGTTGGGATTTTGTGAGAGATTCTAGTGCATGGTAACATATGATTATAGGTTCATTTAAGGTAAATCTTATTACTAATTGGGTGGCCATGGCATGCTATGCTAGGTGTTAACCATAGTCTATGAGGTTCATAAAATGATTTAGAGAAATCATTTATGGTAAGAAAGAGTTATGATGATATTAAGAGTTGATATCATGTCTCATTGCCAATTAGTGATGAGCCTAGTAAGTCACACACATACACAAGTTATCACCTATTTAAATATGATTTAATTAATTAATTAAAGAGTTTAATTGATTAATTAAATAGATTTGGTTTGCAATTAAATTGCAAAGTCCCTAGCATGACTTGAAACCAAATCTAGATTATTGGATGTGTAGTATAAATTAAATTTATATTTAAAGTGTTTAAATATGAATTTAATTGATGAGAAATTAATTAATAGAGATTAATTAATTAATTTATATTTGATATAAATTAATTAGAAGAAGAAAATAATTATTTTGGGTTAAGAACTCAAAATTAAGACACAGGGGCATTTTGGTCATTTTGCAGTGTGACACGTGGCACTATGAGATGGTGACACATGGCATAACACATAAGCTTGCCAAATGTTTTTTAATCATGTAAGATGATTAAAATCAAGATTAAATATAGGTTTAACACTTGGCACAATGTGATTGGGTCACTTAAACCTAGAGCTAATCAAAAGGTGACATGTGGCTAGGGTTTAATGTGTTAACCTAGCTATTTAAGTGGGGTTATGAAAAGAAAACATAACCAGCAGCCTCTCCTCTCATATGTCACGCCACTTTGAGCCTCTCCAGCTATTTCTCTTCATCTCTCATCAATTCAAAGAGATTAGCCATCAATCTCTTGAATTAAGAACGCTAGAAATTGTTTCTAGTGTCCTGTTTACATCTCTAATCTCTTAAAAGGCAGAACTTGAATTTCTAATTAATAGAAAAGGCTTTAGAAGCTGTTCAAGGGCTGCCATAGGTGTTCTTGGTGTGGACAAGCTAGAGGGACAACATCTGGTGTCCTGAAGACGAATCTCAAAGGCGCAGACATGCTGCAGCACATCAAGAGGTTAGTGTAATCGTTCTTGATTTAATCTAGGGTTCTAAAATTAATCTGATTAATTTTAAAATCTTAAATGGCAAATACAGATCCAAAAACATATTAAAAGAGTTTTAATATGTTGTTTATCATTGAAATCAAATAGATAAAAATAAATCTTGCATGGTGCATGTGACCCTAGGTGAAAATTTTTGAATTCAATGGTATAATCTTGTGTTTTTCACGCTTCCGTTCCTTCAGTTTATTCATTTGATCATAACTCAGTGTAGAAAGGTTCAATTGACCTAAATGTTACCAGCAGAAAGTAGAGAAATAGACCTACAACTTTCATGAAGAACACAAATCCAAATTCTGACCATAACCTAGTCAAATTGCCAACCAAACTTAGGTTACCAAATTTGGCAGAACCAGTTTTGCCCAGAATTTTGGATTCTGTCCAATCCGGCAAGTTATGGTTTTTAGGCCGTAACTTGAGCTACAAAACTCCGAATGGAGTGATTTAAAAAAGGAAATATAACTAGACAAAATAGGAAACAACTTTCATGAAGACAACTTTGGCAAATTCCTACTGTAAAAATGACTAATAGAATAGTAAACACAAGGCTTAAAATCTGAAAATTTTGAAGAACTAACATTAAGCTTAGAAATGGTATTGGCAACCAATACCAATAAATTTAGAATGCAAAATGTGGCATGTTGGGAGTATTAGAACCAATGTACCTATTGTCTATGCAAAAGTCAACATTTTAGTTGACTAATGAAATGAATAGTAACACCTAAACTTAAATTTCGAGAATTGTAAAGTTTAAAAGTGTAACATGCCCTAGTACACCTAGCAAGATTGGTTTGGATAGGTTGGCATGCCAATAGGGTTCAGTTAGTAGTATTGCACATGGCATTATGCCATTCTATGATTTCATGGCTTTTAGCCATTCTAACATTGTGTTGATGCTTGGCTTTGTGCCTAATATTATTATAGCTTATTAGCTGTTATGTTGCACACCGAGAGATGCATATGTGACCGATGGTGTGACGGCCTGAGGTATTAGATACCGAGAGCCAGTTTACCCGTTTATCTAGTCCAGTCATCCAGTATAGGTTACTTGGGCAACCAAAAATGAAAGTTGATAAATTTAATGAAATAATGAATATAACAAGTACCAAATAAAAAAGACTACCAATAATTATCAAAAATTTGTCTGCATGAGACATCAATACACTCACTGTATATTTATTTCCTTTTAGTTCTTTTTATTTTATTATTGACACCACTAAGCATTATTGCTTAGCGCGTCACTTTTTGCCACACGTAGGCTCTGGAGAGATAGACAAAGAGCCTAGCAGACCACAGACTGGGTGAGATCACAGATCTGCCTAGAGTCAGAGTCACCTCTCATGTACAGTGCATCAGTGGTAGGACCTTTAGGTCCCTTTTGAAATTATGTTTTTGCATTTTGTAAATAGGTAGTAGTTTGTGATTTGTAAATTATGAACTCATGTAAATAGTAAATTTATGTAATCATATGTTGATGTACATATTTTGAAGAATTTTGTTAATTAATATAATTTGAGAATATCTTCATGAAATTTTAATTGATTTTGAATTTGAATGAAATTGTGGATTAATGTTGAGAACTTGAAATGATTGCTAATTTTGAGACCATTTTGATGGTTATTAGAGTTTGAGAATGATTAGAAATGATTATTGGAAGTGTTTTTCACAGGTTTTGAAGAATTGTTTTCTCCATTTTTAGCTGGTACTCTGTCGGATTTTCTATAAAATTTTCAGAACCTCAAATAAATTATAATTTCAATAAATGACTTAAATGAATTATATTTCATAAATTGTACATCATAACTATGAAAAAAATAAATTAGGAAGAAAAAAAAATGATTGAATTAAAATAGGGTGTTCTGGTACACTGCATGGCCTATCTTGCTTAGCTACACTGTAGACGGGTAAGGAGTGTCACATTTAGTGGTATCAGAGCACGGTTTAGGCATTTCTGGGCCAAGATTGAGTCCATACCATGCATTGCATTTGTAAGAGTCGAGGTGACACTAATGCAGATCTATTTGTCTTTGTTATTTTGAATAGGATATGGACCCCACATCTCAGAGGGCAGTTGAGGAGGAAGTGGAGAGTCATGCTCCACCAGTGCAGTGGGGCTGGGGTAGGGAGAACACTGCTCACTTGACTCAGCAGAGCCTGCTCAGCCTCCATAGGCCATGTTTCAGCAAATTGCCAAGTTCTTCAGAAAATGGCTGGGGTAATGCCACAACCACCACTACCTCCACAGTAGAATCACACCTGGAAAGATTGAGAAAATTTGAAGCAGTGGATTTCTTTGGCAAGAGAGAAGATGATTCTGTTGCAGCCGAAAACTGGTTGAACAGAATAGGCAGAGTTTTAAAACAACTCCACTGGACTCCTGAACAAAATCTAGAAGCTGCTGTATCTCTGTTGCAAGATGATGCCTACAAATGGTGGGATACAGTGTCTAGTGAAGTGCAACCAGAAGTAATAACTTGGGACTTCTTCCTCTAAGAATTCAAGAAGAAATATGTGGGTAGTGTATACATGGAATAGAGAAGAAGAGAGTTCATTAATCTGAGGCAGAGACAGCTGACGGTGGCCGAGTATGAAAAGGAATTTATCAGACTGAGCCGCTATGGAAAGGAGATAGTCCTTAATGAAGCCGAAAGGTGTAAGAGATTTGAAAAGGGATTAAATGATAATATAAAAATCATGATCACTGCCTTGGGAATCACAGACTTCACCAAGTTAGTAGACGCTGCAATAAAAGTTGAAAAGGTTAGAAAAAGTGAGCAGACCAGAAGAGAGAGACAGCAGAAGAAGGGCCCGGGTCAGTCTAGTTTATCTCCTGCACCTGGGAAGAAGTTCAAAGGTCCACCTGCATAGAATTCAGGTCAACCACAAGGTCAGGGTCAGTCCTAGGGGCCCAGGCCATAGTTCATCCCTAGGAAAGGTCAGTCCACACCATAGTGGGCAGCTCTCCAGGGACGGGGTTTAGGGGATCAGCCCCAGCATCTTCTGTAAGTTCACATTGCCTGAAGTGGCATAAGGGAGAGTGTTAGAGAGTGACTGATGCCGCTTAAGGTGTGGGTCGATAGAGCATCAGCTGAGGAACTGTCCACGCAGAACTATTATAGCTGCTCCAACACAAGCAGACAGACCTGCTCCTGCACCACAAAGGGGTAGGAAATTTGGTAAATCTGAGGCAGTGGGACAATCACAGAGGCATACATCTGAGCGAGCAGAGAGGCCTAAGGGCAGACCACCTATCAGAGCCTATGCCATAAGAGCTCAGGAGGAGCAAGATGCCCCAAACGTCATCAGGGGTACGTTCTCCCCCTACAATACATCTGTGCATGCATTGGTGGATCCAAGATCCACTAATTCATACATCTGCATCAACTTACCCATAAAAAAGGGGGATACTGGTAGAGGAGAGTGACCAAGACATTCTAGTCACTAATCCATTGGGCCACAGTGTAATGGTGAACAAAGTGTACAAAGGTTGCCCGTTAAGGATTCAGGGGTATGAATTCTTGGCAGACCTGATTGAGTTGCCTTTCCATGAGTTTGACGTGATTTTGGGAATGGACTGGTTGTCACGTCATCAGGAAATGGTTAATTGTAAATTGAAGAGAATTTCTTTGAAAACTCCTGAGGGTCATAGTTGTGGGGGAAAGAACATATTTCTTGTCCAATGTCATCTCAGCCACAGTTGTAAGAAAACTGAAGAGAAAAGGCTGTGAAGCCTACCTAGCATATGTGGTGGATACTAGGCAGGCTAAGCCAGATCTGTGTGATATACACATAGTAAGAGACTTCCCAGATGTGTTCCTTGAAGAATTGCCTGGCTTGCCAAAAGAAAGGGAAGTCGAATTTGCTATTGAGATACAGCCAGGTACAACACCAATCTCTATTGCTCCTTATAGGATGGCACCCACATAATTGAAGGAACTAAAAATCCAGTTACAGGAGTTACTGGATAAGGGGTTCATATGCCCCAGTGTGTCACCATGGGGAGCTCCAGTGCTGTTTGTGAAAAAGAAGGATAGGACTTTAAGGTTTGAGGTTATGCATTGATTATCGACAGTTGAATAAAGTGACTGTAAAGAATAAGTATCCATTGCCTAGAATTGATGATCTGTTTGATTAGTTGAAAGGAGCAGGAGTATTTTCTAAAATTGATCTCAGATTAGGGTATCATCAGTTGAGGGTGAAGGATGTAGATGTGCCAAAGACTACATTCAGGACCCGGTATGGGCATTATGAGTTCCTAATGATGCCCTTTGGCCTAACAAATGCACCAGTAGCATTCATGGACCTTATGAACCGTATCTTCATCCATACCTAGATCGATTCGTAGTGGTCTTTATTAATGATATTTTTGTGAATTCCAAGACTAGGGAAGAACATGATGAGCATTTGAGGATTGTTCTGTAAACCCTGAGAGAAAAGAAGCTGTATGCTAAGTTGTCCAAGTGTGATTTCTGGTTGAATGAGATTGCATTCCTTGGACACATAGTGTCAGCTGATGGGATTAGAGTGGATCCCAAGAAGATAGAAGCAGTGATGGAATGGAAGCCTCCCAGGAATACAACTGAGGTCAAAAGTTTTTTGGGGCTAGCTAGGTATTACAGAAGATTTGTGAAGGGATTTTCCTTAATAGCTGCTCCAATGACCAAGTTGTTACACAAAAATATCAGATTTGACTGGAATGACAAGTGTCAGACTAGTTTTGAGAAGTTGAAGGCTATGTTGACAGAGGCACCAGTGTTAACACAGCCAATGTCGATAAAGGACTTTGTGGTCTACAGTGATGCCTCTCATAATGGGTTAGGGTGTGTATTGATGCAAGAGGGGAAGGTGGTCGCTTATGCTTCTAGGCAGCTAAGGCCATATGAAACAACCCAGAAGGAGCTCAACCTTAGACAGAGGCGATGGATTGAGTTCCTGAAGGACTACGATTGTGTAATTGACTACCATCCTAGGAAGGAAAATGTAGTTGCTGATGCTTTGAGCAGAAAATCCATCACAGCTTTGAGATCATTGAATGCCCATCTATCTTTGGCTCGAGATAGAGCTATTTTGGCTGAGTTGCAAGTGAGGCCAAACCTGTTACAACAGATTTTAGATGGGCAAAAGGTAGATGAGAAGCTAAATGCTATTATGAGAAAAATCCTATAAGGGAAAGAAACTGACTATGAAGTGAAAACAGATGGGTGTCTGTACTACAAAGGAAGATTATGTGTACCAGATGATGGGGAATTGAAGGCCAGTATTCTAAACGAGGCACACACCATTGTTTATGCTACGCACCCAAGAAGTACAAAAATGTATCATGATCTGAAACTTCAGTATTGGTGGCCTGGTATGAAGAAGGACATAGCTGACTATGTGACTAAATGCTTGACATGTCAGCAAGTTAAGGCAGAACATCAAGTTCCATCGGGTTTGCTACAGCCTATACGCATACCTGAATGGAAATGGGATCCGGTCACCATGGATTTTGTAAGTGCTCTACTTCTCACCCAAAAGAAGTATGATGTAGTATGGGTGATAGTAGATAGATTGACGAAGTCATCACACTTTCTGTCTGTTAGGACTGACTAGTCACTGGAGAAATTAGCAGAATTATATATTAGTGAGATAGTTAGACTGCATGGAATTCCACTTTCCATCATATCTGATCAAGACCCAAGGTTTACATCGAGATTTTGGAAGAAATTGCATGAATCCTTGGGTACACAACTCCACTTTAGCGCAGCTTTCCATACTCAGAAGGATGGGCAATCAGAAAGAGAAATCCAGGTAAACAATTGAAACTGTAACACCCTCCCTGTAGCAACTCCGTACATTCTACTGTTCTGGTGACCGGTGTCGGTCCGGACACCTAGAAAATTCGGAAAAATATTTAAACTAAAGTGAGGAACCATAATTAACTCAATATTAATAAGAAAAAAATTTAGGAAAAATTTTAAAAATAAAATACAACCAAGTTAAATGAGCCGATGCCCTAGCGATGGGTAACCTAGTGAGAAGTTGCGATTCTCGCAACTAGGAGCCCTAGACCCGGGTAAAAATTCATAAAATAATTTTTGGGACTCCAGAGAAGGGTCATTGAGGTTCCTATGGCATTAGAATGCCAAGAAAATATTTAGAAAATTTTTTCAATCGGTACAGACAATTTTGACCCGTTAAGCCAAACGGAGGGCATTTTGGTCATTTCGCCTTCAGAGGTGATTTTTGGCCGACTTGTCCAGATGAGTAAATAATTATTATAACATAAAATGTGAATAAATATTGCTAAAAATTAAATTGAAAATAAGTAGAGAAGTAAAGAATAGAAAATGAGATAAAAGGCTCATTTATGACATATGATGATGTCATTTAAAAGCTTGCACCAATCACATTTAAACAACTATTTAATTAATTAATAAAAAGAGATAAATAAGGCCAAAGGAATTAAAATACCAGCTGCCTTCTTCTTCCCCAAAACCAGCCGAAATCCATGCCTAGCCCAAACCTCCATTAACATCTTCAAAAAGCTTCATTTCTCTCCTCCTTTCACCATAATTCCTCCTATTCCTTTCACTAAAATTCATCCTTGCACCTTGCATAACCTTTTGGCAGCCAAGAAGAAGAAAGAAAGTGAAGTTAAGCTTGGGAAAATTCTGCCCTACAAGAGGTTAGTGCACATATATACTTAGAACTCTTTATTTCCATGTTAAAGACTTAAAAAGGAGTAAGAATTTGAAAGTCAAATGAATGAAATTTATGTTTATGTTTACCATGAATTTCGGCAGCCCTAAGGAAGGAACAAGATTGAGTGTCTTGATGGACTTGGAGTAAACTAGAGATCATATTTAAAGTATGTAAATATAAGGATAATGAATTTGTTAGTTAAATAAGGTAACATGGGTGAACCTTGAATTTGGGCTAGGGTTTGGGAGTGAAAATTTGACTTGGCTTATGAAATTGTTAAAGAACATTCTAATGGTCAACTAGTGACCATTTGAGGTAAGTTGACCATAATTTGGACTGAAATATAGCATGGCAAAGTGAAATGTGTATGCTGCCTAGTGAGTGCAGCAGGGTGGCTGTGATTCCAGCCCACTTAGACAGCCATAACTTTGGCTATGTAGGTCCAATTGGTGTTTTGCCAATTGGAAATGAAACTAGACTTATAATGGCACAATTTTGCTGAAGAAACCATGTCCAAAAGACCAAAGCAAGTGGACCAAAAATTGGCCCCAATCGAGATACCCTGCAATTAAATTCTGCAGAATGACCAAATGAACAGTAACTGTTCATTTGGCCATAACTCACTGTAGAATGGTCCATTTGACCTGAAAGTTTTACAGCAACAAGATACGATATAGACAAACAACTTTCATGAAGAAACCTACCCCAAATTATGACCAGAACCTATCCAACAAGGCACTCACGGTCACTGTTCATTGTACTGTAGATTTGGTAAATTCTGCAGTTTTCCAATCCGGCCAGCTGTGGTTTTTGGACCATATCTGGAGCTACAAAACTCCAAATGGAGTGATTCAAAAAAATAAATTCAACTAGACAAAATAAGGAACAACTTTCATGTTTACCATTTCCTCAAATTTCCAATGTAACAGTCCCTAATGGAACAGTAAACTTATGGTACAAAAACTGAAAATTCTGCCCCTTAGTGCTAAGCTTGGAAATGGATTTGGTGATTAATTCCAACAAGTTTTAAATGCAAAATGTGGTACATTGGGAGTGTTAAAACCAATGCACCTATTTTTTATCCAAAAGTCAACATTTTTGTTGACTAATGAAGTGAATAGTGACACCAAAACTTGAAATTCACAAATTGAAGAATTTTAAAGTATCAAATGTCCTAGTATACCTAACAAGATTGGTTTGGATAGTTTGGCATGCCAATAGGGTTCGATTAGCGATCGCACATGGCATTATGCCATTACGTGATTTTATGGCTTTTAGCCATTTTGATATTGTGTTGAGACTTGGCCTCGTGCCTAATATTATTCTGACTTGTTAGCTTACATTGCACCAGAGATACATATGTGACCGATGGTGTGACGGCCCGAGGTACTTGATACCCAGTGCCAGTTTACCCGTTTATCCAGTCCAATCGTCCAGTATAGGTTACTTGGGCAACTAAATGAATGAAAATGGACAAAGTTAAAGAAATAAATGAATATAACAAATACAAAATAAATAAGACATATACATTCAATCCATATTTATTTTCTGCTATTTTCTTTTATTTTATTATTGCACCACTAAGCATCATTGCTTAGCACGTTGCTTTTGCCATGCGTAGGTTCTGGAGATACTGATCGTGAGCCCAGTAGACCGCAGACTGGGTGAGTTCATCCTACAGCTTTGCATAGTGTCCGGGTCACCTCACCCTCCACAGTGCATTAGTAGGACACTAGGTTTCATTTTGGTATTTTGTAACTAAATTTTTATTTTCTCATATGTAGTTGAACTTGTGTAATGTATTTTGATATTCATGTAAATAATGAGAATTGTGTTTGTGAATGGAAAAGTGAATGTTTATCTGTGTTTTATACATGATTACCACTTGAGATGAATGATTGAGAAATGAAATTGAAAAATGTTGAGATTCTGATATTGGAGTTTGAGAGTGATGAGATATGAATATTGGAAGTGTTTTTCACAGGTTCCGAAGAACTGTTTTCTCCATTTTTAGCTGGTACTCTGCCGGATTTTCTTTAAAATCTTTGGAACCTTAATAAATTATAATTTTGAAAAATGGCTCAAAGATATTATATTTCACAAGTTATATTCAAAAGCATGATAAAAGTTAATTAAGGTATAATACAGTGTGCCGGTACACCGTGTGACATTGTTTACTCGGGTATACTGTACATGGGTAAGGGTTGTCACAGAAACCAATTGAGCTAATACAAATATTGAACTGAAATGATAATAATAATATGAAATATATGTCAGGTCCTTGAGGATATGCTGAGGAGTTGTGTCATTGAGTTTGAGGGAAGTTGGGATAGATACCTCCCACTGGCAGAATTTGCACACAATAATAGCTACCAAGCTAGCATCCAAATGGCCCCGTATGAAGCACTGTATGAGAGGAAATGTAGAACTCCAGTGTGCTAGACTGAATTGGGTGAAGATAAACTGGTAGGGCTAGAACTGGTGAAACAGACTTAGGAGAAAGTAAAACTAATCAAAGCCAATTTGAAGGTTGCCTCAGATAGATAAAAGTCTTATGCCGACGTGAGAGGAAAGAAATAGAATATGCGGTTGGCGACAAAGTGTTCCTCAAGGTATCACCATGGAAGAAGGTACTGAGGTTTGGAAGAAAAGGTAAGTTAAGCCCTAGGTTCATTGGCCCATATGAAGTTATTGAACGTGTGGGTCCAGTGGCCTATAGGCTAGCTTTACCACCAGAGCTGGACAAGATCCACAATGTGTTCCACGTGTCTATGCTAAGAAGATACAGCTCAAATCCTTCACATGTCATCTCCATGGAAGAAATTGAAGTACAACCGGATTTGACATATGAAGAGGAACCCATATGGATCTTGGCTCGGGAAGTGAAAGGGTCGAGGAATAAGCAGATTCCACTGGTGAAAGTGCTTTGGAGGCACCACAACACCGAGGAGACAACTTGGGAAAGTGAAGAGACAATGAGGCAACAGTTCCCTCAACTATTTGCATCAGGTAAATTTCGAGGAAGAAATTTAAATTAGAGGGGAAGAGTTGTAACACCCTCCCTATAGCAACTCCATACATTCCACTGTTCTAGTGACCAGTGTCGGTCTGAAAAGATAGAACATCCGGGAAAATATTTAAACTGAAGTGAGGAACCATAATTAACTCAAATATTAACAAGAAAAATTTAGTAAAAATTTTAGAAATAAAATACAACCAAGTTAAATGAGCCGGTGCCCTTGCGATGGGTAACCTAGTGAGAAGTTGTGGTTCTCGCAACTAGGAGCCCTAGACCCAAGGAAAAATTCATAAAATAATTTTTGGGACTCCAGAGAAGGGTCATTGAGGTTCTTATGGCATTAGAATACCAAGAAAATGCTTAGAAAAAATTTTCAATCGGTACAGACAATTTTGGTTTGTTAAGCCAAACGGAGGGCATTTTAGTCATTTCGCCTTCAGAGGTGATTTTTGGCCAACTTGTCCAGTTAAGTAAATAATTATTATAAAACAAAATGTGAATAAATATTGCTAAAAATTAAATTGAAATTAAGTAGACGAGAAAAGGAAAGAAAATGAAAGAAATTTGAATTATAACATCATTATGATGTCATTAAACATCCTCCCACCCAACCAAATTTTGACACATCATCATAAACTACTTAAAAACGAATAAAAGGAGATAAAAATTAAAGAAATAAATAGCTATCTTCAACCTTTGGAGCAGCCAAAAACATAGAGAGAGAGAGAGAGAGGAAGGAAAACTCCATTAAAGCTTCACCAAGCTTGAGTTCACTACCCAAATTACCCCAAAACCCTAGCTTCCCTTCACAAATATTTACCCTTACACCTAGAGCAAGTCTTGGGCAGCAAAAAGAAATAGAAAAAGAGGAGTTCTCAAGTTTTGGGAAATAGCTAAATCAAGGGGTGTGTCCAATCTCCTCCTTTTCTTGCTTAATTCATGTTTAAGGCCATAAGTCAAGTGGAAATTGTCATAAAAACATAATATAATTTATGTGTATTTATCTATACAATTTCAGTAGCTTAGGGATGTTAAGGGTTTCATCAATTTCCTTGAAACAAAATGGTATGTAAGCTACCTTGACATGAGATGAGTGTTTAAACATTTAAGTGCAAGTGAAATGTATGTGTGGAACTAGAAAACTTGGAGACTTGAACAAAATTAGGCTTTTCTCATATAATGGTATACGAAAATTGTAATGGTTAATTAGTGGCCATTTGACTATATGTGAGGAGGAATTGAAGTGATTTAGGACAATGGAATTGAGGTTAGGCAAGCTGCCCTTGGCTAACTTTGCAGGACTGACCATGAATCCAGCAGGTTTGGGTAGCAATAACTAGAGTTGTAGAGGTTCAATTGGTGCAAGGCTAATTGGACATGAAATTAGATACATAATGACACAATTTTGGTAAAGAAACCTTGCCCAGAAAACCAAACCAAGTTAACCTAAAAATGGCCCTAATCTGGGTGACTTGCGTTCTGTATGGGCAAAATTACCAAATGAACAGTATTTATTCATTTGGTCATAACTCAGTGTAGAAAGGTTCAATTGACCTGACATGTTACTAGCAGAAAGCAGAGAAATAGACCTACAACTTTTATGAAGAACACAAATCCAAATTCTAACCATAACCTAGTCAAATTGCCAACCAAACTTTGGTTACCAAATCTGGCAGAATCAGTTTTGCCCAGAATTTTGGATTCTGTCCAATTCGGCCAGTTATGGTTTTTAGGCCATAACTTGAGCTACAAAACTCCAAATGGAGAGATTCAAAAAAGGAAATATAACTAGACAAATTAAGGAACAACTTTCGTGAAGACAACTTTGCCAAATTCCTACTGTAAAAATGTCCAATGGAACAGTAAACACAAGGCTTGAAATCTGAAAATTTTGAACAACTAACATTAAGCTTAGAAATGGTATTGGCAACCAATACCAACAACTTTAGAATGCAAAATGTGGTATGTTGGGAGTATTAGAACCAATGTACCTATTGTCTATGCAAAAGTCAACATTTTAGTTGACTAATGAAATGAATATTAACTCCTAAACATAAAATTTTGAGAATTGTAAAGTTTAAAAGTGTAACATGCCCTAGTACACCTAGCAAGATTGGTTTGGATAGGTTGGCATGCCAATAGGGTTCAGTTAGTAGTACTGCACATGGCATTATGCCATTCTGTGATTTCATGGCTTTTAGCCATTTTGACATTGTGTTGATGCTTGGCCTTGTGCCTAATGTTATTACAGCTTATTAGCTCTTCTGTTGCACACCGAGAGATGCATATGTGACCGATGGTGTGACGGCCCGAGGTACTAGATACCCAGTGCCAGTTTATCCATTTATCCAGTCCAGTCATCTAGTATAGGTTACTTGGGCAACCAAAAATGAAAGTTGATAAATTTAATGAAATAATGAATATAACAAGTACCAAATAAATATGACTACCAATAATTATCAAAAAGTTGTCTACATGAGACATCAATACACTCACTGCAAATTTATTTTCTTTTAGTTCTTTTTATTTTATTATTGGCACCACTAAGCATTATTATTTAGCTCATTGCTTTTTGGCATGCGTAGGTTCTGGAGAGACAGACAAAGAGCCCAGTAGACCACAGACTGGGTGAGGTCACAAATATGCCTAGAGTCAGAGTCACCTCTCATCTACAGTGCATCAGCGGTAGGACCTTTAGGTCCCTTTTGAAATTATGTTTTTGCATTTTATAATAGGTAGTAGTTTGTGATTTGTAAATTATGAACTCATGTAAATAGTAAATTTATGTAATCATATGTTGATGTACATAGTTTGAAGAATTTTGTTAATTAATATAATTTGAGAATATCTTCATGAAATTTTAGTTGATTTTGTATTTGAATGAAATTGTGGATTAATGTTGAGAATTTGAAATGATTGTTAATGTTGAGACCATGTTGATGGTTATTGGAGTTTGAGAATGATTAGAAATGATTATTGGAAGTGTTTTTCACAGGTTTCGAAGAATTGTTTTCTCCATTTTTAGCCGGTACTCTGTCGAATTTTCTATAAAATTTTCGGAACCTTAAATAAATTATAATTGCAATAAATGACTTAAATGAATTATATTTCATAAATTGTACTTTATAACTATGAAAAAAATAAATTAGGAAGAATAAAAAAAATGATTGAATTAAAATATGGTGTTCCGGTACACTGCGTAGACCTCCAAAATGGTTTAATCTAGGGTTTTGGCTGGATTCTCTCCTTCAAAAATGAGAGAATTTGCTATTGAAAGAAGAAAAAAGAAAGAAAAAGAGGATGGAATGAGTGGCCAGCTCATGAGGAAAAAGATAAGGCAGATTTTTTTTTGTTAGTTTTACCCATTGGTTCTTCATCTTTTACCCATTGGTCCATGAGATGTTTCCTATTATTTCTAATTTTCCCCCTCAACTTTATAATTGATTTAAGTTAGTCCTCCAATCTTTTATTTTCCCCCTTAACTTATTGATTAATTCACTTTAGTCCTCTAACTCTTAGTGGCTAACTTCCTAAGTATGAAAGGAAGTAAGTGCACACCCACTTAGTTTGCATTTATGTGAATACTTGTACTTCTTTTCATTTTTTTACTTATTAATTCATAATTATACCTTACTTTAATCCATTTCTTTTATTTTCTTTCAATCTTACTTGATCTTTATTAAATTAAATTATGACTCCTTACTTTAATTTAAGAGTGGTTCCAGATATTTCAGCTGTCCGAATAGACGTTAATCGCCAGAACAGTAGAATGTATGGAACTCCCTAAAGTGAGGGTGTTATAAGTTTGCTGATTGATAGAGAAGCGATGCATCTTGGAATCCATTGGAAAGTTTCAGGCCCCTCTTTTGTCAATGTCTGGATAGAACCTTGGGTCCCTACATTACCAAATTTTTGAATCAGAAGTAGCAGACCAACGGATTCTCCTATTATCTATGTGGCTGACCTGATTAATGTTCAAACAAAAACTTGAAACTCGCATGTATTAACATCTTCTTTTTTAGTAGCAGAATGTCAAGAAATTTTAAGAATTCCTATTAGGGAGGAGACTCATGAGCTTACCCAATTGTGGCATTATTCTAAGTATGGTGTTCCTTCAGTAAAGGCTATTTATTATCAGCTGAAAAAAGCTCAGGTTCAAGCTGCCCATGCTCATTTGCCTTCTTCTTCTAC
Organism: Hevea brasiliensis; assembly: GCF_030052815.1. Lineage (NCBI taxonomy): Eukaryota > Viridiplantae > Streptophyta > Magnoliopsida > Malpighiales > Euphorbiaceae > Hevea > Hevea brasiliensis. The sequence goes on along the minus strand of NC_079499.1, from coordinate 60,506,740 downwards.
ATCTCTGCCCCAAGCATTTTGGAAAATGATTTGATCTCTCCTTGTTCCCTCTAAGATTCAAAACTTTTTGTGGAGAGCTTGTTCTAACTCGCTAGCTACCAAAGTCAATCTTTATAAGCACAAGTGTGCTAATTCTTCAGTATGTCAACTATGCAATCAATGTAAGGAATCTCTTGAGCATTTAATCTTCTTTTATCATCATGCCCAAGCAGATTGGTTTGGTTCTAATTTGGGTTTCTACCTTGATGTTAGAGGATTTCTTTCTTTTTAGGTTTAGTTTCAATGTCTTTTTGAGAGGGTAGGAGCTCGGGACAAAAGGGAGATCTAGCTATCTAGTTTTTTGGCATGCCACATTTGGAAATCGCGAAATAAAGCCATTTTTAAAGATGTGGGCCTAATTTGATGGCTACTATTCATGAAGCTCAACTTGCTGTTTCTGAATTCAACTCTTTTCTAGTACAACATTAGCTTTCTAAACCCCGCTATGTTTTTTTGTGTAATCAGAGTATGGGAGAGTGGCATCCTCCTGCAGATGGTGCCTTTAAAATAAATGTTGATGCTTCCTTTGACCATGTGTCATCTTTAGCTAGTTTGAGGGTAGTGCTGAGGGACTCTAGTGGCAATCTAGTCGATGGTTGCTCTTCTTTTTTTGTTAGTTTATCAGCTCTTGCAGCAGAGGCTCAAGCCCGTAAAATAGTTATCTCCTTTGCAGTTAGTAGAGGACTATCTTCTTAATATTTTGAAACTGATTCTTTGCAGTTAGTTAAATGTATTACTGCTACCTCTACTCCTCTCCATTGGGAAGTGGAGGTTTTTATTCAAGACATTAGATCTAAGTTGGAGTTTTCCCATCCTTTGTATTTGCTTATATTCCTAGATCATCTAATCGGTGTGCTAATTGGGTCGTTAACACTGCTAGGTTAGAGAAGTTGTCTTCAGTTTGGACAATAAATCCCCCTCCTTAATTAGCAAACATATTAGTTGTTGATAAATTGTATTTGCAAGTTGTTTCCTCAATGAAATTCACTTTCTGATAAAAAAAAGGGGGCTCAAATTGAGCTAGTTGAATGGGTCAAAAACTCAAACTCGAGTATAAGGAGGTTATGACTATTGTCGTACTTGAAGAATGCTTATTTTTTGCAACCAAAAAAAAAAGGTCAAAAAAATTTTAGTCAAAAATACATTAAATGTTGTAATTCTTTTTACACTTTTAACCTTATTAGCCATTTAAATGGCTAAGCCATTTTTTAGCCTTATAAACCATTTAAGTCATTTACAATTTAAAATTTAATTTTCATTTTTTTTTTCATTTAATCTCCTGCTACTAAGCAATTAACTATAAAGTACATTTAATGTACACCATACTAACTCATATTTAAGAGCATTTTACCAAAATTGAATGAAAATTAAAAAATAAAAAGAAAAAATTTTCTGTGTGTTGGAAGAAATAATTCTCAAACCAGAAGAAAAATTACCATGTAGGATAGGTTAAAAAACAAAACTGACAATATGAGTGTTGGTACCTAAAACCGACGGTATGAGTGTCGGTAAACAAAAAAAAAAAAAAAGCTTAAGAATATCTTCCATGCCATGAAAGGGTGAGTTGGTGTAGAATACTAACACTTAAAGAATTGATATGTGAAGTTGGTGTGCAAATCTGCTAGGCTTGAAGTGACATGCTGACTTTATATAAGTTGCTTTATGAAAAATTTCAAATAAGTCCCTCAATTGTCTCCCCACCCACATACGAAATAAAATCCCATGGCACCCACTTGAACTTTTAAATATTTCTATACAACAACATAATATAATTTAATTTTAAACTATTAAATTTATAAAATGAAATTAATTTAACTATATAACATATTTTTTATATTATATTATTAAATATATTAATCTAAATATATTACTTGTTGAGTTATATTAATTAAAGATATACTAACTTCTTGTGAAAATCATACCCACACAAATTAAAGAATATAAAATTTAATATGGTTCAGTGTAAACTTATTCTATTAAACAAATTCGCTATAAAGGAAAATAATTACAATCACTAATTATTTTTCTCACCCTTTCAAGTTACTCAAACAAAACTCACAAAATTCGACGCACCTTTCCACTTTGTGAGCTCTCTACCATATGACATAATGGCCAACCAACTATTCATATACATAGGCTACTAAAACCTAGTCCTTTTGGGACTCTAATTATTAAACTTTATAATTTAAATTCTACTAAACTTCATATTTTATCTAATTTCCTAATTCTAATTTAACTTCGTCTCTAACAATCTCCACCTCTAAGTCAAATGGAATTAGTCTTTGATACTTCTACAAAACTCAATTTTTCTTAGTTACTTCCTTCCACTCTTGATTGTTGATGTTGTCTCTTATCTCAACTTGCGTTCTTCCAATCAATGTTCTTCCTTCTAATTTGTAGAGATTCTTTGCACCAATCTCTTTACCCTTCATGATCACAAGAGCATATTAGCTAACTCTTATGACTCCACTATGAATTGAACACCCATAACCCAAAGAATCTAGCTTACCCAAGGAAATTAAGTTCATTTCAAATTGAGGAACATATCTCATTTTATTGAGCACTTTCACATGATCACCATGCAGCTTAATCTTCACTCTTCAAACAACTTCGACCTCCATCTTATTTTTATTAGCTAGCTTCACATTTTCTGCTTTCTTTTCTTCAATCACATCAAACAACTCCTTCTTCTAGCAAATATGAAATAGGCAAGCAGAATCCATTGACCACTCATCTTGTAATGGATCTGTTGCCTTTTTCTTATCATCATCCACATTCAAACATTCACCATAAAGACCATTATCAATTGCAATTGCAATAATTCCTTTTTTTTTCTTTTTCGCAACTCTTCTTGAATTGTTTAAACTCTGCAAGATCTTCCTTGATCTTCATAAAATGGTATTGAATGTGATCCTTCTCATGACAGTAATAACATTCTCTATATTCAAGATCTACTCATGGTTTGGAGCTCAATTTACTATTCCTTCTCTAATTGTTTGCATGTGGGTTGTTTCCATCATGACTAGAACTAGCAATAAAAACTCCACCTTCATTGCTACTATTACTTGTCTTCTTGAACTTCTCATCATCCAAGATAACTGCAGTAACCTCCTCCACCTTCAAAGTCTCTTTTCCAATTATTAGAGCTGTCATCAAGCTTTTATAAGATTGTGGGAGAGAGGTTAAAAGCAAGAGGACTTTATCTTCTTCATCTACCTTCACACTAACATTATCCAATTGGGTAATTAATTTATTAAAAACATTAAGGTGATTCCTCACATCAGTATCTTCCTCTATTCTGAGTTGGTACAGCTCATTCTTTAAGTATAACTAATTTATAAGTGACTTTGACATATACAAACTCTTCAATTTCTTCCACAAAACAACTGGTAAAGTCTCCACTAAGACATTTGTACTTCAAATCAGGGGCTAACACCAATCAAATTATACTCACAACTCTTTGTTGAAGTTCCTCCCAATTATCATTTTTCATAGTTGCCAGTTACTTCTCATTTAATGCTTTAATTAATCCTTACTATACTAGGACATCCTTCATGGTTCTTTGCCACAAACTAAAATTATTTTTCCCCATCAAATGACTCCATCTCAAATTTTGTGATTGCCATCTTTGACATTTTGAACCATAACTTTTATACCAATTATTGTAAAAATCACACTCACATAAATTAAAGAACACAAAATTTAACATGGTTTAGTGTAAACCTACTCCATTAAACAAATCCACTATAAAGGAAAAATAATTACAATCACTAATTATTTTTCTCACCTTTACAAGACACTCAAACAAAACTCAGAATTTGACACACCTCTCCTTTTCCTGAGCTCTCTACTATAAAATGTAATGGGTAACTAGCTATTCATATATATAGGCCACTAAAACCTAGTCCTTTTGGGACTCTAATTACTAAATTTCATAATTTAAATTCTACTAAATTTTTTATTTTATCTAATTTCGTAATTCCAATTTAACTTGGACTCTAGCAAAGTAAATTTAAATATATTATGTAACTAATTATATAAATGATCTCTACTCTAACATTATAGATTGTAACATGTAAAAAAATTACAACATTGTAACCCAAAATATAATTAAAACCAAAAATTATAAATTATAATAAAATATTTTAAACTATCACCTTTTTTAAAATTTTTCTATTTCTCTTCCTCAACTTTGCTTGAGTGAATGTAATTGCAAAGAAAATAGAGTGTGTTGTAAATTTGTTAACATTGCCGGTGAGAGGGGCTTATATACAGATGAGGATATATTGAGGGAACAAGGGGGAACTTTGAATTTTAAACATACTAACATTGGTATAGTCAGTATTCTTTCATAGATTCTTCTCATAACTTGAGGGAATCTCCGCATTGAAAAGTTGCACAATTATTGGATGTTGATGAGATTTTACAATTAGGATACTAACACTCATACAGTCGATACAGAGTTCCTTCGAAGTCCTAATTTTGTTTTTTTAACACATTACCAATACTACACTCATATAGTCGATATAGAGTTTCTTCAAAGTCCTATATCTTTTTTCACACATTACCAATATTATGATATTGACATGCATTATGTTTGTTGGTTACAATCTTGCAAGTGCACGGATCGCGTACAAGTAATATAGTAGTGAGTAGAGTATCATTTCCACAAGGAATTTATAGGGGTAAGTACCAAGCTAGATAACAACTTTGACTGTTTAGACTACCGAATATGTTGAGAGATTAATTTTGAACTAACTATAGATGCTAAGAATTAAAAAAAACAAAGCAATAAACTTAAATTTAGAAAGCAATTAACTAAAACAATTCCAGAATTAAGATTTCATAGTTCAGCCTTATTATGGAATTAACCTCACCTATTTAATAGATTGAGAATTGTTCCTTTGATGGAAGTTAATCCTAAGATATCTTAAGTCATCTCTCAAGGCACCTAAGGTGTATTTTAATTAACTTGAACCCTACTTTTGTGGTGATGAATCTTAATTAAAACCCTTTAAGCTCTTTGATTAATTATGAAAATCCATAAAGGATTTTAGCCTATCTCTAGGTCAGATTCCCTAGGTTCAAAATTCTGATTTCTAATATTAACCTTCACCTTTTAGTTCTTCAATTAATATCTTATATCACCACTAAGAGGGTACAAACACATAGCATGCATTAAGACCACAGAATATTGAATCAAAGAACAAAACTCAAATCTATTAAATAACCATAGTATATATCCATAATAGAAATTGAAAATGCTACTCTCGTAATCTTAGAATTAAACAAACTACTTACTCATGGTGAGTTTAACAAACATGCTAAAATTAAAGTAAAGTAACATAAGACAATCTGAAGGAATATAACAAAAGAACCCATAATAAAGATCTAAAGCCTTAAACTCTTAGAACTTCAGATGAGAGTCATTCTCCTTGAGATTGATGCAGATTCTCTTCAAATTGCTTAGAAAACTAGGGTTTGTATGTGAGGTGAACTTTTTGAACTAAACTCAACTAACTCCTCTGCATGTTTTGGTCTTCTCGTATTTATATGAGGTACCTTAAAATCATGTTTCACAATTCCAAAAGTCTTAAAATTCTGTTTAGAAAGAGTGGAAGAGAATTCAGGTCCAAACAAAAGTTTTTATGTGGCAAAGTACATGACCCATGTGGCACTATATGGCCCTGAATCGTGTAAGTCTTTGGACTACTTCATGTTTGATATTTGAGGGAGACAACAAGTTACACAAGGGTAGGAAGGTTACACAGGGCAATTAACATGGTTTTTGTACTATGGTCTCTCTATGATTATTCAGGTCTTAACTGCCAGAAGGTTACATGGAGTCTAGTGAATTACACAGGGTCTGGTGCATGACTCGTGTACTGTGGTTTCTCCATAGCTCCTCCATTTTTTGCTAGCTAGGGAGTCACATGGGTCAAGCTTCATGCTTGCATGGCCCATGTAATATTATGGAGTAGTCCTTCCTACTTTTCTTATTTTCCAAACTTGTCCAATTGACTTCCATGCCTTGGATCTTCCTTAGAATACCTGAAAAGATACAGAAAATAAGAAATTGATCAAAGATTAACAAAATTAAGAAAAACTAATGAAACTAAGTAAAATGCATGCAATTGACTACCTATGTGACACCCCTTATCCATCTACAGTGTAGCCGAGCAAGATATGCCACTCAGTGTGCCGGAGCACCAATTCATGTTTCAATTATAATTTATCCCTTTTAATTCATTTATTTATAATTTTTGATAAATCTGAATTTTTTCGCAATTTTTATAGAAAATATGGTAGAGTACTGGCTATAAATTAGAAAAAGAGTTCTTCTGAACCTGTTTAAAAACACTTCCAACATAATTTCCAAATCCAGAACTCCATTACACACATTTCAAGTCAATCTCAAAATCTCAATACTATTCTCCGAATTTTTTTTTCTGTTCACATCACCACTTGAAACATATTCATAAATATTTCTCAACATTTCATTTATCAACATACATTATATAGAAAATTTCAATAATATGAAATTTCATATATTTACATTATTACATAATTATAAGAGTTTACAGTTACAATCCAAAACGAAAACAAAATATAAAATACAAAATGCTACCCAAAGTCCTAATGTCCTACCATATGCACTGCAGATGTGAGGTCACTCTGGACTCTGGATGCAGGTCTGAAAGTTCACCCAGTCTAATGTCTGCTGGGCTCCTCAGCTAGGTCTCCAGTACCTGTGCGTGGTAAAAGCGACGCGCTAAGCAATTATGCTTAGTGGTGACAATATAAAATAAAATAAAATAATTATGCAGAATGTATGATTTCATTTTTGGGTATACTTAATTTCTGGTATTTATTGTAGTATTATTCGATTAAAATTTGGTAAAATTTATTATCATTGCCCGAGTAACCCATACTAGTCAACTGGACTAGATAAATAGGTAAACTGGCACTGGGTACTAAGTACCTCGGACCATCACACCATCAGTCACATTGTGTCTCCGGTGTGTGAGCGACTAACAATGTCGTAATAATTATCAGGGATAAAACCCGAGTATAACAACTCAAATAACATAGCCAAAGGCTATTATGTCACAGAATGGCATAGGAAGCCATGAAACACAGAATGGCATAAAGCCATATGTAGTACTGCTAACAGAACCCTATTGGCATGCCAACCTATCCAAACCAATCTTGCTAAGTGTACTAGGGCATGTTACACTTTTAAATTGTATAATTTTAGAAATTTAAGTTTAGGTGTTACTATTCATTTCATTAGTCAGCTAAAATATTGACTTTTGCATAGGTAATAGGTACATTGGTTATAATACTCCCAACATACCACATTTTGCATTCTAAAATTGTTGGTATTGGTTGCCAATACCATTTTTAAGCTTAGTGTTAATTGGACAGAATTTTCAGTTTTCAAGCTTTGTGTTTACTGTTCCATTAGTCATTCTTGTAGTGGGAATTTGGCAAAATGATCAACATGAAAGTTGTTCCTTATTTTGTCTAGTTGCATTTCCTTTTTTGAATTACTCCATTTGGAGTTTTGTAGCTCAAGTTATGGCCCAAAAATCACAACTGGCAGGATTATGATTTTTCCAAAATTTCTGGACTGACCAAATCTACAGTATTAGGAGCAGTGACTTCAGGTCACTTTTTGAATATGTTATGGTCATAATTTGGTTAGGTTTCTTCATAAAAGTTGTTGGCCTATATCCCAGCTTGTTGCTGGTAAAATTTCAGGTCATTTGGACCTTTTACACTGAGTTATGACCAAATGACTAAACACTGTTCATTTGGTCATTTTGCCCAGGCAGAATGCAGGTCACTCAGATTAGGGCAATCTTTTGGTCAACTTAGTTTGATTTTCTGGGCATGGTTTCTTCACCAAAGTTGTGCCATTATGTGTCTAGTTTCATATCCAATTGGCCTTGCACCAATTGAACCTCTACAATTCCAGTTTTGCTACCGAAACCTGCTGGACTCATGCCAGGTCCTACAGGTCACCAAGGGCAGCCATACCAAACTCCAATCCCACTATACAATTCACTTCATTTTTTATTTAAACAAAACCAAATGGTCACCAATTGACCATTAAAACCTACTTTCATCATCACATAATCATGGTCTCATTTTTCACCCCAAACCCTAACTCAAACATTACAAATCATGCATTATCATTGCATTTCATCGATTCACTTAAGAGATGCACATTAAGGGCAGCCATACTAGCATGTTAGCTCCATAAAACTCATCATAATCATACCCCAACTAAGGCTGCTGAAATATAGGGATGGCATACAAATGGTATTTCATCATTTTCTTTGTCATTTGCACTCATTCATAGTCCTTAAACATGAATTGAAAATGAAACCATGGTTAGGTCACAAACCTCTGTTGGAGTGAGATTTTCCACTTGCTAGGGTTCCTCTTTTCCTTTTCTTTTTGCTCCCAAAAGACTTGCCAAGATGTAAGAACACTTTTTTGTATTGGGAATATAGGGTTTAGTTGGCTAAAAATTAGGGAAATCAAGCTTTAAAAAGCTTGTTCATGGTGGCCATGGAGGGTATCTGTGACGGCAAGAAGAAGATGAGAGAGAGTTCTGATTTTTTTTTCATTTTTAGCCCATTTGGTCTCTTTTAAATAAGCTTATGCCATGTATCAACATTGGACTGGTTGGGAGAATTTTAATGACATCATTATGATGTCATAATTCCATTTTCTTTTATTTTCTCCCCTTTTCTTGTCTATTTAATTTCAATTAAATTTTTAAAAATATTTATTCATATTTTATGTTATATAAATTATTTATTTAACTAGACAAGTTGGTCAAAAATCATCTTTGAAGACGAAATGACCAAAATGCCCTCCGTTTGGCTTAACGAGCTAAAATTGTTTGTACCGATAGAAAAATTCTTCTAAGCATTTTCTTGGCATTCTAATGCCATAAGAACCTCAATGACCCTTCTCTAGAGTCCCAATAATTATTTTATGATTTTTCCCCCGGGTCTAGGATTGCTAATGGCCTTCACCGTCACTTCCCCTTCGGGTTACTCATCCTTGATGTTTCGGCTCGTTTAACCTTAGTGTATTTCATTTCTAAAACTTTTTCCTTGATTTTTATGAGCATTATTTAGTTTCTTTATAACTCTTTACTCTAGTCTATTTATAATTTCAAACATTCTAGTTGCCTGGACTGACATTGGTCACCGGAACAGTAGACTGTATGGACTAGCTAAAGTGAGGATGTTACAACTCTTCCCCTCTAATAAAAATTTTGTCCTCGAAATTTACCTGATGCAAATAGTTGAGGAAACTGTTGCCTCATTGTCTCTTCACTTTCCCAAGTTGCCTCTTTAATGTTGTGGTGCCTCCAAAGCACTTTCACCAGTGGAATTTGTTTATTTCTCAGTTCCTTCACTTTCTGAGCTAGGATCTATATAGGTTCTTCTGTATATGTTAAGTCCGGTTGGATTTCAATCTCTTCCATGGAAATGACATGTGAAGGATTTGAGCGATATCTTCTCAACATAGAAACATAGAATACATTATGGATTTTTTCCACTTCTGGTGGTAAAGCTAGCCGATAGGCCACTGGTCTCACACGTTCAATGACTTCATATGGGCCAATAAACCTAGGGCTTAACTTACCCTTTCTCCCAAACCTCAGTACTTTCTTCCATGGTGAGACTTTGAGAAACACTTTATCACCAACTGCATACTCTATCTCTTTTCTCTTCAAGTCGGCATATGATTTCTGTCTATCTGAGGCAACCTTCAAGTTAGCTTTGATTATCTTCACTTTCTCCTCAGTCTGTTTCACTAGGTCTGGTCCTACCAGCTTATCTTCGCCCAATTCAGTCCAACACACTGGGGTTCTACATTTCCTCCCATACAGTGCTTCATACGGAGCCATTTGAATGCTAGCTTGGTAGCTATTGTTGTATGCGAATTCTGCCAGTAGGAGGTATCTATCCCAACTCCCCTCAAACTCAATGACACAACTCCTTAGCATATCCTCCAAGATCTATCACATAATTCACATTGTTACTATCATTTCAATTTATTAATTGTGAAAATTCAATTAGTTTCTAGGTTTACCTGGATTACTCATTCTGACTGTCCATCCGTCTGAGGATGAAAAGCCGTGCTAAAATGGAGTTGTGTGCCCAAGGCTTCTTGCAACTTTTTTCAGAATCTCGATGTAAACCTTGGGTCTCGATCAGATATGACGGAAAGTGGGATTCCATGCAGTCTAACTATCTCATTGATATACAATTCTGCTAGCTTCTCTAGTGAGTAGTCAGTCCTAACTAGCAGAAAATGTGCTAACTTCGTCAATCTATCCACTATCACCCATACTGCATCATGCTTCTTCTGGGTGAGAGGTAGACCACTAACAAAATCCATAGTGACCCGGTCCCATTTCCATTCAGGTATGCTTATAGGCTGTAGCAATCCTGATGAAACTTGATGTTCTGCTTTAACTTGCTGACATGTCAAACACTTAGTCACATAGTTAGCTATATCCCTCTTCATACTAGGCCACCAATAATGAGGCTTCAAATCATTATACATTTTTGTCCTTCCCGGGTGCATAGCATAAACACTAGTGTGTGCTTCTTTTAGAATAGTAGTCTTCAATTTCCCATCATCTGGTACACACACTCTTCCTCTGTAGTACAGACACCATCTGCTTTCACCTCATATTCAGTTTCCTTTCCCTCTGGAATTTTACCCACAATGGCCATTAATTTTTCATCTGCCCTCTGCCCATCTTGTATCTGCTGTAGCAGGGTTGGCCTCACTTGCAACTTAGCCAAAATAGCTCCATCTTGTGCTAAGGACAGATAGGCATTTAGTGATCTTAAAGCTGTGATGGACTTCCTGCTCAAAGCATCAGCAACTACATTTGCCTTCCCATGATGATAATCTATCACACAATCATAGTCCTTTAGGAACTCAATCCATCGCCTCTGTCTAAGATTGAGCTCCTTCTAGGTTGGCAAATATTTTAGACTCTTGTGGTTTGTATAGATGTAGTATTTTTTGCCATATAAATAATGCCTCCATATCTTCAGTGCGAAGATAATTGCTGCTAACTCCAAGTCATGAGTAGGGTAGTTCTGTTCATGTGGCCTTAACTGCCTAGAAGCATAAGTGACCACTTTCCCCTCTTGCATCAATACACACCCTAGACCATTATGCGAGGTATCACTGTAGACTATAAAGTCTTTCCCAACACTGGCTGTGTTAACATTGGTGCTTCTGTCAACATATCCTTCAGCCTCTCAAAACTAGCTTGCCACTTGTCGTTCCAGCTAAATTTCACATTCTTGTGCAACAACTTGGTCATTGGAGCAGCTAAAAGAGAGAACCCCTTCATAAATCTTCTGTAATACCCAGCTAGCCCTAAGAAACTTCTGACCTCAGTTGTATTTCTAGGAGGCTTCCATTCCATCACTGCTTCTATCTTTTTGGGATCCACTCTAATCCCCTCAACTGATACTATGTGTCCAAGAAAGGAGATTTCACTCATCCAGAAGTCACACTTGGACAACTTAGCATACAACTTCTTTTTTTGCAGGGTTTGTAGAACAATGCTCAAATGTTCATCATGTTCTTCCCTAGTCTTGGAATACACTAGAATATCATCAATAAAGACCACTACAAACTGATATAGATATGGATGAAAGATAAGGTTCATAAGGTTAATAAATGCTGCTGGTGCATTTGTTAACCCAAACGGTATCATTAAAAATTCATAATGCCCATACCAGGTTCCGAATGCAGTTTTTGACACATCTGCATCCTTTACCCTCAACTGATGATACCCTAATCTGAGATCAATTTTTGAAAATACACCGGCTCCCTTCAACTTATCAAACAGATTATCAATTCTGGGCAACGGATATTTATTTTTCACAGTTACTTTGTTCAACTACCGGTAATCAATACACAATCTCAAAATTCCATTCTTGTTCTTCACAAATAGCACTAGAGCCCCCCATGGTGACACACTGGGGCGTATGAACCCCTTATCGAGTAACTCCTGTAACTGAATTTTCAACTCCTTCAATTCAGTGGATGCTATCCTATAAAGAGCAATAGAAATTGGTGCTGTACCCGGCATTACCTCAATAGCAAACTCGACTTCCCTTTCTGGTGGTAAACCAGGCAACTCTTCAGGAAATACATCTGGGAAGTCTCTTACTGTGGGTATATCACACAGGTTTGGCTTAGCCTGCCTAGTATCAACCATGTGTGCTAGGTAAGCTTCACAGCCTTTTTCTCATCAATCTTCTTGCAACTGTGGCTGAGATAACATTGGACAGGAAATCTGTCCTTTCAACCACAACAGTGATCTCATTACCCTCAGAAGTTTTAAGAGAAATCCTCTTCAATTTGCAATCAACTATTGCCTGATGACGTGACAACCAGTCCATACCCAAAATCATGTCAAACTCGAGGAAGGCAATTCAATTAGGTTTGCCGAGAATTTATACTCCTGAATCCTCAACGGGCAACCTTTATACACCTTATTCACTACCACACTATGGCCTAGTGGATTTGTGACCAGAATGTCTTGATCACTCTCCTCTACTGGAACTCCTCTCTCTATGGGTAGTTTGATGCAAATGTAGAAATCAGTGAATCCTGGATCCACCAATGCATGCACAGAAGTGTTGTAGAGGGAAAACATACCCCTGATGACATCCGGGGCATCTTGCTCCTCCTGAGCTCTGATGGCATAGGCCCTAGCAGGTACTCTAGTATCTGGCCTCTCAGTTGACTCGGATGCAGGCCTTAGTGATGGACCAGCTGCCTTAGATTTACCGGGCTTCCTACCCCTTTATGGTGCAGGAGCAGGTCTGTCAGCTTGTGTTAGAGCAACTGTAGTAGTCCTCTTCAGACAATTCTTGATCTGATGTTCTGTAGATCCACACCGTAAGCATGCACCGGTCACTCGCCAACAGTCCCCCTTATGCCACTTCTGGCATTACGGATAGGCAAAAGATACTGGGGCTAGTCCCCTAAATATCATTCGTGGAGAGCTGCCCACTGATGGTGTGGACTGGCCTTTCCTAGGTGTGAACTGTGGTCTGGTCTCCTGAGACTGACCCTGACCCTGTGGTGGTCCTGAACTCTAAGCAGGAGGACCCTTTCTCTTCTTACTAGGAGCAGAAAATGTATTGGACTAACCTAGACCCCTCTTCTACTATCTTTCCCTTCTATTTTGTTCATTAATTCGGACCCTTTCTAATTTTGATGCAGCATCTACTAGCTTAGCAAAATCTGTGATCTCCAATGCTATTATCATGACTTTCATATTGTCATTGAGTCCTTCAAACCTTCTGCACCTCTCTACCTCTATAGGGACTATCTCCCTCCCATATCTGCTCAGTCTGACAAACTCACGCTCATAACACTGACAATTGCCTCTGTCTCAGACTGATAAATTCTCTTCTTCGTTCTTTTAAATACACTTTGCTAACATATTTCTTCCTAAACTCTGTGAGGAAGAATTCCCAGGTGATCCATTTTGGTTGCACCTCACTGGTTACTGCGTCCCACCATTGATATGCATCATCCTGAAGTAGGGACACAACACCCTCCAAGTTTGGCTTGGGGGTGCAGTTAAGCTATTTCAGCACTACGATGGTTCTATCCAACCAGTTTTCTGCAGTCATGGGATCATCCTCCCTCTTCCCAAAGAAATCCACAGCCCCATGTTTTCGTAGTTTCTCCAGAGGAGACTTCTGTGGTACTAGTGGAGGTTGTGGCTGTGGTTGTGGTGGTGGAATTGCACCCATCATTTGCCTATAGAATTCGGTCATTTGCTGAAATAATGCAAATTGAGGTTAGGCAGGTGCCTCAGTTGCTGGTGGAGCAGATTCTCCCTTACCCCCAAATTTAGCCCTTGGTGGAGCACGACTCTCCACCTTTTCATCAACTGCTCTTTGAGAAGCAGGATCCATATCCTATTCAAAATAAGAAAACAAACAGATCTGCATCAGTGTCACCTTAACACTTACAAATGCAATGCAATGGTATGCACTCTATCTAGGCCTAGAAATGCCTAAACCGATGCTCTGATACCACTAAATGTGACACCCCTTACCCGTCTACAGTGTAGCCGAGCAAGATATGTCACTCAGTGTGCCGGAGTACCAATTCATGTTTCAATTATAATTTATCCCTTATAATTCATTTATTTACAATTTTTGATAAATCTGAATTTTTTCGCAATTTTTATAGAAAATCCGGCAGAGTGCCGGCTATAAATTGGAAAAACAGTTCTTCTAAACCTGTTTAAAAACACTTCCAATATAATTTCCAAATCCAGAACTCCATTACACACATTTCAAGTCGATCTCAAAATCCCAATGCTATTCTCAAAATTTTTTTCTGTTCACATTACCACTTGAAACATATTCATAAATATTTCTCAACATTTCATTTATCAACATACATTATACAGAAAATTTCAATAACATGAAATTTCATATATTTACATTATTACATAATTATAAGAGTTTATAGTTACAATCCAAAACTAATACAAATGCAAAATACAAAATGCTATCCAAAGTCCTAATGTCCTACCATATGCACTGTAGATGTGAGGTGACTCTGGACTTCGGATGCAGGTCTGAAAGTTCACTCGGTCTAATGTCTGCTGGGCTCCTCAGCTAGGTCTCCAATACCTGCACGTGGCAAAAGCGACGCGCTAAGCAATTCTGCTTAGTGGTGACAATATAAAATAAAATAAAATAATTATGCAGATGTATGATTTCATTTTTTGGTAGACTTAATTTCTGATATTTATTGTAGTATTATTTGATTAAAATTTGGTAAAATTTATTATCATTGCCCGAGTAACCCATACTAGTCGACTGGACTGGATAAATAGGTAAACTGGCACTGGGTACTAAGTACCTCGGACCATCACACCATCGGTCACATTGTGTCTCGCGGTGTTCAACAGAACAGCTAATAAGCTGTAATAATTATCAGGGATAAAACCCAAGTGTAACAACTCAAATAACATAGCCAAAGGGTATTATGTCATAGAATGGCATGGGAAGCCATGAAACACAGAATAGCATAAAGCCATATGCAGTACTACTAACAGAACCCTATTGGCATGCCAACCTATCCAAACCAATCTTGCTAGGTGTACTAGGGCATGTTACACTTTTAAATTGTATAATTTTAGAAATTTAAGTTTAGGTGTTACTATTCATTTCATTAGTCAACTAAAATGTTGACTGGTGTTACTATTCATTTCATTAGTCAACTAAAATGTTGACTTTTGCATAGGTAATAGATACATTGGTTCTAATACTCCCAACATACCACATTTTACATTCTAAAATTGTTGGTATTGGTTGCCAATACCATTTTTAAGCTTAATATTAATTGGATAGAATTTTCAGTTTTCAAGCTTTGTGTTTACTATTCCATTAGTCATTTTTGCAGTGGGAATTTGGCAAAATGATCAACACGAAAGTTGTTCCTTATTTTGTCTAGTTACATTTCCTTTTTTGAATCACTCAATTTGGAGTTTTGTAGCTCAAGTTATGGCCCAAAAACCACAACTGGCCGGATTATGATTTTTCCAGAATTTCTGGACTGACCAAATCTACAATGTTAGGAGCAGTGATTTTAGGTCACTTTTTGAATAAGTTATGGTCATAATTTGGGTTAGGTTTCTCCATGAAAGTTGTTGGTCTATATCTCAGCTTATTTTAGGTAACATTTTAGGTCAATTAGACCTTTCTACACTGAGTTATGACCAAATGACTAAATACTGTTCATTTGGTCATTTTGCCCAGGCAGAATGCAGGTCACCTGGATTAGGGAAATCTTTTGGTTAACTTCGTTTGATTTTCTGGGCATGGTTTTTTCACCAAAGTTGTGCCATTATGCGTCTAGTTTCATGTCCAATTGGTTTTGCACCAATTGAACCTCTACAATTCCAGTTATTGCTACCCAAACCTGCTGGACTCATGCCCAGTCCTGCAGGTCAGCAAGGCCAGCCACGCCAAACTCCAATCTCACTACACAATTCACTTCATTTTTTATTTAAACAAAACCAAATGGTCACTAATTGACCATTAAAACCTACTTTCATCATCACATCATCATGGTCTCATTTTTCACCCCAAACCCTAACTCAAACATTACAAATCATGCATTATCATTGCATTTCATCGATTCACTTAAGAGATGCACATTAAGGGCAGCCATACTAGCATGTTAGCTCCATAAAACTCATCACAACCATACCCCAACCAAGGCTGCTGACATATAGGGATGGCATACAAATGGTATTTCATCAATTTCTTTGTCATTTGCACTCATTCATAGTCCTTAAACATGAATTGAAAATGAAAACCATGGTTAGGTCACAACCCTTTAATGGAGTGAGATTTCTCACTTACTAGGGTTCCTCTTTTCCTTTTCTTTTTGCTCCAAAAAGACTTGCCAAGATGTAAGAATACTTTTTTGTATTGGGAATATAGGGTTTAGTTAGGTAAAAGTTAGGGAAATCAAGCTTTAAAAAGCTTGTTCATGGTGGCCATGGAGGGTATGTGTGACGGCAAGAAGAAGATGAGGGAGAGAGTTCTGATTTTTTTCTATTTTTCATTTTTAGCCCTTTTGGTCTCTTTTAAATAAGCTTATGCCATGTGTCAACATTGGATTGGTTGGGAGAATTTTAATGACATCATTATGATGTCATAATTCTATTTTCTTTCATTTTCTCTCCTTTTTTTGTCTATTTAATTTCAATTTAATTTTTAACAACATTTATTCACATTTTATGTTATATAAATTATTTATTTAACTGGACAAGTTGGCCAAAAATCATCTCTAAAGACGAAATGACCAAAATGCCCTTCGTTTGGCTTAACGAGCTAAAATTGTGTGTACTGATAGAAAAATTCTTCTAAGCATTTTCTTGGCATTCTAATGCCATAAGAACCTCAATGACCCTTCTCTGGAGTCCCAATAATTATTTTATAATTTTTTCTCTGGGTCTAGGGTTACTGACGGCCTTCACTGTCACTTCCCCTTCGGGTTACTCATCCCTAGTGTTTCGACTCGTTTAACCTTAGTGTATTTCATTTCTAAAAATTTTTCCTTGATTTTTATGAGCATTATTTAGTTTCTTTATAACTCCTCACTCTAGTCTATTTATAATTTCAAACATTCTAGCTGCCGAGACCGATATTAGTCACCGAAACAGTAGACTGTACGAACTAGCTAAATTGAGGATGTTACAACCTAAATGCGATGAAATGCAATGCAATAGTGCCTTAAAATACCTATATGATAGAAGTGTATCAAATACCCCCAAACTTAAACTTTTACTTATCCTTAAGCAAAATAAAACTTTGAAAACTCAGTAAGTGTTAGTAGTATGCCCTATAGCATATTATTTAGTATGTATCTTGTACATCTTTTATTAATAAAAGGCATTTTCACATTTCTGTTTACATAATATATTTATGTGTAATAGAAAATGTCCATTGATATTTTGTTAGAAATTCTATTCTTCAGTTGTTAAGAATATGAGTGACAGTATCTCTCGCACAAAGTATCATAAATAGGTTCACAATCGAGGATAGTTCATAATAAGGACATGACTTATCCAGAAAGATTGTATTCATGTTTGTTCCCAAGTTATTTATATGAGATATAAATAAGATGGAATGGTGAGTCTCATGCCATATAACAAACATGATAGGCACTTATACATGATAAGTAGGTCGAACAAGTGACACTTATGACAAGCACATGGAGTTTACTCTTGTCAATGTATTATCATAAATCATATTAGTGCATATAATCTTTAGACCTGAGATAGCACAGTTATCTTGTATATAGGTAGTTTGAGTTTGATACTGCTTTCATACTTGTACTGTGTATGGGTATATGGGCATGTGTTGGCTCCTACTAGTTATATATGGAGGTAGGTGTTGATCAAGATGGGATCTGTTCCTCTAAGTAAATAGAGATAAAATCCTATGTTCATTTAATTGTTCTTGATGTTTAAAGTTCCTAGCTAGGACAGATAGATTTATTCAGAAAAGAGTTTCTGATGAGAAAATCTTTTTAATCAAGAATTGGAATTAAAAGAGAACATAATATTCATAGCAAATGGAGTTTGACATAAACCATGACTCCAGCTCGAATTGGGATTTTGTAACAGAGAGATTCTAGTGCATGGTAACATATGATTATAGGTTTATTTAAGGTAAACCTTATTACTAATTGGGTGGCCATGGCATGCTATGCTAGGTGTTAACTATGGTTTATGAGGTGCATAAAATGATTTAGAGAAATCATTTATGGTAAGAAAGAGTTCTGATGATATTAAGAGTTGATATCATGTCTCATTGCCAATTAGTGATGAGCCTAGTAAGTCACACACATACACAAGTAATCACCAAATTAAATATGATTTAATTAATTAATTAAATAGTTTAATTGATTAATTAAATAGGTTGGGTTTGCAATTAGATTGCAAAGTCCCTAGCATGACTTGAAACCAAATCTAGGTTATTGGATGTATAGTATAAGTTAAATTTATATTTAAAGTGTTTAAATATGAATTTAATTAATGAGAAATTAATTAATAAAGATTAATTAATTGATTTATATTTGATAAAAATTGATTAGAAGAAGAGAAATATTATTTTGGGTTGAGAACTCAAAATTAAGACATAGGGGCATTTTAGTCATTCCACAGGGTGACATGTGGCACCATGAGATGGTGACACATGGCACTACACATAAGCTTGCCAAATGTCTTTTAATCATTTAAGATGATTAAAATTAAGATTAAATATAGTCAATTAAACCTAGAACCAATCAGAAGGTGACATGTGGCAAGGGTTTTCAGTGATGACCTAACTATATAAGTGTTGCTATGAAAGAACAAATAACACAAGCTGCTGCCTCTTCTTTATGCCGCCACCTTGAAAGGCTTCTCCCTTCTCTTCTTCTTTATCTCTCATCCATTCCAAGAGACTAGCAAACAATCTCTTGAATTAAAAATACTAGAAATCGTTTCTAGTGTTCTGTTTACATCTTTAATCTCTCAAAAGGAAAAACTTGATTTTCTAATTCATAGAAAAAGCTTTAGACGCTATTCAAGGGCTACCATAGGTGAACTTGGTATGGACAAGCTAGAGAGATGACATATAGTGTCCTAAAAACGCATCTCAAAGGTATAAATACGCTGCAGTGCATCAAGAGGTTAGTGTATTTGTTCTTTATTTAATCTAGGGTTCTAAAATTAATCTGATTAATTCTAAAATCTTAAATGGCAAATATAGATCCAAAAACATATTAAAAGAGTTTTAATATGTTGTTTATCATTGAAATCAAATAGATAAAAATAAATCTTGCATGATGCATGTGACCCTAGGTGAAAATTTTTGAATTCAATGGTATAAACTTGTGTTTTTCATGCTTCTGCTCCTTCAATTGGTATCAGAGCTACTATATTTGCCATTTATATTGTTGATTATATGATTTAATTATGTGGTATGATCATGAGATGATAGATCCATTGCTGGTTGTAAGAAAGGTGGCAGCTTGGGTGATGAACACCATCATTGGTGAGCCATCTTTGGCCTTCATGGGTAGTACAAGGTTTGGCTTTTAATTTGCAATTGTTGTATGATCTAAAAGCTCATCCTATGTCTAATTAAATTGTTTAATTAGAGTTTTAATCACATAATTAAATTTTGATTCAAATCAGAATTTTAAAAATTGTTTGAATATGATTCAAATATAAATTTTAAAAGCTGTTTGAATGTGATTCAAATCTGAATTTTTAAAGTTGTTTAAATCATATTTAAGTCTGAATTTTTAAAGTTGTTTGAATCATGTTCAAATCTTAACTTTTAAAAATTGTTTGAATGTGATTCAAATCTGATTTTTAAAAATTATTTGAATGTGATTCAAATTTGATTTTTAAAAATTGTTTGAATATAATTCAAATCTAAATTTTTAAATTTGTTTGAATCATATTCAAATCTGAATTATTATGTTGAGTATGAGATATTCAATTTAATTTAATTATGTATGTTTTATTTAATTATTAAATAGTGATATGCATGATGGATGTTCATGGACTATAAAAGACCAATGTGATTGGATTTATTTCTTGTATGTTTCTTTGGGTTGTTATTTAATTAATTTATTTTAATTTATTTTGGGCATGTATTATTAATGTTGTAATAATTTTTAGGTTGTAATTTCATTTATTTAGTTCTTGTAAATTCACCTTGGTATGCCAAGGATTACTATGTAATTGGATTGCAAGAAGAACAAGGAGGTTAAGAGCATTGGTGGGACCAGTGGGAGGAATTGAATATCAAGTGTTGATTATGTACTCCTTCAGTAACTCTTGTAATATGAATGAATGAAATGCACCTAGGAGTGCCCTGATTCAATTCTTAGTGGCTCATAATTGAATCCCTTAGAAAATCCATAATCATACCATATTTATTTATTGTCCATGAATGCATGAGATACATGGGAATGTATGCAAGTATATGATATATGCATGTGTTAGTAGTATGCCCTAGAGCATATCATTTAGTACGTATCTTGTACATATTTTTATTAATAAAAGTCATTTCCACTTTTCCTTTTGCAAAATATATTTATGTGTAATAGAAAAGGTCCATTGATATTTTGTTAAAAATTCTATTCTTAAGTTGTTAAGAATATGAGTGACAGTATTTCTAATACAAAGTATCATAAATAGGTTCACAATCGAGGATACTTCATAATAAGGACATGACTTATTCAGAAAGATTGTATTCATGTTTGTTACCAAGTTATTTATATAAGATATAAATAAGATGGAATGGTGAGTCTCATGCCATATAGCAAACATGATAGGTACTTATAAATGATAAGTAGGCCGAACCAGTGACACTTATGACAAGCACATGCAGTTTACTCTTGTCAGTGTTTTGTCATAAATCATATTAGTGCATATAATCTTTAGACCTGAGATAACACAGTTATCTTGTATATAGGTAGTTTGAGTTTGATACTGCTTTCATACTTGTACTGTGTATGGGTATATGGGCATGTGTTGGCTCCTACTAGTTATATATGTAGGTAGGTGTTGATCAAGATGGAATCTGTTTCTCCAAGTAAATAGAGATAAAATCCTATGTTCATTTAATTGTTCTTGATGTTTCAAGTTCCTAGCCAGGACAGATAGATTTATTTAGAAAGAGTTTCTGATGAGAATCTTTTTAATCAAGAACTGGAATTAAAAGAGAACATAATATTAATTAAAGAGTTTAATTGATTAATTAAATAGGCTTGGTTTGCAATTAGATTGCAAAGTCCCTAGCATGACTTGAAACCAAATCTAGATTATTGGATGTATAGTATAAGTTAAATTTATATTTAAAGTGTTTAAATATGAATTTAATTAATGAAAAATTAATTAATAGAGATTAATTAATTAATTTATATTTGATATAAATTGATTAGAAGAAGAGAAATAATTATTTTGAGTTAAAAACTCAAAATTAAAACACAGGGGCATTTTGGTCATTTCATAGGGTGACATGTGGTACCATGAAATGGTGACACATGTCATTACACATAAGCTTGCCAAATGTCTTTCAATCATGTAAGATGATTAAAATTAAGATTAAATATAGGTTTGACACTTGGCACAATGTGATTGGGTCAATTAAACCTAGAACCAATTAGAGGGTGACATGTGGCAAGGGTTTAATGTGTTGACCTAGCTATATAAGTGTTGTTATGAATTAAAAATAAGATAACTAGCAGCCACTCCTCCTTGGTCACGCCATTTTGAGGCTCTCCATCTCTTCTTCTTCATCTATCATTAATTCAAAGAGATTAGCCATCAATCTCTTGAATTAAAAATACTAGAAATCGTTTCTAGTGTTCTGTTTACATCTTTAATCTCTTAAAAGGTAGAACTTGATTTTCTAAATAATAGAAAAAGCTTTAGAAGCTGTTCAAGGGCTGCCATAGGTTTTCTTAGTGTGGACAAGCTAGAGGGACAACATTTGGTGTCCTGAAGACGAATCTCAAAGGCGCAAATACACTGCAGTGCATCGAGAGGTTAGTGTAATCGTTCTTGATTTAATCTAGGGTTCTAAAATTAATCTGATTAATTTTAAAATCTTAAATGGCAAATACAGATCCAAAAACATATTAAAAGAGTTTTCCTATGTTGTTTATCATTGAAATCAAATAGATAAAAATAAATCTTGCATGATGCATGTGACCCTAGGTGAAAATTTTGAATTCAATGGCATAAACTTGTGTTTTTCACGCTTCTGTTCTTTAATTGGTATCAGAGCCACTATATTTGCCATTTAGATTGTTGATTATAAGATTTAATTATGTGTTTGATCATGAGATGATTTATCCATTGCTGGTTGCAATGGATATGTGGCGGCATGCTTGAAGAACACCATCAATGGTGTGCATGGTTTGGCTTCATGGGTGGTGCAAAGGTTTGGCTTTTTAATTTGCAATTGTTGTATGATCTAAAAGCTCATTCTATGTCTAATTAAATTATTTAATTAAAATTTTAATCACACAATTAAATTTTGATTCAAATCAGAATTTTAAAAAATTGTTTGAATGTGATTCAAATCTGAATTTTAAAAGTTGTTTGAATGTGATTCAAATCTGAATTTTTAAAGTTGTTTGAATCATATTTAAATCTGATTTTTTAAAGTTGTTTGAATAATATTCAGATCTGATTTTTTAAAAAATGTTTGAATATGATTCAAATATGATTTTTTTAAGAAATGTTTGAATGTGATTCAAATCTGAATTTTTAAGGTTGTTTGAATGTGATTCAAATCTGAATTTTTAAATTTGTTTGAATGAGATTCAAATCTGAATTTTTAAATTTATTTGAATCATATTCAAATCTGGATTTCTAAGTTGAATATGAGATATTCAATTTAATTTAAGTATTTATATTTTATTTAATTGTTAAATAGTGATATGCATGATGGATGATCATGGACTATAAAAGACCAATGTGATTGGATTTATTTCTTTTATGTTTCTTTGGGATTGTAAATTAATTCATTTATTTTAATTTATTTTGGGCATGTATTATTAAGGTTGTAATACTTATTGGGTTGTAATTTCATTTATTTAAGTTCTTGAAAATTCTCCTTGGTATGCCAAGGAATACTATGTAATATTGGATTGCAAGAAGTTCAAGGAGGTCAAGAGCATTGGTGGGACTAGTGGGAGGAATTCAAGATCAAGTGTTGATTATGTACTCCTTCAGCAACTCTTGTAAAATGAATGAATGAAATGCACCTAGGAATGCCTTGATTCAATTCTTGGTGTCTCAGAACTGAGTCCCTTAGAAAGTCCATGATCATACCATATTTATTGCTTATCCATGAATGCATGAGATGTATGGGAATGTATGCAATTATATGATATATACATGCTAAATGGATAATGTGCAAAGTGAGACCTTAGTAGTAATTAGGATGACCATAAAATCTTCCAAATAAATGATTAAGTTGGAAATGATATAATTAAAGTAATTATAACATGGGCCCTCCATTGGGGTAATTATTTTAAGAAATTTTAAATAGTTGCATAAGATGCAATTAATTTAAGAGATTTTCTTAAGAATAATTGTTAAACATGAGATGTTGTAAATATGTAAATGGTTTGGTGGCCAATATTAGATGTACCTGAGGACATTAAAATTATTTGCATAATTGCTGGCTCAATGGGATCAACTTAACTAATGCAAGATAAGTCAATAATGGATGTACCTGAGATTTTGAGCATTAGGGGCTAGGTAAAGGATTGAACCTCACATGAGATGTGATGGGCAAGGAGTTGCTCACTTATAGTTTATTGTAATTCCAATAATGGATGTACCTGAGGATGATCAATAGAATTATAAGAATTCAATCACCCACTAGAAATTCATCCAACTAGGATTTCCGTTTTCTACTTTGGAAGTGTAGGATTCGCTAAGTTAGTGGGAGGACCAATTTGATTAAAAGACCATAATCATTTTAGTTAATTACTTGATACATTTACTAATTAATCTGGTTATTTTCTGAAGTTAATTTTCTCATAATAATGAGCACAAAACAACCACCACCATCCAATATCCTTGCAAGCATACTTGATCGCAATAGATTGATAGGACCTAATCTCTCTGATTGGCTAAGAAATTAGAAACTTGTCCTGAACCTTGAACATATAGGATATGTTCTAGACTCAAATGTTCCTGGTCCCTTACCTCCAGAGGCCACCCAAGAGGAACATGAAACTTTGGACAAGTGGAAGGAGCATGATATGAGAGCTAAGTGTTACATGCTTGCTTCCATGAGTAATGAGTTACAGAAGTAACATGAGAACATGCAGAGTGCGAGTGAGATCCTCCTTCACCTACAAGAGTTGTATGGTGAGCACAGTAGGAATGCTAGGTATGAGATATCTAAGCAGCTGTTCCGCATGAAGATGTCTGAGGGACAGAATGTTGGGGATCATGTCCATAAGATGATTCAGTTGATTGAGCAGTTGGAACATCTTGACTTCAACATGGATTTCCAACTACAAACAGATTTGATATTTCAGTCCCTTCCAGAGTCTTTTGGGAATTTTATGACAAATTTCCATATAACTAAACAGGAATGCAACTTAGCTGGTTTACTCAACATGCTGGTTATTGCCAGAAAGAATATGCCGAGCAATAAAGGAAAAGAGGTAGCTTTGCTTGCTTCTTCTTCTACTGGAAAGTCCAACAAGAAGAAGGGCAATAAGAAAAAGAAACCTTAGATTCCTGGTCCTTCCAAGAAGATAGCCAAACAGAAAAACAAAGATCAAAGTTGACAAAGGTAAAGGAAAGTGTTTCCACTGCCAGCAGGAAAGTGTTTCCACTGTCCAGAGTATAGCAATCTAAAAGAATGCAATGCCATGATGAAAATCAACTCAAAATTCAAAATATATTTGGCACTTAAGATTTGTTCATGTTGCAGAAGATAGGATTGCAGAGTTAGAGAAAATGGGGATTTTATCCTCATTGGGCTCTGAGCCTACTCCAACTTGTGAATCTTGCCTTCAGGGCAAAATGGCTAGATCACCCATTTGTTGGACAAGGGCTAAGGGCTGAAAATATTTTGGAGCTAATACATAGTGATGTATGTGATCCATTTAAGGAAATGGTTAAAGTCGACTTTCATTACTTTATTACCTTTACTGATGATAAATCAAGGTTTGGGTATTTGTATTTGATGAAATATAAACATGAATCCTTTGAAAAGTTCAAAGAATTTAAATCTGAAGTAGAAAATCAAACAGGAAAGAGTATTAAAGCTCTTCGATCAGATCGTGGAGGAGAATATTTGAGTACTGAATTTGATGAATACTTAAGAGAGCACGGCATTGTTTCCCAACTAACTCCTCCAGGAACACCACAGCTAAATGGTGTATCTTGAAGGAGAAATCGTCCGCTATTGGATATGGTACGTAGTATCATGAGCTATACTGATATGCCAATCTCCTTTTGGAGATTTGCATTAGAATTAGCTTTGTATATCCTGAATAGGATTCCATCAAAATCAGTTTCTTCTACACCTTATGAGATATGGCATGGAAGAAAACCAAGTCTTAAGCATGTTAAGATTTGGGGTTGTCCAGCTTATATCAAAAAGCTGAACACTGATAAATTGGAGACCAGATTAGAAAAGGGTCGATTTATTGGATATCCAAAAGATAGTTTTGGATATTATTTTTTATTTGCCTAATTCACAAAAGCTTGTGATAAGTAAAGATGCCTGTAACATCCTCATTTTCGTAGTCCGTACATTATACTGTTCCGAGAGCTAATGTCTACCCCGAAAAGTCGGAATGTCTGGAACTATACTTCGGTGATAATGAACAGACATATAATGATGAAATAAATAAGAAGAAAATGCAAGAAAAATCAAAGACAAATGAAAAAGAGAAAATGAAGCTAAGTTAAACGAGCCGACACCACAGCGATAGGTGATCGCACTGGAAAGGCCGTTGCCGACCCCAGGACCGTGGGGAAACCTTAGAATTTAATTTTGGGACGTAAGTAAAGGTCTATTGAAATGTAATTGACACTAGAAATATCAAAGAAAAATTAATAGATTAGTACAAAGAAAAATGAAAAAAATCGAGAAACAGACAAAAATCGGTGTTATCGAAAAATCGGGAATATAACCCGAAGTGGGGTATTTTGGTCATTTGACACATAATGTTGCCTTTTGACCTCAATCTCCATTAAAAATAAATGATATTACACTTAGAAAATGTCAAAGAAAAATTAGAAAGTTAGTATAAAGAAATCGGTGATACAAGGAGTAAATCGGTATTACCGAAAAAGTCCGAACTTGACCCGAAGAGGGGCATTTTGCTCAATTGACACCTAGAGTTGACTTTTCACTTAAATGTCCATGAAAAATAAGTGGTATTATATTTTAAAAATCCCATGAAAAATGAAATTCAAGATAACATGTAATTTAAGGGAATTAGAGGGCATAATTGCAATTAAACGAAATCATGAATTAATGTAATTTTTAATTGTGATTAGTGGGGCATTAGTGGAGTATATAAGGACCACTAGGACAGATTTTTCCACTATTCATCTTCTTCCTCATTATTCTTCTTTGCCGAATTGAAATTTCTCCAAACTTCATCCATGGCCGCCCCATATACAAGCCTTCATGCACCATTGATCAAGCCATGATTCCATGAAAGTATCTTCATTAAACTTGGTCTACACATCATGGGCAGCATGTAGGAAGCAAGAAAGAGGAGTTTTAGTGAAGTTTAATCAAGCCCAAGTTGAGGTTAGTGCTTAATCTCCCCATTTTCTTTCATTAGATCTTGTTTTGAGCTTTGGGTGAGTTGATTTGTGAAGAAATTGAGTAAATTAATGTATATTTGGTGAGCCCTTTATTTCGGCAGCCAAGACATTCATGGGATTTTGATGTGTTTAAATGATGTAGATGAGTTTAAAGATGATGTTTGATATGGGAATATGTATGGGAAGTGATAGGACTTGAATTGATTGAAATTGAGAAATTTAAATTATGGTTTGAAACAATTATTGGAGATTTTTGTTGTTGCTTCATTTTGGGCAGCCATGAACCCTTGTTGAGCTTGAGTTATTTTTACTTCTAATGAATGAAAATGAAGGTTGATTAATTCAAATGAAAGTTGTAGTAAGTTTATATTTAAGTATGTGCATGTAGTGTTTAAATTAAGGGTGTGAAATGGAACCTTGATGCCTTGAGCAAACTACCATGTTTGGCAGCCCCTAATAGCATGAATTTGTGTGTGAACATGTGATTATTAATGGTATATGCTAATTTTAAATTGTGGCCAGCAAGTGTAAGTGACATTGAAGTATGAATATGTTGAAGTGTATGTGTAATATTGACATTGAAGTATGTTGAATTTTGGTGGAAGTGAATGTTGAACTTAATGATGAATTGTGTGCATTGAGCACTTGAACATTCTGCCCAAAATTGTTGCTGGAATTGTGTACAATAGATGTATGGAAGTGTTGTTGATTGAATATTATAGTAATGAGGAGGAGAAGGAACATTAAATTGGGAGTGTATGAGCTTTGTGCAGGTTGTGTATTGAAGGCAGCACCTAAATGAGGCCATAAGTGCCAAACTATGAACCCAATTGGTATGAGGCCAATATGGGGTGAAACTAGACACCAAATGGGCCAACTTTCATGTAGAAATGTTGCCAAAATTATGCCTAGAAACTGACCTTAAAAAGTGACCAAATCCGGATTAGTGCATTTAAAGGCCTGAAAACTGACCATTTGGGCAGCAGTTAGTGTTTAGGCCATAACTCACTCAAAAAAAGTCCAATTGACCTGAAATTTTTACCATTATTAGTTTAGACATAGATCTACAATTCATGTGAAGACACCAAAGCCCAGAAATGGCCAGAACTAAGTCAAATAGCTTGCACAAGTTCAGGTACCAAAACTGCAAGAACTAAAATTGACCAAATTTTGCACTAAAGGTACAATCTGTCCAACTTTAGTAAATTGACCATATCTTGGTCTATACAAATCAGAATGACCTGAAATTTTGCACAGAGTGCAATAAGACATAGAGCTACAATTCTTATGAAGACACCAAAACCCAGAAATGGCCAGAACCAAGTCAAATGGCTTGCACAAGTTCGGGTACAAAAACTGCCGAACCAAAAGTGACCTAAAATTGACCAAATTTTGCACTAAAGGTGCAATCTGTCCAGCATTGGTAAATTGACCATATCTTGGTCTACACAATTCAGAATGACCTGAAATTTTGCCCCACGTGCAATAAGACATAGACCTACAAGTTTGTAGTTTGGACCAAAACCCAAAAACTGAGAGAACTAGGTCATCCGACTAGGTCAAAATAGTACACCGAAATCTGGTAAATTGTAATAAAATGCAATACACTTGTAAATGAAATTGGTAACATATACCAATTCTAAAGGGCTATAAAATGTGATATATTGGTAACATTAGAACTGAATCACTTAGAGTACATCAAGGGTCAACATTATAGGTTGACTAATGAAATGAATTGAAGGGAATAGTACCTAGAGAAATATAGAACTTTAAGCTAGACAAATCTAGCACACAAAAATTGAGAAATTGACCAAAATTTGCACCAAAGGTGCAATCTATCCAATTGTAGTAAATTGACCATAACTTGGTCTATACAACTCGGAATGACCTGAAATTTTGCCCCGCGTGTAATGAGACATAGAGCTACAATTTTGCTTCTTTGCCCAGAAGCTAAAAACCAAGAGAAATAGGACTTTAAGCTAGACAAATCTAGCACACAAAAATTGAGAATTTGACATTTACATACAATGATGCTTGAAGCAATTTGGCAATGAATGCCAACTTGTAAAAGAAGGGTAAATTGCACTATATTGGCAGCATATTGAAATGCAAATTGTGACATGTTGATATTAGAATCAACTTATCCATGATGTATAAAAAGGTCAATATTTTCATTGACCAGTGAATTGTGTAATGACCAGTAAACCCTGAAAATAAAGAAATAAATATTTAATCTCGTAATATGCCCTAGTTTGCCTAGTTGACTAGTTTGGATAGGTTGGCATGCCAATAGGATTCTGACAGCTGTTCTGTAAATGACTTTACGTCATATTGTGTTTTATGGCTTATTATGCCATACTATGATTTTAATAGCCTATGGCTATACAGTTTGTATTATTATACTCGATTTAATGCCTGATTGATTATATGGCTTTTTAGCCACACTGTTTGCACACCGGGAGATACTTTGTAACCGATGGTGTGACAGCCCGAGGTACTAGGTACCCAGTGCTAGTATATCTGTTTATCCAGTCTAGTCAGTGTATAGGCTATATGGGCAGTCATTTAAAACATTATTCAATTCAGGAAGCTAAGTTAAGTATAATGAAATTTCAGTGCAATTAAATTAAGTATTGAAGGAATGAGTAAAAGAGATTAGCAAAAGAAACATAACAAAAATATAAATTGCAGAACCGTAGAGACTTGAAATACGATACAGTTAGAATAATTTGTACATTGTGTAGTATTACTGAAAAGTTATAAACTAAGCACTTTCAAAGAGGAACAAACTAGTATATAAGATCGTTGATACTACAAATACCATACCAAATTAAATTGATTCTCGAGAATTCGAATTATGATTTATTTCTTTCTTTCTTTGTATATATTATTTTTTATTATACTATTGCACCACTAAGCAGAAATGCTTAGCGCGATGGAATTGCTTCCTTGCGCAGGTACCGAAGGTAAAACTAGTAGACTGTCAACTGAGATTTTTGGAGTCCGGATCTACAAAAGTGTCAGAAGAATTGAAGGTTGTCACCTCCTCAGCAATGCATGTAGATAGGGCTCATAATTATACATGTTATGTATTTTGTTCAATCTAAGTATATTGTAATTTCATTTGTGTATCCTATACTTGACAAATTTATGTACTTAATTGGAAAATTATATAAGTTAATGAATTGTAAGAATTCTGATGTCTGAATTGGCTGTCCAATCATAATGATTCTGAATGAGATTGAGTATAAGAAATTTTGAGAAACTGATGAGATATTATTGAGATAAATTGAGCTATGAATTTGAATATGTATATTGAAATTGTCTTTGGCAGGTTCAGAAGAACTGTTAGTCCAAATTACTGCCAGCACTCTGCTGGATTATCATTAAAATTTTTGAAATTTCCAAATTAGTCAGATTTTGATAAACAGTAAAAATAGCCTAAACCTCAGATAAAGTTTTTTGAACGAGTAAACCAAGAACTGTAATGAAATCAGATAAGATCAGGTGCTCCGGCACTCCGTGTAACACACTTTGCTCGGCTACACTGTAGACGGGTGAGGGGTGTTACATTTAGTGGTATCAGAGCACGGTTTAGGCGTTCCTAGGCACTATGCATATCTAGTGTGCATACATGCATTGCTAAGAGTGCATACATGCATTGCTAGTGTGCATACATGCATTGCTAAGAGTCGAGGTGACACTATGCATATCTGTTTATTTTTTTATTATTCAAAGTTAAGATATGGACTTAGAGCCGCAGAGGGCATTAGAAAAAGAAGTAGAAAACCTTGTTCATGAGGTTATAACGTAATAACTACGTAATGTTCTCGATGTTTGTATTGTAAGCTGCAAATTACAGTACCGACATGAGATTATTGTGTAGAGCTACGTGCTTCCTCGTGGTAGAATAAAATAAGAATATTTGTAAGTAATCTATAATTTGATACAGTTACGCCCGAATAGAGTACTATTATGGGAAATAAATGTGAAAATTCTAGTCAAAAATTTAAAACTTCAAAACTAGCCTATCGAAAGACTACACTTCTAAGGTAGCTAGAGTCAGTGACTCGGTTACACTAAAGTGGACTACCATTACCACAAAAATTGCTATAAGCTTTGAGAATTCAGTATGGCTATAAATTAGAAAGAACACCTTGAGGATGAAGAGAATCTCTCTGAAAACTGCTGAGAACGAAGAAATAATAGTATTGGGTGAAAGGACAGATTTCTTGTCCAATGTCATCTCAGCTACAGTTGCAAGGAGATGGTTGAGAAAAGGGTGTGAAGCCTATCTAGCACACGTGGTTGAAACTAGGCAGGGTAAACTTGACTTGTCTAACATACCCATAGTAAGGGATTTCTCTGAGGTATTTCCTGAGGAATTGCTTAGTTTGCCACCAGAAAGGGAAGTTGAATTTGCTATTGAGATTATGCAGGGTACAGCTCTAATTTTAATTGCTCCATATAGGATGGCACCTGCTGAATTGAAAGAGTTAAAAAAATCCAGCTACAAGAATTACTAGACAAGGGGTTCATACGCCCTAGTGTGTCACTTTGGGGAGCTCCGGTACTGTTTGTAAAGAAGAAAGATGGGACACTGAGGTTATGTGTTGACTACCGGCAGTTAAATAGAGTAATAGTGAATAACAAGTATCCGTTGCCTAGAATTGACGATCTGTTTGATCAGTTGAAGGGAGCCGGTGTGTTTTCTAAGATTGACTACCACCCTAATAAGGCAAATGTAGTCGCTGATGCTTTAAGTAGAAAATCTATTGTAGCATTAAGATCTTCGAATGCCCAACTGTCCTTAACTCATTATGGAGTTATTTTGGCTGAGTTGCAAGTGAAGCCGATCTGTTACAACAGATACAGAATGGGCAGAAGACAAATGGGAAATTAATGGCTGTTATGGGCAAAATCACTGAGGGGAAGGAAACTGAATAAAGTGAAAGAAAATGGGTGCCTGTACTATAAAGAAAGAGTATGTGTACCAGATGATAAAGAGTTGAAAACCAGTATTCTAAAAGAAGCACATAACAATGTGTATGCTATGCACCCAGGAAGCACAAAAATGTACCATGACCTGAAACTCCGATACTGGTGGCCAGGTATGAAGAAGGACATAGTTGACTATATAACTAGATGCTTGACATGTCAGCAAGTCAAAGCAGAACATCAAGTTCCATCAGGTTTGTTACAGCCCATAAACATACCTGAATGGAAATGGGACCGAGTCACTATGGACTTTGTCAGTGGTCTACCTCTCACTCAGAAGAAGCATGAAGATACCAAGGTATAAGGTCTTGTATGAGATAAATGCAGAATACCTAGACAAAGGGTAATTTAACTGAGTTAGAATTGGTAAAAGAGACAGAAGGACTGGTAAAGAATCCTAGTATGAGAGATCAAGAAACTAATGAATAATAGAATTTCATGAGTAGGAATACTAAAGGCAGAGGAAAACAATGATGGAAAGGTGAATAAAATTATGAGATAACGACAAGCTCGGTTGTTTAAATTTGATGAATTTCGAGGACGAAATTCCTTTTTAGAGGGGAAGAGTTGTAACATCCTCATTTTCGTAGTCTGTACATTCTACAGTTCCGACAGTTAATGTCTACCCTGGAAAGTCAGAATATCTGGAACTACACTTCGGTGATAATGAACAGACATATAATGATGAAATAAATAAGAAGAAAATGCAAGAAAAATCAAAGACAAATGAAAAAGAGAAAATGAAGCTAAGTTAAATGAGTTGACACCACAGCGATGGGTGACCGCACTGGAAAGGCCGTTGCCGACCCCAGGACCATGGGGAAACCTCAGAATTTAATTTTGGGACGTAAGTAAAGGTCTATTGAAATGTAATTGACACTAGAAATATCAAAGAAAAATTAATAGATTAGTACAAAGAAAAATGAAAAAAATCGAGAAACAGACAAAAATCGGTGTTACTGAAAAATTGGAAATATAACCCGAAGTGGGGTATTTTGGTCATTTGACACATAGTGTTGCCTTTTGACCTCAATCTCCATTAAAAATAAATGATATTACACTTAGAAAATGTCTAAGAAAAATTAGAAAGTTAGTATAAAGAAATCGGCGGTACAAGTAGTAAATCGGTGTTACCGAAAAAGTCCGAACTTGACCCGAAGAGGGGCATTTTGGTCAATTAACACCTAGAGTTGACTTTTGACTTAAATGTCCATGAAAAATAAGTGGTATTATATTTTAAAAATCCAATGAAAAATGAAATTCAAGATAACATGTAATTTAAGGGAATAGGAGGGCATAATTGCAATTAAAGGAAATCATGAATTAATGTAATTTTTAATTGTGACTAGTGGGGCATTAGTGGAGTATATAAGGACCACTAGGACATATTTTTCCACTATTCATCTTCTTCCTCATTATTCTTCTTTGCCGAATTGAAATTTCTCCAAACTTCATCCTTGGCCGCCCCATATACAAGCCTTCATGCACCATTGATCAAGCCATGATTCCATGAAAGTATCTTCATTAAACTTGGTCTACACATCATGGGCAGCATGTAGGAAGCAAGAAAAAGGAGTTTTGGTGAAGTTTAATCAAGCCAAAGTTGAGGTTAGTGCTTAATCTCCCCATTTTCTTTCATTAGATCTTGTTTTGAGCTTTGGGTGAGTTGATTTGTGAAGAAATTGAGTAAATTAATGTATATTTGGTGAGCCCTTCATTTCAGCAGCCAAGACATTCATGGGATTTTGATGTGTTTAAATGATGTAGATGAGTTTAAAGATGATGTTTGATATGGGTATATGTATGGGAAGTGATAGGACTTGAATTGATTGAAATTGAGAACTTTAAATTATGGTTTGAAACAATTATTGGTGTAACACCCTCCCGGTAGCAACTCCGTACATTCTACTGTTCCGGTAACCGGTGTCGGTCCGGACAGCTAGAACATCCGGAAAAATATTTAAATTAAAGTCAGGAACCATAATTAACTCAAATATTAATAAGAAAAATTTAGGAAAAAAAGTTTGAAATAAAATACAACCAAGTTAAACGAGCCGGTGCCCAAGCGATGGGTAACCAGAGTGAAGTTGCGGTTCTCGCAACGAGGAGCCCTAGACCCGGGGAAAAATTCATAAAATAATTTTTGGGACTCCAGAGAAGGGTCATTGAGGTTTCTATGGCATTAGAATTCCAAGAAAATACTTAGAAAAATTTTTCAATCGGTACAGACAATTTTGACCTGTTAAGCCAAACGGAGGGCATTTTGGTCATTTCGCCTTCAGAGGTGATTTTTGGCCGACTTGTCCAGTTGAGTAAATAATTATTATGACATAAAATATGAATTAAGGTTGATGAAAAATTAATTTAAAGTTAGTAGAAAAGAAAGGAAAAGAAAAATAAAGAAAATTAGGGATAATGACATCACATGATGTCATTATCTTACTCCCAACCAATCACAAGTTAACAAGCATTTTTAAAACATTTAAAAGATACAAAATGGGCCAAAAATTCTGGTCATCTTCTTCTTCTTCTTCCTCAAAACGTGACCTCTCTTCCATAGCCCTCCATAAAAATTTCTTGCATCACTTCTATTTTCCCATGAATTTCCACTATAAAACCCTAGACACCTTTGATTAAAACTTGTCCATACCTCTTGGGGAAGTGTTTGGCAGCCTAGAAAAGGAAGGAAAGTGAAGTTTGAGCTTGGAAAATTCTGCCCTACAAGAGGTTAGTGCACTTATACACCTTAAGCTCTTTATTTCCATGTTAGTGACTTGAATTGAGTAAGAATTTGTGAATTAAATGAACCAAATATATGTGTATGTCCACTATGAATTTCGGCAGCCCTAGGGAAGGAACAATGATGGAGTGTTTTTGATGGTTTTAATGGACTTAAAATGAATTAGAGATTATGTTTAAGTTGTATATACACATATAGAATGAATGAAAGTGCTTAACTAGGTGTATGGGTGAATTGAGGGGGAAAATTAGGGTTATGGGAGTGAAAACTTGGACTTGGTTTATGAAATGATTAATGGACATTCTAATGGTCAATTAGTGACCATTTGAGGCAAGTTAATCATAATTTGAAGTGAGCTAATGTATGGCAAATTGAAATGGGAAGGCTGCCTAGAGACAGCAGCAATGAGGCTGTGATTCCAGCTCATTTAGACAACCATAACTTTGGCTGTGTAGGACCAATTTGTGTTTGGTCAATTGGACATGAAACTAGACTTATAATGGCACAATTTTGCTGAAGAAACCATGCCCAAAAGACCAAAGCAAGTGGACCAAAAGTTGGCCCCCATCCGGATACCCTGCAACAGCACCTGTAGAAATGACCAAATGAACAGTAACTGTTCATTTGGCCATAACTCACTGTAGATATGGTCAATTGACCTGAAATTTTTTCAGCAACAAGTTAAGACATAGAAAAACAACTTTCATGAAGAAAGCTACCCCAAATTATGACCAGAACCTATCCAACAAGACAGCGGCAGTCACTGTTCATGGTACTGTAGATTTGGTAATTCTGCAGTTTTTCCAATCCGGCCAGCTGTTGTTTTTGGACCATAACTGGAGCTACAAAACTCCAAATGGAGTGATTTAAAAAAAGAAATTCAAATAGACAAAATAAGGAACAACTTTCATGTTTACCATTTCCTCAAATTCCCACTGCAACAGTGCTTAATGGAATAGTAAAGTTAGGCTTCAAAAACTGAAAATTCTGCTTCCCTTGGTTTAAGTTTAGAAATGGTATTAATGCTTAATGCCAACAAGTTTTCAATGCAAAATGTGGCATGTTGGGTGTGTTAAAACCAATGTACCTATTTTCTATCCAAAAGTCAACATTTTTGTTGACCAATAAGGTGAATAGTGACACCAAAACTTGAAAATTCAAAATTTGAAATTAGAAATGCATCTAGGGGACTTTAAATTGCAATTGGCAATTAATACTAGCAAATGTAAAACTAAAGATGTGGGATCTTGGTGTAATTAGAATTAATATATCCATTAAGTATAAAAAGGTCAACATTTTGGGTTGACTAGTAAGGTGAATAGTAATCAAAATGATTAGTAAATTAAGATGAAGACCTATAACCAATTGTAAGCTTAAATGCTTAGAATTGTATGACAAATGTGGACTATGCATCCTAGTCAAAATTGTTAAAAAGACATTAAGGCCATAAATTTGAAATCCATGAAACATTTATGGATTACTTGAAACATGAAAAATAAGTCACCAAATTGATGTGAATAATTAGTTAGCGCTTATATGCCCATCACAAATGGAATTCATAACATATTAATAACTCAACTTGAAATATAAAAATTGTAATTACATGAGTAGATTCTTGAATGTATAAATGAGAAAAGAAAAATGTTTTGGGTACAATGGTATAAAAGGATAATTGATGTGAATTGTGATCATATAAATGATCAAATGAATGTATGAATTATAATCGAAATTTATCATGAAATAATGAAGTCATAAAATACAATATATTAATATTTAATGATATTATATGCCCTTGTATTGCCTAGACATGTGTATTAGATTGGATAGTTTGGCATGCCAATAGGGTATTGTTTTAGCACTACTGTAAAAGGCTTTATGCCTATATTCATAGCTCTATGCCCGTATTCATGGCTCTTATGCCCGTATTCATGGCTTTTATGCCCGATTATGTGATATCATGGCTTTTTAGCCATACTGACTGCATACGTGGTTGACGTTCTGCGTCCCATGGTATGACGGCCTGAGCCACCGCGTGTCGAGCCAACGACCGTTATCCATTTAGTCACTGTCAGAAGTTACTTGGGCAGTGTAATTTATTAAAATAAATTAAGACTATTAGTAATTAAAAATATTAGAAATCAAATAAATGAGTTAATAAGACTTCAAAAGAATTAGTTACAATTATGAAATGATCCAAACCACATAAAAATTGTTAAGTAAAATTATAAAAGAGTTGCAAAAATAGGTATAACTTAACTAAATATTTTAAATGTACCTTCTATTGCCATATAAATATAAACTGAGTATTTTTATTAATTCTGTATGTTGTACATTATCCCTGTGAATTTCAGAATTAAACGCTTTCAAAGCGAAACAAATGAGAACAAAAGATAATTAATATTAGACACATTGTATTAAATTAAATTGATTCTTAAATATTTAAATTATGCTTCGTTCTTTCTTTATTTGTATATTTCATTTTCTTGTTCTGTTATTGCACCACTAAGCAGCAATGCTTAGCGCGATGGATTTGTTTCCTTGCGCAGGTACTTTGACTAAGATTTTTGGAGTCCAGATCTGCAGAAGTGGCTGGAGTATTCAAGGTTGTCACCTCCTTAGCAATGCATGTAGATAGGGCCCATATAGATCATATTTTGTATTTAGTATAAAATGCTAGATATTGTATTATAATGTAGATTATGAGCAGGTAATTAATAGAAATGTAATGTAATTTAATAAATTAGCTTTTTCATATGTAATTAATTTATATATCATGTAAATTATGAAATTATGTAAATTAAAGAAATTTGAAAATTTTACTTATGTGATTTGAGCATGAATGAGATTGTATGGATTCGAAGACAGATTTGAAATATATAGATAATGCATGGAAATGAATATGAAATTGAGATATATGAATGAGATGTGAATTATGAGATGGTTATGAAAATAATTGATGAGACTTTATTTGTAAAATATTATTGAAACTTTCAAACAGGTAAATAGTAAAATACGTCAACTGGTAATAAAATAGGGGAAACTCCGCTGGTTTCTTCGTCGAAAAATTTATTAATATTAAAATATATCGAGATCAAAATATGAAAGGAGTAAAGTAAGATAAGATAGGGTGCTCCGGCACCGAATGTAGCACACTTTGCTCGGCTACACTGTAGTCGGGTGAGGGGTGTTACAATTGGAGATTTGTGTTGTTGCTTCATTTTGGGCAGCCATGAACCCTTGTTGAGCTTGAGTTATTTTTACTTCTAATGAATGAAAATGAAGGTTGATTAATGAAAATGAAAGTTGTAGTAAGTTTGTATTTAAGTATGTGCATGTAGTGTTTAAATTAAGGGTGTGAAATGGAACCTTGATGCCTTGAGCAAACTGCCATGTTTGGTAGCCCCTAATAGCATGAATTTGTGTGTGAACAT
This sequence comes from Hevea brasiliensis, assembly GCF_030052815.1. Lineage (NCBI taxonomy): Eukaryota > Viridiplantae > Streptophyta > Magnoliopsida > Malpighiales > Euphorbiaceae > Hevea > Hevea brasiliensis. The sequence continues at coordinate 60,468,594 of NC_079499.1, read as the reverse complement.
GTGATTATTAATGGTATATGCTAATGTTAAATTGTGGGCAGCAAGTGTAAGTGACATTGAAGTATGAATATGTTGAAGTGTATGTGTAATATTGACATTGAAGTATGTTGAATTTTGGTGGAAGTGAATGTTGAACTTAATGATGAATTGTGTGCATTGAGCACTTGAACATTCTGCCCAAAATTATTGCTGGAATTGTGTACAATAGATGTAAGGAAGTGTTGTTGATTGAATATTGTAGTAATGAGGAGGAGAAGGAACATTAAATTGGGAGTGTATGAGCTTTGTGCAGGTTGTGTATTGAAGGCAGCACCTAAATGAGGCCATAAGTGCCAAACTATGAACCCAATTGGTATGAGGCCAATATGGGGTGAAACTAGACACCAAATAGGCCAACTTTCATGTAGAAATGTTGCCAAAATTCTGCCTAGAAACTGACCTTAAAAAGTGACCAAATCCGGATTAGTGCATTTAAAGTCCTGAAAACTGACCATTTGGGCAGCAGTTAGTGTTTACGCCATAACTCACTCAAAACAGGTCCAATTGACCTGAAATTTTTACCATGGTTAGTTTAGACATAGATATAAAATTCATGTGAAGGCACCAAAGCCCAGAAATGGCCAGAACTAAGTCAAATAGCTTGCACAAGTTCAGGTACCAAAACTGCCAGAACTAAAATTGACCAAATTTTGCACTAAAGGTGCAATCTGTCCAACTTTAGTAAATTGACCATATCTTGGTCTATACAACTCAGAATGACCTGAAATTTTGCACAGAGTGCAATAAGACATAGAGCTACAATTCTTATGAAGACACAAAAACCCAGAAATTGCCAGAACCAAGTCAAATGGCTTGCACAAGTTTGGGTACAAAAACTGCCGAACCAAAAGTAACCTAAAATTGACCAAATTTTGCAGTAAAGGTGCAATCTGTCCAGCATTGGTAAATTGACCATATCTTGGAATACACAACTCAGAATGACTTGAAATTTTGCCCCGCGTGCAATATGACATAGACCTACAAGTTTATAGTTTGGACTGAAACCCAAAAACCGAGGGAACTAGGTCGTCTGGCTAGGTCAAAATAGTACACCGAAATCCGATAAATTGCAATAAAATGCAATACACTTGGAAATGAAATTGGTAACATATACCAACACTAAAGGGCTATAAAATGTGATATATTGGTAACATTAGAATTGAATCACTTAGAGTACATCAAGGGTCAACATTATAGGTTGACTAATGAAATGAATTGAAGGGAATAGTACCTAGAGAAATAGTACTTTAAGCTAGACAAATCTAGCACACAAAAATTGAGAAATTGACCAAAATTTGCACCAAAGGTGCAATCTGTCCAATTGTAGTAAATTGACCATGACTTGGTCTATACAACTCGGAATGACCTGAAATTTTTCCCCGCATGCAATGAGACATAGAGCTACAATTTTGCTTCTTTGACCAGAAGCTAAAAACCAAGAGAAATAGGACTTTAAGCTAGACCAATGTATTGAGAATTTGACATTTACATACAATGATGCTTGAAGCAATTTGGCAATCAATGCCAACTTGTAAAAAAGGGTAAATTGCACTATATTGGCAGCATACTGAAATGCAAATTGTGACATGTTGATACTAGAATCAACTTATCCATGATGTATAAAAAGGTCAATATTTTCATTGACCAGTGAATTGTGTAATGACCAGTAAACCCTGAAAATAAAGAAATAAATATTTAATCTTGTAATATGCTCTAGTTTGCCTAGTTGACTAGTTTGGATAGGTTGGCATGCCAATAGGATTCTGACAGCTGTTCTGTAAATGACTTTATGTCATACTGTGTTTTATGGCTTATTATGCTATACTATGATTTTAATAGCCTATGGCTATACAGTTTGTATTATTATACTAGGCTTAATGCCTTATTGATTATATGGCTTTTTAGCCACACTGTTTGCACACTGGGAGATACTTTGTGACCGATGGTGTGACGGCCCGAGGTACTAGGTACCCAGTGCTAGTATATCCCTTTATCTAGTCTGGTCAGTGTATAGGCTATATGGGCAGTCATTTAAAACATTATTCAATTCAGGAAGCTAAGTTAAGTATAATGAAATTTCAGTGCAATTAAATTAAGTATTGAAGGTATGAGTAAAAGAGATTAGCAAAAGAAACATAACAAAAATATAAATTGCAGAACCGTAGAGACTTGAAATATGATACAGTTAGAATAATTTGTATACTGTGTAGTATTACTGAAAAGTTATAAACTAAGCACTTCCAAAGAGGAACAAACTAGTATATAAGATCGTTGATACTACAAATACCATACCAAATTAAATTGATTCTCGAGTATTTGAATTATGATTTATTTCTTTCTTTATTTGTACATATTATTTATTGTTATACTATTGCACAACTAAGCGAAAATGCTTAGCGCGATGGAATTGCTTCCTCACGCAGGTACCGAAGGTAAAACTAGTAGACTGTCAATTGAGATTTTTGGAGTCCAGATCTGCAAAAGTGTCAAAAGAATTGAAGGTTGTCACCTCCTCAGCAATGCATGTAGATAGGGCTCATAATTATACATGTTATGTATTTTGTTCATTCTAAGTATATTGTAATTTCATTTGTGTATCCTGTACTTGACAAATTTATGTACTTAATTGGAAAATTATATAAGTTAATGAAATGTAAGAATTCTGATGTCTGAATTGGCTGTCCAGTCATAATGATTCTGAATGAGATTGAGTATAAGAAATTTTGAGAAACTGATGAGATATTATTGAGATAAATTGAGCTATGAATTTGAATATGTATATTGAAATTGTCTTTGGCAGGTTCAGAAGAACTGTTAGTCCAAATTACTGCCAGCACTCTGCTTGATTATCATCAAAATTTTTGAAATTTCCAAATTAGTCAGATTTTGATAAACAGTAAAAATAGCCTAAACCTCAGATAAAGTTTTTTGAACGAGTAAACCAAGAACTGTAATGAAATAAGATAAGATCAGGTGCTCCCGCACTCCGTGTAACACACTTTGCTCGGCTACACTGTAGACGGGTGAGGGGTGTTACAATGCCACATTTCTTGAACAATAGTTTTGTCACACCCTACCCCTCTGTAAGGCATAACATGATCCCGTAGTATACCTAATGAATTACCAACTCCGTCTACTGATAACCCATTAAATACACTACAAGGGATTTTAAAAACTTTTCTTACTTCTTTTACAGTGGTGAGCACTATTTACAGGTGTTAAAAATCTTTTTGAACTGAAGTGATAGAACTAACACATTTGAATTATTTGGAATTTTTGTAAAAATTTTGGCAGAGTGCCATCTGTATTTTAGATAAAACAGTACTTCAGAAAACCTGTAAAAAGCACTTCAATATATTTCCAAATCTCAACTCCAATATTTTTCTCAACTCAAATCCACAGTGATTTTTCAAAGACTGAGATACAAGAAATATAATACAATTTTACAAGCCAAAATAACTCATAATTATTTTACAACTTCAATGTACAATTTTAATTTACAACTGCTCAAAACCAAAAACAATATGTACATACAGTGGTCATACATTACAGTACAAAATGCAAAATGTGGTATACTCGTTATACCCGAAAATCTCTCGCTGGAGGTACTAGCAGCCTAGTCTGCTGCCCTGTCTGTCTGTCTACCTGCAACAGCAATAAAAAGCTATCGCTGAGACAATGTCTCAGTGGTGCACAACATTAACCAAATACAACTTAAATCACAATTCATAAATTATTTAAATGATGGATATGTAAAATCATAGTTAAATTCAAGACAATCAGTGTCAGAAGGAATTTAACACAATATCACAATAAATCTCAGAGATCAAAACATAGTTAGCTTCAAAAGACAGTGAATGTCAATAAGGATTTAATTCCATTTCACAATCTCATAATACAAATCAATAAATCACACACAGCTTAATCATGTTCCAAAGTTCAATTCGTCCCAAAAGCCGATGGCTAATGAGGTATTCAATTCGTCCCAAAAGTCAATGACTAATGAGGAATAACATAGCTAGCTAGCAAAAATATGAGTACTCATCCAATTCATCCTCAACAGGCACACACCTCAACACTTCAGCCAGAGAGGCAATTCAATTTGTCCCACTAGACAAGCTAGCGAGGAATACAATCAACATACATGATAGCTGTGGTTTCAAACCATTTCCAATACTTTTCAATCAATAAGTATCCATCAATATCATTCAAATAATTTCTCACAGTTTCAAATCATTTACAATGCTTTTCAAGCAATAAATATCCATTCAAACACATTTCCACAATTTAAAACAATAATGTACAAATAGTCATAATTCATTTCAATTGAAAAATTCAAATGAAATAGTTGTTGTGCACAAACCTCTGATAACTGTCTCCTGGTCTGGACTCAGTGTTTCCTTCCCTTTCCCTGAGTCTTTGGTAACTGAGAAACACAATTTGAAGTGTTTCAGTACTAAATTAAATTGTCTCTAACTATAATGTTCGATAAGTAATTCACTAAAAGCTATTATTTGCTTAATCAACCTAATATATCGATCCTCGATGCGTTCTAGGTAAATTAGGTTTTAACGTTACTAATATGTCACATTCGATAGTATTTTAGGGTTGGTACATGTTACCGATTTCATTTCCTTGTTTAGTGCATTTTATTGCAACTTGTTGGATTCCGGGATACTAGTTTGACCTAGCCGGACGACCTAGTTCCCTCGGTTTTCAGGTTTCGGTCAAAACTACAAACTTGTAGATCTATGTCTTATGGAACGTGGGGCAAAATTTTAGGTCATTCTGAGTTATGTAGACCAAGTTATGGTCATTTTACTATTACTGGTCAAATGGCATCAAATTTGGTCAATTTAGGTCAATTTTGGTCAACTTTGGTTCGGCCAGTTTTGGACCCGAACTTGTGCATGCTGTTTGACTTGCTTATGGTCATTTCTGGGCTTGGTGTCTTCATAAGACTTGTAGGTATGGGTCTTAACTATTCATGGTCAAAATTTCAGGTCAATTGGACCTGTTTTGAGTGAGTTATGGCCTAAACACTAACTGCTGCCCAAATGGTCAGTTTTCTGGCCTCACTTGCACTTAATCCGGATTTGGTCATTTTTCAAGCTACCTTGCAAGCAGAATTTTGGTATGTTTCCTTCATAAAAGTTGGCACATTTTGTGCCTAGTTTCACCTCCAATTGGTCTCATACCAATTGGAGTTACACATTTAAAGTTATGGCTAAAATGCATGCTGTCCTTAATTACATTGCTTATACATGTATCAATTACACATTTACCTTACTCTAAGTCCACTTCCCTTACCAATTCTGATTTGGTACATTACCAAAACCATTTACTACTTCACCTTAAAGTTACTTTGGGCAGAATACAAACATCCTTAATACACCAAATGAAGTCCTAACTCACCAAGTCCAAATACAATAATAGATACACATAAAACTCCTAATTATTACATACAATTTCCACAACCAATTTACGTACATGTTCATCAACCCTCAATATCACAATTCATGCAACATCTTCATGAATTCAAACATTCATTAAGGAGTCCCAAGGCTGCCGAAATGCTCCACAATGCCAAAGTTTCCCACAATTTGTCAACTTCCATTTCAAGTGCATAATCACCATATACATGTGGAATTAACTTACTAGGACATTAAATCACCCTACTCAACATGATTTCCCACCAAATATATGTAAAAATAAATCATCAAATATACAATTCCATGGTTGTCCAAAATTGGATATATCAAGAACTCCTCAAAACTTAAAAATTCCTTCACAAAGCACACACCCATAACATGTATACAAAGTTTAACAAAGCAATATTCAAAAATACAAACTTACCTATTGTTAGGACTTGTTAAACCTTCACTAAACTTCTTGATTTTGCTATCAAACTCTTCCTTATGATGTGGAGATAATCTTCAATGAAGCCACCTAGGTGTTTGGAAGTGAAATGAGGAGGTTAATGGAGCTTGAAGGCAAAACGGCAATGGAGGTTTTCATCTTTTCATTTCAGCATGGTTGAGGGAATTGGAGAAGATGGAGCTGCAGAATGTGTAATGGACTTACACCTGCCCAATTAGCTTTTAATTTATTCCTTAGTGGTCCACTTACACAATTTAAATCATATAACAAGTTTAATGTGCTAATTACACAATTTTCACTCCACATTTGGCTATTTACATTAGGTACCACCAAACTAATTTTTCATTTTATTTTCTAAGTGTAATATTATTTATTTTTAATGGACATTTAGATCAAAAGACAATTCGGGATGTCAAATGTCCACAATGCCCCTGTTCGGGTTAAATTCCCAATTTTTCGGTAACACCGGGTTTTGTCTGTTTTTCGATTTCTCACTTTTCTTTGTACTAATTATTTAATTTTTCTTTGATATTTCTAATGACATTTATATTTCAATAGGGGTCTCTTTAAGTTCTAAAAATATTTTCGGGGTTCCTCATGATCCAGGCGATCCAACGGTCCACGCCGTGACTTCCCGGTGCGGTCACCCATCGCTAGGGTTCTCGGCTCGCTTAACTTGGTCACCTTTCTTTGCTATTATTTTTCTTTTGTTTTTCTTGTGTTTTATTTGTTAGTAGTATGCCCTAGAGCATATCATTTAGTATGTATCTTGTACATTTTTTATTAATAAAAGGCATTTCCACTTTTCCATTTACATAATATATTTATGTGTAATAGAAAAGGTCCATTGATATTTTGTTAGAAATATTATTCTTAAGTTGTTAAGAATATGAGTGACAATATTTCTAGCACAAAGTATCATAAATAGGTTCACAATCGAGGATACTTCATAATAAGGACATGACTTATCCAGAAAGATTGTATTCATGTTTGTTCCCAAGTTATTTATATGAGATATAAATAAGATGGAATGGTGAGTCGACTTCATGCCATATAACAAACATGATAGGCACTTATAAATGATAAGTAGGCCGAACCAGTGACACTTATGACAAGCACATGGAGTTTACTCTTGTCAATGTTTTGTCATAAATCATATCAGTGCATATAATCTTTAGACCTGAGATAGCACAGTTATCTTGTATATAGGTAGTTTGAGTTTGATACTGCTTTCATACTTGTACTGTGTATGGGTATATGGGCATGTGTTGGCTCCTACTAGATATATATGGAGGTAGGTGTTGATCAAGATGGAATCTGTTCCTCTAAGTAAATAGAGATAAAATCCTATGTTCATTTAATTGTTCTTGATGTTTCAAGTTCCTGGCCAGGACAGATAGATTTATTCAGAAAAGAGTTTCTGATAGGAAAATCTTTTTAATCAAGAACTGGAATTAAAAGAGAACATAATATTCATAGCAAATGGAGTTTGACATAAACCATGACTCTAGCTTGAGTTGGGATTTTGTAACAGAGAGATTCTAGTGCAAGGTAACATATGATTATAGGTTCATTTAAGGTAAACCTTATTACTAATTGGGTGGCTATGGCATGCTATGCTAGGTGTTAACCATGGTCTATGAGGTTCATAAAATGATTTAGAGAAATCATTTATGGTAAGAAAGAGTTCTGATGATATTAAGAGTTGATATCATGTCTCATTGCCAATTAGTGATGAGCCTAGTAAGTCACACACATACACAAGTTATCACCTAATTAAATATGATTTAATTAATTAATTAAAGAGTTTAAATTGATTAATTAAATAGGTTTGGTTTGCAATTAGATTGCAAAGTCCCTAGCATGACTTGAAACCAAATCTAGATTATTGGATGTATAATATAAATTAAATTTATATTTAAAGTTTTTAAATATGAATTTAATTGATGAGAAATTAATTAATAGAGATTAATTAATTAATTTATATTTGATATAAATTAATTAGAAGAAGAAAATAATTATTTTGGGTTAAGAACTCAAAATTAAGACACAGGGGCATTTTGGTCATTTCACAGTGTGACACGTGGCACCATGAGATGGTGACACATGGCATAACATATAAACTTGCCAAATGTTTTTAATCATGTAAGATGATTAAAATCAAGATTAAATATAGGTTTGACACTTGGCCCAATGTGATTGGGTCACTTAAACCTAGAGCTAATCAAAAGGTGACATGTGGCTAGGGTTTAATGTGTTAACCTAGCTATTTAAGTGAGGTTATGAAAAGAAAACATAACCAGCAGCCTCTCTTCTCAATTGTCACGCGACTTTGAGCCTCTCTAGCTATTTCTCTTCATCTCTTATCAATTGAAAGAGATTAGCCATCAATCTCTTGAATTAAGAACACTAGAAATTGTTTCTAGTGTCCTGTTTACATCTTTAATCTCTTAAAAGGCAGAACTTGATTTTCTAATTAATAGAAAAAGCTTTAGAAGCTATTCAAGGGCTGCCATAGGTGTTCTTGGTGTGAACAAGCTAGAGGGACAACATCTGGTGTCCTGAAGACGAATCTCAAAGGCGCAGACATTGCGATTGCATCAAGAGGTTAGTGTAATCGTTCTTGATTTAATCTAGGGTTCTAAAATTAATCTGATTAATTTTAAAATCTTAAATGGCAAATACAGATCCAAAAACATATTAAAAGAGTTTTAATATGTTGTTTATCATTGAAATCAAATAGATAAAAATAAATCTTGCATGATGCATGTGACCCTAGGTGAAAATTTTTGAATTCAATGGTATAAACTTGTGTTTTTCACGCTTCCGTTCCTTCAATTGGTATCAGAGCCACTATATTTGCCATTTAGATTGTTGATTATATAATTTAATTGTGTGTTTGATCATGAGATCAAGAGATTCATTGCTGGTTGGATCATGAGATGTGGCATCACACATGGTGAAGCCACCATTGGTGGCGGCAACAATGGTTCCATGGGTGATTCAAGGTTTGGCTTTTAATTCTGCAATTGTTGTATGATCTAAGGCCTATTCTTTGACTAATTAAAGTGTTTAATTAGTAGTTTTTATTACACAATTAAATTATGATTTAAATCAGAATTTTAAAAATTGTTTGAATGTGATTCAAATCTGAATTTTAAAAGTTGTTTGAATGTGATTCAAATCTGAATTTTTAAAGTTGTTTGAATCATATTTAAATCTGATTTTTTAAAATTAATTGAATAAAATTCAGATCTGATTTTTTAAAAAATGTTTGAATGTGATTCAAATCTGATTTTTTAAAAAATGTTTGAATGTGATTCAAATCTGAATTTTTGAAGTTGTTTGAATGTGATTCAAATCTGAATTTTTAAATTTGTTTGAATGAGATTCAAATCTGAATTTTTAAATTTATTTGAATCATATTCAAATCTGGATTTTTAAGTTGAATATTAGATATTCAATTTAATTTAAGTATGTATGTTTTATTTAATTGTTAAATAGTGATATGCATGATGGATGATCATGGACTATAAAAGACCAATATGATTGGATTTATTTCTTTTATGTTTCTTTGGTATTGTAAATTAATTAATTTATTTTAATTTATTTAGGGCATGTATTATTAAGTTTGTAATAATTTTTGGGTTGTAATTTCATTTATTTAAGTTCTTGTAAATTCGCCTTGGTATGCCAAGGATTACTATGTAATATTGGATTGCAAGAAGTTCAAGGAGGTCAAGAGCGTTGGTGGGACCAGTGGGAGGAATTCAAGATCAAGTGTTGATTATGTACTCCTTCAGCAACTCTTGTAAAATGAATGAATGAAATGCACCTAGGAATGCCCTGATTCAATTCTTGGTGGCTCAGAATTGAATCCCTTAGAAAGTCCATAATCATACCATATTTACTGCTTATCCATGAATGCATGAGATGTATGGAAATGTATGCAATTATATGATATATGCATGCTAAATGGATAATGTGTAAAGTGAGACCTTAATAGTAATTAGAATGACCATAAAATCTTCCAAACAAATGATTAAGTTGGATATGCTATAATTAAAGTAATTATAACATAGGCCCTCCATTGGGGCAATTATTTTAAGAAATTTTAAATAGTTGCATGAGATGCAATTAATTTAAGAGATTTTCTTAAGAATAATTGTTAAGCATGAGATGTTGTAAATATGTAAATGGTTTGGTGGCCAATATTGGATGTACCTGAGGACATTAAAATTATTTACATAATTACTGGCTCAATGGGATCAACTTAACTAATGCAAGATAAGTCAATAATGGATGTACCTGAGATTTTGAGCATTAGGGGCTAGGTAAAGGATTGAACCTCACATGAGATGTGATGGGCAAAGAGTTGCTCACTTATAGTTTATTGTAATTCCAATAATGGATGTACCTGAGGATGATCAATAGAATTATAAGAATTCAATCACCCACTAGAAATCCATCGAACTAGGATTTCCGTTTTCTACTTTGGAAGTGTAGGATTTGCTAAGTTAGTGGGAGGACCAATTTGATTAAAAGACCATAATCATTTTGGTTAATTACATGATACATTTACTAATTAATCTGGTTATTTTCTGCAGTTAATTTTCTGATAAAAATGAGCACAAAACAACCACCACCATCCAATATCCTTGCAAGCAAACTTGATCATAATAGGTTGACAGGACCAAATCTGTCTGATTGGCTAAGAAATTTGAAGCTTGTCCTGAACCTTGAACGTATAGGATATGTTCTAGATTCAAATGTTCCTGGTCCCTTACCTCTAGAGGCCACACAAGAGGAATATGATACTTTGGACAAGTGGAAGGAGCATGATATGAGAGCTAAGTGTTACATGCTTGCTTCCATGAGTAATGAGTTACAGAAGCAACATGAGAAGATGCAGAGTGCGTGTGAGATCCTCCTTCACCTACATGAGTTGTATGGTGAGCACAGCAGGAATGCTAGGTATGAGATATCTAGACAGCTATTCCGTATGAGGATGTCTGAGGGACAGAATGTTGGGGATCATGTCCACAAGATGATTCGGCTGATTGAGCAATTGGAACATCTTGACTTCAACATGGATTTCCAACTACAGACGGATTTGATCCTTCAGTCCCTTCCTGAGTCTTTTGGGAATTTTGTGACAAATTTCCATATGACTAAACAGGAATGCACCTTAGCTGGTTTACTCAACATGCTGGTTATTGCCCAAAAGAATATGCCAGGCAATAAAGGGAAAGAGGTAGCTTTGGTTGCATCTTCTTCTGCTGGAAAGTCCAACAAGAAGAAGGGTAATAAGAAAAAGAAACATCAGATTCCTGGTCCTTCCAAGAAAATAGCTAAACAAAAAAGGAAGACCAAAGCTGAAAAAGGCAAAGTAAAGTGTTTTCACTGCCAACAGGAAAGTGTTTCCATTGAAAACAAGAAAGTGTTTCCATTGCCAATAAGAAAGTGTTTCCACTGGCCAGAGTATAGCAATCTAAAAGAATGCAATGCCATGGTGAAAACCAACTCAAGTTCAAAATATATTTGGCACTTAAGGTTATGTCATGTTGCAGAAGATAGTATTGCAAAACTGGAGAAAATGGGGATTCTATCCTCATTGGGCTCTGAGCCTACTCCAACTTGTGAATCTTGCCTTCAGGGTAAAATGACTAGATCAACCTTTGTTAGACAAGGGCTAAGAGCTGAAAATATTTTGAAGCTAATACATAGTGATGTATGTGGTCCATTTCAAGAAATGGCTAGAGGGGGTTTTCATTATTTTATTACCTTTACTGATGATAAATCAAGGTTTGGGTATTTGTATTTGATGAAATACAAACATGAATCTTTTGAAAAGTTCAAAGAATTTAAATCTGAAGTAGAAAATCAAACAGGAAAGAATATTAAAGCTTTTCGATCAGATCGTGGAGGTGAATATTTGAGTACTGAATTTGATGAATACTTGAGAGAGCATGGCATTGTTTCTCAGCTGACTCCTCCAAGAACGCCACAGCTGAATGGTGTATCTGAAAGGAGAAATCGTACCCTATTGGATATGGTACGTAGTATGATGAGCTATACTGATATGCCAATCTCCTTTTGGGGATTTGCATTAGAATCAGCTTTGTATATTCTGAATAGGATTCCATCAAAATCAGTTTCTTCCACACCTTATGAGATATGGCATGGAAGAAAACCAAGTCTTAAGCATGTTAAGATTTGGGGTTGTCCAGCTTATATCAAAAAGCTGAACACTGATAAATTGGAGACCAGATCAGAAAAAGGTCGATTTGTTAGATATCCAAAAGATAGTTTTGGATATTATTTTTATTTGCCTACTTCACAAAAGGTTGTGGTAAGTAGAGATGCCACATTTCTTGAACAATAGTTTGTTCAAGAAGGAGGCAAAGAAAGGCAAATAGAGTTAGAATTGGAGAATTCTGACCAACCAACAGATCCATCTAGTCAACCAATACCCGTTGATGAAACATCTACAGCTGTTCCTCGTAGAACAACCAGGGTATCTCACCCACCAGTGAGATATGGTTTTCTTCATAAAGAAGAACAAGAGTTGTATACTCATGAAGAAGTAGATCATGGAGATGATCCACTTACCTATGAAGAAGCTATATCAGATATAGACTCTTCAAAATGGATTGATGCTATGAAATCCGAGATTGATTCCATGTATAAGAATCAAGTTTGGGATCTTGTTGACCCACCTGAAGGTATTATACCTATAGGGAACAAATGGGTTTTCAAGAAGAAAAATTGTTCTAATGGAAAAGTAGAGACCTATAAGGCAAGGCAAGTAGCGAAAGGGTTTTGCCAAAGGCAAGGAATCGACTATGAGGAGACTTTCTCGCCTGTTGCCATGCTTAAATCAATTAGGATTTTATTAGCAATAGCTGCGTACTATGATTATGAGATTTGGCAGATGGATGTCAAAACAGCTTTTCTCAATGGATACATTGAAGAAAACATTTTCATGGAACAACCTAAGGGATTTGAATCCCAAGATGGTTCCAAGGTATGCAAGCTAAAGCGATCCATTTATGGGTTGAAACAAGCTTCGAGGAGTTGGAACATTCATTTTGATGAAGCCATTAAATCCTTTGGTTTTATCAAAAATGAGGATGAGCCATGTGTATATAAGAAGGTTAGTGACAGTGCTATCACTTTCCTTGTCTTATATGTGGATGACATACTGTTGATGGGTAATGACACAGGTATGTTGACGACTATAAAGGTGTGGTTGTCAAATACATTCTCCATGAAAGACTTAGGGGATGCAACCTATATTCTTGGGATTCGCATCTATAGAGATAGAGCGAAAAGAATAATTGGTTTATCCCAAAGTCTATACTTGGAAAAGGTGTTAAAGAGGTTTAACATGCTTGATTCCAAGAGAGGATTGTTACCAGTGAGACATGGTATCCATCTTTCTAAAGAGATGTCTCCAAAGACACCTGAAGAAAGAGATAAGATGGCCAGGATTCCATATGCTTCGGCTATTGGAAGTTTAATGTATGCAATGTTGTGTACTAGGCCGGATATCGCATATGCTGTTAGTTTGACTAGCAGGTATCAATCCAATCCAGGTTTGGAACACTGGATAGCTGTCAAGAATATTCTTAAGTACTTGAGAAGAACTAAGGATTTATTCTTGATTTATGGAGGTGGATACTTGCAATTGGATGGTTATACTGATTCTGATTTCCAATCAGATATCGATGATAGAAAGTCTACCTCTGGATATGTGTTCATTTGTAATGGAGGTGCAGTCAGTTGGAAGAGTTCCAAACAGAGCACGACTGCAGATTCCACTACAGAAGCTGAGTATATTGCTGCATCAGATGCTGCATTGGAAGCTGTTTGGATAAAGAAGTTCATGACAGAACTTATAGTAGTTCCTTCCATTGAGTCAACAGTTCCACTATACTATGACAACAATGGAGCAGTCATACAGGCTAAGGAACTAAGGTCTCACCCAAAATCCAAACACATAGAAAGGCACTACCACATTATCAGATATGTAGTTGGGCAAGGCGATATAGCCATGCAGAAAAATAACATCAGCTGAAAATCCAGCTGATCCACTCACTAAGCCTATGTCACAGACCCAGTTAGATCGACATCTTGAGAAGATAGGTCTAAGATATTGTAATGAATGGCTCTAGTGCTAGTGGGAGATTATTAGTAGTATGCCCTAGAGCATATAATTTAGTATGTAACTTGTACATTTTTTTATTAATAAAAGGCATTTCCACTTTTCCGTTTACATAATATATTTATGTGTAATAGAAAAGGTCCATTGATATTTTGTTAGAAATATTATTCTTAAGTTGTTAAGAATATGAGTGACAATATTTCTAGCACGAAGTATCATAAATAGGTTCACAATCGAGGATACTTCATAATAAGGACATGACTTATCCAGAAAGATTGTATTCATGCTTGTTCCCAAGTTATTTATATGAGATATAAATAAGATAGAATGGTGAGTCTCATGCCATATAACAAACATGATAGGCACTTATAAATGATAAGTAGGCCGAACCAGTGACACTTATGACAAGCACATGGAGTTTGCTCTTGTCAATGTTTTGTCATAAATCATATCAGTGCATATAATCTTTAGACACGAGATAGCACAGATTATCTTGTATATAGGTAGTTTGAGTTTGATACTGCTTTCATACTTGTACTGTGTATGGGTATATGGGCATGTGTTGGCTCCTACTAGATATATATGGAGGTAGGTGTTGATCAAGATGGAATCTGTTCCTCTAAGTAAATAGAGATAAAATCCTATGTTCATTTAATTGTTCTTGATGTTTCAAGTTCCTGGCCAGAACAGATAGATTTATTCAGAAAAGAGTTTCTGATGGGAAAATCTTTTTAATCAAGAACTGGAATTAAAAGAGAACATAATATTCATAGCAAATGGAGTTTGACATAAACCATGACTCCAGCTTGAGTTGGGATTTTGTAACAGAGAGATTCTAGTGCATGGTAACATATGATTATAGGTTCATTTAAGGTAAACCTTATTACTAATTGGGTGGCTATGGCATGCTATGCTAGGTGTTAACCATGGTCTATGAGGTTCATAAAATGATTTAGAGAAATCATTTATGGTAAGAAAGAGTTCTGATGATATTAAGAGTTGATATCATGTCTCATTGCCAATTAGTGATGAGCCTAGTAAGTCACACACATACACAAGTTATCACCTAATTAAATATGATTTAATTAATTAATTAAAGATTTTAAATTGATTAATTAAATAGTTTTGGTTTGCAATTAGATTGCAAAGTCCCTAGCATGACTTGAAACCAAATCTAGATTATTGGATGTATAATATAAATTAAATTTATATTTAAAGTTTTTAAATATGAATTTAATTGATGAGAAATTAATTAATAGAGATTAATTAATTAATTTATATTTTATATAAATTAATTAGAAGAAGAAAATAATTATTTTGGGTTAAGAACTCAAAATTAAGAAACAGGGGCATTTTGGTCATTTCACAGTGTGACACGTGGCACCATGAGATGGTGACACATGGCATAACACATAAGCTTGCCAAATGTTTTTAATCATGTAAGATGATTAAAATCAAGATTAAATATAGGTTTGACACTTGGCACAATGTGATTGGGTCACTTAAACCTAGAGCTAATCAAAAGGTGACATGTGGCTAGGGTTTAATGTGTTAACCTAGCTATTTAAGTGAGGTTATGAAAAGAAAACATAACCAGCAGCCTCTCTTCTCAATTGCCACGCCACTTTGAGCCTCTCCAGCTATTTCTCTTCATCTCTTATCAATTCAAAGAGATTAGCCATCAATCTTTTGAATTAAGAACACTAGAAATTGTTTCTAGTGTCCTGTTTACATCTTTAATCTCTTAAAATGCAGAACTTGATTTTCTAATTAATAGAAAAAGCTTTAGAAGCTATTCAAGGGCTGCCATAGGTGTTCTTGGTGTGGACAAGCTAGAGGGACAACATCTGGTGTCCTGAAGACGAATCTCAAAGGCGCAGACACGCTGCAGTGCATCAAGAGGTTAGTGTAATCGTTTTTGATTTAATCTAGGGTTCTAAAATTAATCTGATTAATTTTAAAATCTTAAATGGAAAATACAGATCCAAAAACATATTAAAAGAGTTTTAATATGTTGTTTATCATTGAAATCAAATAGATAAAAATAAATCTTGCATGATGCATGTGACCCTAGGTGAAAATTTTTGAATTCAATGGTATAAACTTGTGTTTTTCACGCTTCCGTTCCTTCATTATTTTCTTGTATTTCATTATTTTATGTCTCCTCACTCATATCGAAGTGTAGTTCTAGGCATCCTAGCTGTCCGGACAACACTGGTCACCGAACAAAGAGAACGCAAGATCTTGAACATAGGGGTGTTACAATTCTCCCCCCCTTAAATAAATTTCATCTCAAAATTTTACCTGGTATTAATCTCTGAACAGCTGTGAGTGCTGTCTCCTCATGTCCTTTTCACGTTCCCAAGTAGCTTCCTAGCCTGAATGATGGTTCCACAGCACTTTAACCAGGTTATCTATTTGTTCCTAAGCTGCTTCACCTCATAAGC
Source organism: Hevea brasiliensis (assembly GCF_030052815.1). NCBI lineage: Eukaryota > Viridiplantae > Streptophyta > Magnoliopsida > Malpighiales > Euphorbiaceae > Hevea > Hevea brasiliensis. The sequence goes on along the minus strand of NC_079499.1, from coordinate 60,452,061 downwards.
CAGAATTTTTATGGGCTCTTTCTCATATGAGAGGTCTGGATTAACCTCAATCTCTTCAACTGATAGTACATGAGATGGGTCAGATCTGTACCTCCTTAACATGGACACATGGAAGACACTGTGTATCCTTGCTAGCTCTGGAGGTAATGCCAACCAATTTGCCAAAGGACCCACTCTTTCCAGAACCTCATATGGTCCGATGAAACGAGGACTCAGTTTCCCCTTTCTGCCAAATCTCATAATCCTCTTCCAAGGAGAAACTTTGAGGAATACCTTATCACCCACTGCATATTCAATATCTCTTCTTTTCAAATCAACATAGGACTTCTGACGGTCTGATGCAGCCTTGAGTCTATCTCTAATCAATCTGATATTTTCCTCTGTCTGCTGAACAATTTATGGCCCAATCATCTTCCTTTCACCTACTTCATCCCAACATAAGGGAGTTCTGCACTTCCTGCCATACAAAGCTTCATATGGAAGCATTCCAATGTTTGACTGGTAGCTGTTGTTATAAGCAAACTCAATCAAAGGCAAGTGTGTATCCCAACTACCTTCAAATTCAATCACACAAGCTCGTAGCATATCCTCCAATATCTGAATAACCCTTTCAGACTGGCCATCATGCATGGGTGGAATCTTGTCTTTGAAGTTCAATCTAGTTCCTAGGGCTCTCTGAAGACTACCCCAGAATCTAGAAGTGAACCTAGGATCTCTGTCAGATACAATTGATACTGGCACTCCATGCAATTTTACAATCTCATTTATGTACAATCTGGCCAATCTTTCCAGGCTATAGTCCATCGGAACTGGCAAAAAGTGAGTAGACTTAGTCAATCTGTCAACTATAACGCATACTGCATCATGACTACTCTGTGTCCTTGGAAGTCCTGTAACAAAATCCATAGTTATCCGTTCCCATTTCCACTCTAGTACTGACAAAGGATGTAACAAACCAGCTGGAACTTGATGTTCTGCCTTTACTTGCTGACAAGTTAGGCATTTGGAAACAAACTCAGCTATATCCCTCTTCATGCCCATCCACCAGTAATGCTCTTTCAGCCCTCTGTACATTTTAGTTCCACCAGGGTGCATAGCAAATGGAGACTCATGTGCTTCCTTCATAATGATCTGTCTCAATTCAGCATCATTAGGAACGCACATTCTACCCTGATGTAGCAATAAACCATCATCTCTCACAGAGAATTCAGGTTTCTTGCCCTGCTGGACTTCTTTCAGTAACCGATATTTTTATCACTCTGAGCGACCATTACGATATGATCAATCAACACCTGTACATGCCAAGCAACTCATTATCATCCCTCATCATCAATCTCTAAACTGGCATGCTGTGCTTTCAATTCACATACCATGGACAAAGGAGAAACTCTGAGACTTGCCATAGTGTTGCGACTTAAGACGTCAGCCACCACATTTGCTTTCCCTGGCTGACAGTCTATTAAGCAATCATAATCTTTGATGAGTTCTAACCATCTCCTCTGCCTCAAATTTAATTCCTTCTGGGTGCCTAAGTACTTCAAGCTCTTGTTATATGTGTAAATGTAGCATTTCTCTCCATACAAATAGTGTCTCTAGATCTTCAGAGTAAAAACAATAGCTGCTAACTCCATATCATGTGTTGGGTAATTCCTCTCATGCGGTTTCAGCTGGCATGATGCATAAGCAATGACATTCCGATCTTGCATCAGTACACAGCCTAACCCATTGTGAGAAGCATCACTACAAACTGTATATTCTTTACCCGGAGTAGGTAAAGTGAGGACTGGAGCTTCAGTCAAACACCTCTTCAACTCATCAAAACTTTGCTGGCATTTATCAGTCCACTGAAATTTTACATCTTTCCAAAGCAGTTTGGTCAGTGGATAAGATAAGATAGAAAACCCCTTCACAAATCGACAATAATATCCAGCTAAACCCAGAAAACTGCGAATTTCTGTGATGTTACTGGGCAGCTTCCAATTAAGGATAGCTTCTACCTTGCTGGAATCTACCTTGATCCCTTCAGCTGACACAACATGTCCCAAAAAGGAGATTTCTTTCAGCCAAAATTCACATTTCGACAATTTGGCGTATAGTTGTTTCTCCCTTAAGGTCTGCAGTACAATCCGTAGATGTCTGTCATGCTCCTCTGCATTCCTTGAATATATCAAAATGTCATCAATAAACACCACCACAAATTGATCAAGATATGGTCTGAAGATAGTGTTCATCATATCCATAAAAGTAGCTGGAGCATTTATTAACCCGAATGGCATTACTAGAAACTCATAGTGGCCATACCGAGTTCTGAAAGCAGTTTTTGGAATACTCTGCTCTTACACCTTCAACTGATAATAACCAGATCGCAAATCAATTTTGGAGAATACAGCTGCATCCTTCAACTGATCAAACAGATCATCAATGCGAGGCAATGGATATCTGTTCTTTATTGTCACCTTATTCAACTGCCGATAATCTATACATAAGCGGAGAGTACCATCCTTCTTGTTAACAAACAACACTGGTGCTCCCCAAGGTGACACACTAGGGCGGATGAAGTCCTTTTCAAGTAGTTCTTGCAATTGTATCTTCAACTCCTTCAACTCTGCTGGTGCCATTCTGTATGGTGCTATGGAGATTGGTTCCACACCAGGCATAACATTAATTTCAAACTGCACTTCTCTTTCCGGAGGTAATGCTGGCAATTCATGAGGAAACACATCTGAAAAGTCATATACTATAGGGATGTCCTTCAATGCTGGACTCCCCACTTGGGTGTCTACCACATGTGCCAAATAGGCTTCACACCCCTTTCTGATCATTTTTCTGGCTAGTGTAGCCGAAATGATGTTTGATGGCAATAACTGCCTTTCCCCATGTATTAACAGATCGCTGTACTGAGGGAGAGCAAAAGTGGCTGTCTTCAGCCTACAGTCAATCATGGCATGATGCCTAGCTAACCAATCCATGCCCAAGATGATATCATAATCTCTGAAGGGCACTTCAATGAGATCAGATAAAAAAATGTGTCCTTGGATCACCAAAGGACAATCTTTATACATTCTATTAACCCTAACCTCCTGTCCTAACGGACCTGTTACTAGCACCTCAAAGTCCATTTTTGTACATGGAACAGCAATGCAATCAATGATGCTAGCACTCACATAAGAATGGGTAGAACCTGGATCAAATAACACAAACACATTCTGATTAAAAGTTGAGAAGGTACTAGCCACAACATCAGATGTCTCGGCCTCTTCCCTCTGTCTCATTGCATAGACTCTGACCGAAGCACTGTCTTGCTCTGAATGTTTCATTGTACCTTGGCTGCCTGCTGGGCTACCTTTACCCCTGCCTCTACCTCTGCTGGGTGGTTGTGAACTTCTAGTGACAGGGCTCTGAACTGACCCTTCTGCAGTAGTAGGAGGTGGTCCAACTCTGCGACTACTAGTGCAGTCCTTGGCAAAGTGTCCTATGCCTCCACAGTTATAACAGGCTCCAATAGCCTTGTAGCGGATCCCACCATGATTTCTCTCACATGTCTCACATTGGCGGGGAGGGTAGGAACCTCTGGTACTCTGCTGACCAGATAGGGGAGGCTTCTGTCCTGAATATCTTCCCCTACCAGACTTCTTGCCACCTCTTCCATGTCCCCCATAGTTCTTCCTCTTTCCAGTAGGACCACTGGAACTCTATTCTACAGATTTTCCCTCTTTCTCTGTCTTCTCTGATTTCTTTTTCTCAGGAGTAGCTTCAGACTCAATTTTTTCTAACTCTAGAGCTTGAGAAATAAGTTCCGAGAAGTTAGTGTGTTTGAAGCCGACTACTTGTAATCTGATACTGGGCTTCAAGCCAGTTTCAAACCTCTTGAATCTCTCCCTGCTGGTAGAAAGTAAACTCACTGCATAATGGCTCAGGCGGGAAAATTCTCTTTCATACTCAGCCACTGATCTGCTCCTGTTTGGACTTAGGAATTCTTGTAACTTCGGTCTACATAAGTATCGAGGACATATTTGCATCTCAATTCCACGAGAAAGTCATTCCATGTTAGCTGCGCAGTTCTACGGTGTGGGGAACGGTTTCCCACCAGTCATAAGCATTCCCCTGTAGCAAAGATACTGAGTATTCGAATCTGAACTCCTCTGTGCAATGCAGTTTCTTGAATACCCTATCCATCCTTTCTAACCATTGTTCAGCCTCTAGAGGATCTACTGTCCCCTTGAACTCTGTAGCCCCATACTTCATCAATTTGTCATACTGCCTAGTAGGAGATTGTGGTTGTACCACTGGTATTTGTATTGGGACTTGAGTAGGCACATTACTAGCCATTTGTTGGAACATTGCAGCCATCTGCTAAGCGAACTGAGTAGGAAACTGCGGTACTGCAGGGGCTGGTGTTGCTGAACCACTGACATTGTGTAGGCCTGGGGCATCCCCTTGCACCTCAGCCTCAATAGATTGATCGACTGAACGATCACCCTCTTCCATAGTCTTTGCGAGGATTTTAGATCTCCTGAACCAATAACACAAGGAGATTTCCTCCCGTTAGTGCATATTTATAATGTAATGTACTGTATGTATCAAACAATGATATTGAGCAGTTGTACTATGAAGAAAGAATATTCAAATAACAGGTGAAAACAGAATTTAAAAACTATGCTCTGATACCACTAAAACACGTCACACCCTACCCCTCTGTAAGGCATAACATAATCCCATAGTATACCTAATGAATTACCAACTCCGTCTACTGATAACCCATTAAATACACTACAAGGGATTTTAAAAACTTTTCTTACTTCTTTTACAGTGGTGAGCACTATTTACAGGTGTTAAAAATCTTTTTAAACTGAAGTGATAGAACTAACACATTTGAATTATTTGAAATTTCTGTAAAAATTTTGGCAGAGTGCCATCTGTATTTTAGATAAAACAATTCTTCAGAAAACCTGTAAAAAGCACTTCAATATATTTCCAAATCTCAACTCTAATATTTTTCTCAACACAACATATTTCTCAACTCAAATCCACAGTGATTTTTCAAAGACTGAGATACAAGAAATATAATACAATTTTTACAAGCCAAAATAACTCATAATTATTTTATAACTTCACTGTACAATTTTAATTTACAACTGCTCAAAACCAAAAATAATATGTACATACAGTGGTCATACATTACAATAAAAAATGCAAAATGTGGTATACTCGTTATACCCGAAAATCTCTCGCTGGAGGTACTAGCAGCCTAGTCTGCTGCCCTGTCTGTCTGTCTACCTGCGACAGCAATAAAAAGTTATCGCTGAGACAATGTCTCAGTGGTGCACAGCATTAACCAAATACAACTTAAATCACAATTCATAAATCATTTAAATGATGGATATGTAAAATCATAGTTAAATTCAAGACAATCAGTGTCAGAAGGAATTTAACACAATATCATAATAAATCTCAGAGATCAAAACATAGTTACCTTCAAAAGACAGTGAATGTCAATAAGGATTTAATTCCATTTCACAATCTCATAATACAAATCAATAAATCACACACAGCTTAATCATGTTCCAAAGTTCAATTCATCCCAAAAGCCGATGGCTAATGAGGTATTCAATTCGTCCCAAAAGTCAATGACTAATGAGGAATAACATAGCTAGCTAGCAAAAATATGAGTACTCATCCAATTCGTCCTCAACAGGCACACACCTCAACACTTCAACCAGAGAGGGAATTCAATTCGTCCCACTAAACAAGCTAGCGAGGAATACAATCAATATACATGATAGCTGTGGTTTCAAACCATTTCCAATACTTTTCAATCAATAAGTATCCATCAATATCATTCAAATAATTTCTCACAGTTTCAAATCATTTACAATGCTTTTCAAGCAATAAATATCCATTCAAACACATTTCCACAATTTAAAACAATAATGTACAAATAGTCATAATTCATTTCAATTGGTACATGTTATCGATTTTATTTCCTTGTTTAGTGCATTTTATTGCAACTTGCTAGATTCCGGGATACTAGTTTGACCTAGCCGGACGACCTAGTTCCCTCGGTTTTCGGTCAAAACTACAAACTTGTAGATCTATGTCTTACGGAACGCGGGGAAAAATTTTAGGTCATTCTGAGTTATGTAGACCAAGTTATGGTCATTTTACTATTGCTGGTCAAATGGCATCAAATTTGGTCAATTTAGGTCAATTTTGGTCAACTTTGGTTCGGCCAGTTTTTGGACCCGAACTTGTGCAAGCTGTTTGACTTGCTTATGGTCATTTCTGGTCTTGGTGTCTTCATAAGACTTGTAAATATGGGTCTTAACTATTCATGGTTAAAATTTCAGGTCAATTGGACCTGTTTTGAGTGAGTTATGGCCTAAACATTAACTGCTGCCCAAATGGTCAGTTTTCTGGCCCCACTTGCACTTAATACGGATTAGGTCATTTTTCAAGCTACCTTGCAAGCAAAATTTTGGTATGTTTCCTTCATGAAAGTTGGCACATTTTGTGCCTAGTTTCACCTCCAATTGGTCTCATACCAATTGGAGTTACACATTTAAAGTTATGGCTAAAATGCATGCTGTTCTTAATTACATTGCTTATACATGTATCAATTACACATTTACCTTACTCTAAGTCCACTTCCCTTACCAATTCTGATTTGGTACATTACCAAAACCATTTACTACTTCATCTTAAAGTTACTTTGGGCAGAATACAAACATCCTTAATACACCAAATGAAGTCCTAACTCACAAAGTCCAAATACAACAATAGATACACATAAAACTCCTAATTATTACATACAATTTCCACAACCAATTTACATACATGTTCATCAACCCTCAATATCACAATTCATGCAACATCTTCATGAATTGAAACATTCATTAAGGAGTCCCAAGGCTCCTGAAATGCTCCACAATGCCAAAGTTTCCCACAATTCGTCAACTTCTATTTCAAGTACACAATCACCATATACATGTGGAATTAACTTACTAGGACATTAAATCACCCTACTCAACATGAATTCCCACCAAATATATGTAAAAATAAATCATCAAATATACAACTCCATGGCTGTCCAAAATTGGATGTATCAAGAACTCCTCAAAACTTAAAAATTCCTTCACAAAGCACACACCCATAACATGTATACAAAGTTTAACAAAGCAATATTCAAAAATACAAACTTACCTATTGTTAGGACTTGTTAAACCTTCACTAAACTTCTTGATTTTTCTATCAAACTCTTCCTTATGATGTGGAGATAATCTTTAATGAAGCCACCTAGGTGTTTGGAAGTGAAATGAGGAGGTTAATGGAGCTTGAAGGCAAAACGGCAATGGAGGTTTTCATCTTTTCATTTAGGCATGGTTGAGGGAATTGGAGAAGATGGAGCTGCAGAATGTGTAATGGACTTACACCTGCCCAATTAGCTTTTAATTTATTCCTTAGTGGTCCACTTACACTATTTAAATCATATAATAAGTTTAATGTGCTAATTACATAATTTTCATTCCACTTTTGTCTATTTATATTATGTACCACCAAACTAATTTTTCATTTTATTTTCTAAATGTAATATTATTTATTTTTAATTGACATTTAGGTCAAAAGACAATTCGAGATGTCAAATGACCACAATGCCCCTGTTCGGGTTACATTCCCTATTTTTCGGTAACACCGGGTTTTGTCTGTTTTTCGATTTCTCACTTTTCTTTGTACTAATTATTTAATTTTTCTTTGATATTTCTAATGATATTTATACTTCAATAGGGGTCTCTTTATGTCCTAAAAATATTTTCTAGGGTTCCCATGATCCGAGGCAGATCCAACGGTCCACGCCGTGACTTCCCGGTGCGGTCACCCATCGCTAGGGTTCTCGGCTCGCTTAACTTGGTTACCTTTCTTTGCTATTATTTTTCTTTTGTTTTTCTTGTGTTTTCTTTTCTTGTATTTCATTATTTTATGTCTCCTCACTCATATCGAAGTGTAGTTCTAGGCATCCTAGCTGTCCGGACAACACTGGTCATCGGAACAGTAGAACGCACTACCGAACATAGGGGTGTTACAAGTTTGTTCAAGAAGGAGGCAAAGCAAAGCAATAGAGTTAGAATTAGAGAATTCTGACCAACCAACAGATCAGATGGATATAGATCCATCTAGTCAATGTACACCCATTGATGAAACATCTACAGCTGTTCCTTGTAGAACAACCGGGGTATCTCAACCACCAGTGAGATATGGTTTCCTTCATGAAGAAGAAAAAAAGTTGTCTACTCATGAAGAAGTAGATCATGGAGATGATCTACTTATCGTTGAAGAAGCTATATCAGATATAGACTCTTCAAAATGGATTGATGCTATGAAATCCGAGATTGATTCCATGTTTAAGAATTAAGTTTGGGATCTTGTTGACCCACCTGAAGGTATTGTACCTATAGGGAACAAATGGGTTTTCAAGAAGAAAATTGGTTCTGATGGAAAGGTAGAGACCTATAAGGCAAGGCTAGTAGCGAAAGGGCTTCGCCAAAGGCAAGGAATCGACTATGAGGAGACTTTCTCGCCTGTTGCCATGCTTAAATCAATTAGGATTCTATTAGCAATAGCTGCATACTATGATTATGTGATTTGGCAGATGGATGTCAAAACAGCTTTTCTCAATGAATACATTGAAGAAAACGTTTTTGTGGAACAACCTAGGGGTTTTGAATCCTAAGATGGTTCCAAGGTATGCAAGCTAAAGCGATCCATTTATGGGTTGAAGCAAGCTTCGAGGAGTTGGGACATCCGTTTTGATGAAGCCATTAAATCCTTTGGTTTTATCAAAAATGAGGATGAGCCATGTGTATATAAGAAGGTTAGTGACAGTGCTATCACTTTCCTTGTCTTATATATGGATGACATAATGTTAATGGGTAATGACACATGTATGTTGACAACTGTAAAGGTATGGTTGTCAAATACATTCTCCATGAAAGACTTAGCGGAGGCAACCTATATTCTTGGGATTCGCATCTATAGAAATAGAGCAAAAAGAATAATTGGTTTATCCCAAAGTCTATACTTTGAAAAGGTATTAAAGAGGTTTAACATGCTTGATTCCAACAGAGGATTGTTACCAGTGAGACATGGTATCCATCTTTCTAAAGAGATGTCTCCAAAGACACCTGAAGAAAGAGATAAAATGGCTAGGATTCCATATGCTTCGGCTATTAGAAGTTTAATATATGCAATATTGTGTACTAGGCCAGATATCGCATATGCTGTTAGTTTGACTAGCAGGTATCAATCCAATCCAAGTTTGGAACACTGGATAGCTGTCAAGAATATCCTTAAGTACTTGAGAAGAACTAAGGATTTATTCTTGATATATGAAGGTGGAGACTTGCAATTGAATGGTTATACGGATTCTGAATTCCAATCAGATATCGATGATAGAAAGTCTACCTCTGAATATGTGTTCATTTGTAATGGAGGTGCAGTCAGTTGGAAGAGTTCCAAATAGAGCACGACTGTAGATTCCACTACCGAGGCTGAGTATATTGTTGCATCAGATACTGTAAAGGAAGCTGTTTGTATAAAGAAGTTCGTGACAGAACTTACAGTAGTTCCTTCCATTAAGTTAGCAGTTCCTCTACACTGTAACAACAATAGAGCAGTCATACAGGCTACGGAACCCTGGTCTCATTAGAAGGGTTCTCATTAGAAATCCTAACACATAGAAAGGCACTACCACATTATCTGAGATATAGTTGGGCAAGGCGATATAGCCATGCAGAAAAATAACATCAGCTGAAAAATCCAGCTGATCCATTCACTAAGCCTTTGTCACAAGCTTAGTTAGACCAACATCTTGAGAAGATGGGTCTAAGGTATTGTAATGAATGGCTCTAGTGCTAGTAGGAGATTGTTCATAGTATGTCATAGAGCATATCATTTAGTATGTATCTTGCACATATTTTTATTAATAAAAGGCATTTCCACTTTTCTGTTTACATAATATATTTATGTGTAATAGAAAAGGTCCATTGATATTTTGTTAGAAATTCTATTCTTAAGTTGTTAAGAATATGAGTGACAGTATTTATAGTACAAAGTATCATAAATAGGTTCACAATCGAGGATACCTCATAATAAGGACATGACTTATCCAGAAAAATTATATTCATGTTTGTTACCAAGTTATTTATGTGAGATATAAATAAGATGGAATGGTGAGTCTCATGCCATATAGCAAACATGATAGGCACTTATAAATGATAAGTAGGCTGAACCAGTGACACTTATGACAAGCACATGGAGTTTATTCTTGTCAATGTTTTGTCATAAATCATATCAGTGCATATAATCTTTAGACCTGAGATAGCACAGTTATCTTGTATATAGGTAGTTTGAGTTTGATACTGCTTTCATACTTGTACTGTGTTACCCATATGGGCATGTGTTGGCTTCTACTAGTTATATATGTAGGTAGGTGTTGATTAAGATGGAATCTGTTCCTCTAAGTAAATAGAGATAAAATCCTATGTTCATTTAATTGTTCTTGATGTTTCAAGTTCCTGGCCAGGACAGATAGATTAATTCAGAAAGAGTTTCTGATGAAAAAATCTTTTTAATCAAGAACTGGAATTAAAAGAGAACATAATATTCATAATAAATGGAGTTTGACATAAACCATGACTCCAGCTTGAGTTGGGATTTTATAACAGAGAGATTCCAGTGCATGGTAACATATGATTATAGGTTCATTTAAGGTAAACCTTATTACTGATTGGGTGGCCATGGCATGCTATGCCCTGTGTTAACCATGGTCTATGAGGTACATAAAATGATTTAGAGAAATCATTTATGGTAAGAAAGAGTTCTAATGATATCAAGAGTTGATATCATGTCTCATTGCCAATTAGTGATGAGCCTAGTAAGTCACACACATATACAAGTTATCACCTAATATGATTTAATTAATTAATTAAAGAGTTTAATTGATTAATTAAATAGGTTTGGTTTGTAATTAGATTGCAAAGTCCCTAGCATGACTTGAAACCAAATATAGATTATTGGATGTATAGTATAAGTTAAATTTATATTTAAAGTGTTTAAATATGAATTTAATTAATGAGAAATTAATTAATAGAGATTAATTAATTAATTTATATTTGATATAAATTGATTAGAAGAAGAGAAATAATTATTTTGGGTTAAAAACTCAAAATTAAGACACAGGGGCATTTTGGTCATTTCATAGGGTGACATGTGGCACCATGAAAGGGTGACACATGTCATTACACATAAGCTTGTCAAATGTCTTTCAATCATGTAAGATGGTTAAAATTAAGATTAAATATAGGTTTAACACTTGGCACAATGTGATTGGGTCAATTAAACCTAGAAGCAATCAGAGGGTGACATGTAGCATGGTTTAATGTGTTGACCTAGCTATATAAGTGTTGTTATGAATTAAAAATAAGACAACCAGCAGCCAACCCTCCTTGGTCACGCCATTTTGAGGCTCTCCATCTCTTCTACTTCATCTCTCATCAATTCAAAGAGATTAGCCATCAATCTCTTGAATTAAAAATACTAGAAATCGTTTCTAGTATCCTGTTTACATCTTTAATCTCTTAAAAGGCAGAACTTGATTTTCTAAATAATAGAAAAAGCTTTAGAAGCTGTTCAAGGGCTGCCATAGGTGTTCTTGGTGTGGACAAGCTAGAGGGACAACATTTGGTGTCCTGATGACGAATCTCAAAGGCGCAAATACACTACAGTGTATCAATAGGTTAGTGTAATCGTTCTTGATTTAATCTAGGGTTCTAAAATTAATTTGATTAATTTTAAAATTTTAAATGGCATATACAGATCCAAAAACATATTAAAAGAGTTTTAATATGTTTTTTATCATTGAAATCAAACAGATAAAAATAAATCTTGGATGATGCATGTGACCCTAGGTGAAAATTTTGAATTCAATGGCATAAACTTGTGTTTTTCACGCTCTGTTCCTTCAGCATGCTAATTGGATAATGTGCAAAGTGAGACCTTAATAGTAATTAAGATGACCATAAAATCTTCAAAACAAAAGATTAAGTTGGATATGCTATAATTAAAGTAATTATAACATGAGCCCTCCATTGAGGCAAATATTTTAAGAAATTTTAAATACTTACATAAGATGCAATTAATTTAAGAGATTTTCTTAAGAATAATTATTGAGCATGAGATGTTGTAAATATGTAAATGGTTTGGTGGCCAATATTGGATGTCACATTAAAATTATTTGCATAATTACTGGCTCAATGGGATCAACTTAACTAATGCAAGATAAGTCAATAATGGATGTACCTGAGATTTTGAGCATTAGGGGCTAGGTAAAGGATTGAACCTCACATGAGATGTGATGGGCAAGGAGTTGCTCACTTATAGTTTATTGTAATTCCAATAATGGATGTACCTGAGGATGATCAATAGAATTATAAGAATTCAATCACCCACTAGAAATCCATCCAACTAGGATTTTCGTTTTCTACTTTAGAAGTGTAGGATTCGCTACGTTAGTGGGAGGACAAATTTGATTAAAAGACCATAATCATTTTGGTTAATTACATGATACATTTACTAATTAATCTAGTTATTTTCTGCAGTTAATTTTCTGATAATAATGACCACAGAACAACCACCACCATCCAATATCCTTGCAAGCATACTTGATCGCAATAGGTTGACAGGACCTAATCTGTCTGATTGGCTAAGAAATTTGAAACATGTCCTGAACCTTGAACATATAAGATATGTTTTAAACTCAAATGTTCCCAGTCCCTTACCTCCAGAGGCCACCTAAGAGGAACATGAAACTTTGGACAAGTGGAAGGAGCATGATATGAGAGCTAAGTGTTACATGCTTGCTTCCATGAGTAATGAGTTACAGAAGCAGCTTGAGAACATGCAGAGTGCGAGTGAGATCCTCCTTCACCTACAAGAGTTGTATGGTGAGCACAGTAGGAATGCTAGGTATGAGATATCTAGGCAGCTATTCCACATGAGAATGTCTGAGGGACAGAATGTTGGGGATCATGTCCACAAGATGATTCGGCTAATTGAGCAGCTGGAACATCTTAACTTTAACATGGATTTCCAGCTGCAGACGGATTTGATCCTTTAGTCCCTTCCTGAGTCTTTTGGGAATTTTATAACAAATTTCCATATGACTAAACAGGAATGCACCTTGACTAGTTTACTCAACATGCTGGTTATTGCCCAAAAGAATATGCTGGGCAATAAAGGAAAAGAGGTAGCTTTGATTGCATCTTCTTTTGCTGGAAAGTCCAACAAGAAGAAGGGCAATAGGAAAAAGAAACCTCAGATTCCTGGTCCTTCCAAGAAAATAGCTAAATAGAAAGGGAAGACTAAAGCTGATGGAGGCAAAGGAAAGTGTTTTCACTGCCAGAAGGATGGGCACTAGAAGAGGAATTGCCTAGAGTATCTTACTTCTCTGAAGTACAAGAAGGATAGACCTTTAGAAGGTATGTCTATATCTTGTTATTTAGATTCTGATAATAATCATAGTTCATCTACAGCTTTGGTTTTAGATACTAGTGCCAGTTCTCACATTTCTTATGATATGCAGGAACTAGCAAATAGTAGCAGCTTGCGTTCTCAAGATGTTAGAGTCTGGATTGACAATGGCAACTGCTGAAGCTTTAGCCATAGGATCTAAGTCTTTTTACATGTTTGGACATGTTTTCTGTTTGGATAATATTTTATATGTACCTGATGGTTTTAAGAACATCATTTCTATATCTAGTTTGACTAGAAATGGTTATGAATTTCAGTTTACAGATGATGTTTGCAATATTTATTTTGGAAATAAATATGTTAGTTCGGGTTATATGAATGATGGTCTTTATTATTTGGATAATAATTGTGACACCCCTTACCCGTGTACTGTATACCCGAGTAAGTAATGTCACACGGTGTACCGGCACACTCTAATATACCTTAATTAATTTTCATCGTAATTTTGAATATAACTTGTAAAATATAACTCATTTAAGTCATTTATTGAATTCATAATTTATTTGAGGTTCCGAAAATTTTATAGAAAATCCGGTAGAATACCGACTAAAAATGGAGAAAACAGTTCTTCGGAACCTGTTAAAAACACTTCCAATAAACAAATTCATTCATTCTCAACTCCAATATCAACACAAAACTCAATATCAAGATTTCAACATTTCAATTTCTATTCTCATTCATCATTCACATGTGATGTTCACATATAAATCACAAGTAAACATTTACTTTTCCATTAACAAACAAAATTTTTATAATTTACATATACATCAATATACATTACACAAGTTTAATTACATATGAAGAAAATAAAAATTAAGTTACAAAATGTCAAAATGACACCTAGTGTCCTGCCAATGCACAGCAGAAGTTGAGGTGACACGGACACTGAGCAGAACTGCCGGATGGACTCACCCAGTCTGTGGTCTACTGGGCTCATAATCGAGGTCTCCAGTACCTACGCGTGCCAAAAGCAACGCGCTAAGCAATAATGCTTAGTGGTGCAATAATATAATAGAAGAAAATAGCAAGAAAATGAATGTGTATAGAATGTGTATGCTTTCTTTGTTTGGTATTGGTATATCCATTATTTCGTTAACGTTGTTCACTTTTATTCATTTGGTTGCCCCAAGTAACCTACACTAGACGACTGGATTGGATAACGGGTAAACTGACACTGGGTACCTAGCACCTCGGGCCGTCACACCATCGGTCACATATGCATCTCCCGGTGTGCAACAGAACAGCTAACAAGCTGTAAATAATATCAGGCACAAGGCTAAGTCTCAATACAAAGTCAGAATGGCTAAAAGCCATGAAATCATGGAATGGCATATTGCCATGTGCAGTACTGCTAACTGGACCCTATTGGCATGCCAAACTATCCAAACCAATCTTGTTAGGTATACTAGGGCATTTGAAACTTTTAAATTCTTCAATTTGTGAATTTCATGTTTTGGTGTTACTATTCACCTCATTGGTCAACAAAAATGTTGACTTTTGGATAGAAAATATGTACATTGACTTTGGCACTCCCAACATACCACATTTTGTGTTTAAAACTTGTTGGCATTAAGTGTTAATACCATTTCAAAGTGTAAACCAACACAAGTAGAATTTTCAGTTTTGGTGAGTCAAATTCACTGTTCCATTGGACACTGTTACTGTGGAAATTTGAAGAAATGTAAAACATGAAAGTTGTTCCTTATTTTGTCTAGTTGAATTTCCTTTTTTGAATCACTCCATTTGGAGTTTTGTAGCTCCAGATATGGCTCAAAAACCCAAGCTGGCCGGATTGCCAATCTGCAGAAATTACCATATCTACAGTAATATGAACAGTGACTGCCACTGCCATTTGGGTTAGGTTCTGGCCATAATTTGGGATAGGTTTCTTCATAAAAGTTGTTTGTCTATGTCTTAACTTGTTGCTGTAAAAATGTCAGGTCAATTGACCATATCTACAGTGATTTATGGCCAAATGAACAGTTACTATTCATTTGGTCAATTCTGCAGAATCAGTTGCAGGATGTCCGGATTGGGGCCAAGTTTTGGTCCTCTTGCTTTGGTCTTTTGGGCATGGTTTCTTCAGCAAAAATGTGCCATTATAAGCCTAGTTTCATGTCCAACTGGCCAAACACCAATTGGACCAACACAGCCAAAGTTATGGCTGTGTAATTGGACTGAAATCTCAGTCCATTACTGCTGTCCTAGGGCAGATTTCACCTTCACTTTACCATACTATTTTTCAGTTCTAATTATGGTCAACTTACCTAAAATGGTCACTAATTGACCATTAAAATGTGCTCTAACAATTTCCCAAGCCAAGCCAATTTTTCACTCTTCAAAACCCTAGTTCCATTATAGGTTTTCACAACACCTTAATTATTAGCTCCTTCAATAATCACATACACACATGGTTTAAACTTGATCTATAGCCCACTTTAAGTACATCAAAACAATCAAAATAATTCCTTCACAAGGGCTGCCAAAAATTCATAGTATGTGTACACAAAATTCTTGTTCATTTTAGTTACAATTCTTACTCAATTCAAGTTGCAAATCATGAAAAAAAGGAGTTTTAAGTATCTAATGCACTAACCTTGATTAGGGCAGATTTTTCCCAAGCAATTCCTTCACTTTCTTGGCTTTTCTTGGCTGCCAAACACTCCAACAAGGTGTGGGGGTAATTTTTATTGAAGGGATCTAGGGTTTTTGGTGCAAGAGAAGCAAGGTTTCAAAGCTTGGAAGATTGAACTATGGTGGAAACCCTCTCTTTTCTCTCTCTACGTTTTTGGCTGGTTTTGGGGAAGGAGATGGCTGCTGGATCTTTGATGAATTTAGTCTTCAATTTGTCTCTTTATTAGTTAGTCAAATAAGGGCTTAATTGTGATTGGTTGGTAATTATAAATGACATCACCATGATGTCATAAATAGCCCTTTTTCCTCAATTTCTTTTCTTTCCTCCACTACTCAATTTCAATTTAATTTTTAGTAATGTTTATTCATATTTTATGTCATATTAATTATTTACTCAACTGGACAAGTCGGCCAAAAATCACCTCCGAAGGCGAAATGACCAAAATGCCCTCCGTTTGGCTTAACGGGTCAAAATTGGCTGTACCGATTGAAAAATTTTTCTAGGCATTTTCTTGGCATTCTAATGCCATAGGAACCTCAATGACCCTTCTCTGGAGTACCAAAAATTATTTTATAATTTTTCCCTCGGGTCTAGGGCTCCTCGTTGCGAGAACCGCAACTTCCCTCCGGTTACCCATCGCTTGGGCACCGGCTCGTTTGACTTGGTTGTATTTTATTTCTAAAATTTTTACTAAGTGTTTCTTATTAATATTTGAGTTAATTATGGTCCCTCTCTTAAGTTTAATTATTTTTCCGGACGTTCTAGCTGTCCGGACCGACACCGGTGACCGGAACAGTAGGATGTACGGAGTGGTTACCGGGAGGGTGTTACAATAATGACAAACACAAAATGAATGCAAGTGATCTAAATGAATGCAATGCCATGGTGAAAATCAACTCAAGTTCAAAATATATTTGGCACTTAAGGTTATGTAATGTTGCAGAAGATAGGATTGCAAAATTGAAGAAAATGGGGATTTTATCCTCATTGGGCTTTGAGCCTACTCCAACTTGTGAATCTTGCCTTCAGGGCAAAATGACTAGATCACCCTTTGTTGGACGAGGGCTAAGGGCTGAAAATATTTTGGAGCTGATACATAGTGATGTATGTGATCCATTTAAGGAAATGGTTAAAGGCGACTTTCATTATTTTATTACCTTTACTGATGATAAATCAAGGTTTGGGTATTTGTATTTGATGAAATACAAACATGAATCATTTGAAAAGTTTAAAGAATTTAAATCTGAAGTAGAAAATCAAACAGGAAAGAGTATTAAAGCTCTTCGATCAGATCGTGGAGGAGAATATTTGAGTACTGAATTTGATGAATACTTAAGAGAGCACGACATTGTTTCCCAACTAACTCCTCCAGGAACACCACAGCTAAATGGTATATCTTAAAGGAGAAATCGTACGCTATTGGATATGGTATATAGTATGATGAGCTATACTGATATGCCAATCTCCTTTTGGCGATTTGCATTAGAATCAGCTTTGTATATCCTGAATAGGATTCCATCAAAATTAGTTTCTTCTACACCTTATGAGATATGGCATCGAAGAAAACCAAGTCTTAAGCATGTTAAGATTTGGGGTTGTCCAGCTTATATCAAAAAGCTGAACACTGATAAATTGGAGACCGAATTAGAAAAGGGTCGATTTGTTGGATATCCAAAAGATAGTTTTGGATACTATTTTTTATTTGCCTACTTCACAAAAGCTTGTGATAAGTAAAGATGCCACATTTCTTGAACAACAGTTTGTTCAAGAAGGAGACAAAGCAAGGTAAATAGGGTTAGAATTGGAGAATTCTGACCAACCAACAGATCAGATGGATATATATCCATCTAGTCTACCTACACCCATTGATGAAACATCTACAGCTGTTCCTCGTAGAACAACCAGGGTATCTCACCCACCAGTGAGATATGGTTTCCTTCATGAAGAAGAATAAGAGTTGTCTACTCATGAAGAAGTAGATCATGGAGATGATCCACTTACCTATGAAGAAGCTATATCAGATATAGACTCTTCAAAATGAATTGATGCTATGAAATCCGAGATTGATTCCATGCATAAGAATCAAGTTTGGGATCTTGTTGACCCACCTGAAGGTATTGTACCTATGGGGAACAAATGGGTTTTTAAGAAGAAAAAGTAGAGAACTATAAGGCAAGGCTAATAGCGAAAGGATTTCGCCAAAGGCAAGGAATCGACTATGAGGAGACTTTCTTGCCTGTTGCCATGCTTAAATCAATCAGGATTCTATTAGCAATATTTGCATACTATGTAACACCCCTAAGTTTGGTAGTGCGTTCTGCTGTTCCAGTGACCAGTGCTGTCCGGACAGCTAGGATGCCTAGAACCACACTTCAATGAGAGTGAGGAGACATAAAATAATGAAATACAAGAAAAGAAAGTACAAGAAAAACAAAGGAAAAATGATAGCAAAGAAATGTGATCAAGTTAAACGAGCCGGGAAACCTAACGATGGGTGACCGCACCGGGAAGTCACGGCGTGGACCGTTGACTAGCCCTGGACTGCGGGGAACCCTGGAAAACATTTTTAGGACTTAAATAGACCCTTGTTGAAGAATAAATCTCATTAGAAAGATCAAAGAAAAATTAAATAATTAGTACAAAGAAAAGTGAGAAATCGAAAAATGGACAAAACTCGGTGTTACCGAAAAATCGGGAATGCCACCCGAACAGGGGCATTATGGTCATTTGACGTCCCGAAGTGTCTTTTGACCTAAATGTCCATTAAAAATAAATAATATTACACTTAGAAAATAAAATAAAAAATTAATTTGGTGGTACCTAAAGTAAATAGCTAAAATCAAGGGTTTAATGTGGGATTAAATGAAAGTTTAGCTTAAAATATGATTAAAATTGTGAGTGGACCACTAATGCATAAAATAAAAATATAATAGGGTAGCTGTAACTCCACTAAATCAGCTGAACTTCATCTTCCTCAAAGTGATCTCAACATTGCCGTGAATGAAGGTGAGAGGAAAAATCATGGCCATTTCTCATGCAAGCTCTCTTAACTCTCCATTTTCAACTCCAATCTCTTAAGTTCCTTCATGAAACTTTGTCTACTCATCACAAGGAAGAGTTTGATACTAAATTTGAGAAGTTTAAGCAAGGTTTAACAAACTCCAAGCATAAGGTAAGTTCATAATTTTGAAGATAGCTTTGTTAAGTTTTGTGTGCATGTTATGGGTGTTGGTTTTGTGAAGGAAATTTTGAAGTTAAATAGTTATTGAGATAGCCATTTTTGGACAGCCATGGGGTCACACATTTGATGATTTATTATGCATATAATTGATGAGAAATAATGTTGATCATGGTAAATTAATAACCTAGTGAATTATTTCATGTTTATATGGTGATTTATGCACTTGGATGGGAATTGGTAACTTGGACAGCACTTTGATGTTGAAGGACAAATTTGGGCAGCCTTGGGGACACTTGAATAAATGTGTATATTCATGGGAGTGTTGGCAGAATTGTGGCATTAAAGAATGAAGGATATGTGTATGAAATTATTGTGTAAAGTGTATGTGAGAATTAGTGGTGTTTAGGTGTGTATGTAATGGTATTGAGATATTGTAAATGTGAATTATATTTGGTGTGTTGAGGGTAATGTTAATCTGCCCAAAATAATGTTAATGTAAAGTAGATTATACTGTGGTTAATGTACCAAAACAGATTGGTAGGGAAGTGAACCAAATTGCAAGGTATATGTGTGTTTGAAGTGGGGTGTGAAATGCATATTGAGGGCAGTGTACATTTTAGCCCATAACCTGAAATGTGTAACCTCAATTGGTATGAGACCAATTTGAGGTGAAACTAGGCACAAAATGTGCCAACTTTCATTGAGAAACCATACCAAAATTCTGCTTGCAAGGTGATGTGAAAAAATGACCAATTCGGATTAGGTACACTTGAGACCTAAAAACTGACCATTTGGGCAGCAGTGAGTATTTAGGCCATAACTCACTCAAAACAGGTCCAATTGACCTGAAATTTTAACCATGAATAGTTAAGACCCATACCTACAAGTCTTATGAAGACACCAAAACCCAGAAATGACCAGAAGCAAGTCAAAAAGCTTGCACAAGTTCGGGTCCAAAAACTAGCCGAACCAAAGTTGACCAAATTGACCAAAAAAATGACCTAATTGGTGCCATTTGACCAGCAGTAGTATAGTGACCATAACTTGGTCTACTTAACTCGGATTGACCTAAAATTTTGCACCGCATGCAATAAGACCTAGATCTACAAGTTTGTAGTTTTGACCGAAGCCCGAAAACAGAGGGAACTAGGCCGTCCGGCTAGGTCAAACCAGTATCCCGGAATCCAGCAAGTTGCATTAAAATGCACTAAACAAGGAAACGAGTTTGGCAAAACGTACCAAACCTAAAACCCTATCGAATGTGACATATTAACGACACTAAAACCTAATTTACCTAAAACGCATAGCGAGGTCGGTATATTAGGTGATTAAGTGAATAATTGAGTTGATGCATTATTTACCAAACACCATCGATAGAGACAATTTAATTTAGTCTGAAATACTTCGAATTGTGTTTCTCAGTTAACAAGGACTCAGCAAAAGGGAAAGAAATACTGAGTCAGGACCAGGAGACAAATATCAGAGGTTTGTGCACAACAACTATTTCTCTTGAATTTTTCAATTGAAATAAATATTGACTAATTGTATATTATTGTTTTAAATTGTGGAAATGTGTTTGATGGACACTTATTGATTGAAAAACATTGTGAATGGTTTGAAACTGTGAAAAATTGTTTGAATGATATTGATGGATACTTATTTATTGAAAAGCAATCAGAAATGGTTTTGTGGAAATTGAAGTGAATTACGAATTGTGTTGCCATTTTGTGAATGAAATTATAACTTTGGAAATTTATTGGATTCTTACGAATCATTTGAATAAAATGTTTGGAATTGTTTTGACTCACAATTGGCATGACACAGATATTATGTTCCTCCTCCATTAATGGGGTGAGTGTGATTATTCCTCCCTCTTTGACTTATCAGTCTGGGGTGAGTATGATTATGTTCCTCCCTCTTTGACTTCCCAGTCTGAGGTGAGTATGGATGAGTACTCGTTATATAGCTAGCTCCCTCCCTCATTGATTTCGATTAATGGGGTGAGTATGTCTTGTCGTGGTGTACAACACGGCATATATGGAAAAATGTGTGTCATGACCTAAATTGTGTTATTGATTGGCAACATTGTATTGTTCAATTATTTGATCGAATTGTGTTATTGATTTGCAAAACGATATTATTCAATTATTTGATCGAATTGTGTTATTGATTTGTAAAACGATATTATTCAATTATTTGATCGAATTGTGTTATTGATTTGCAAAACGATATTATTCAATTATTTGATCGAATTGTGTTATTGATTTGCAAAACGATATTATTCAGTTATTTGATCAATTGTGTTATTGATTTGCAAAAAGGTATTATTCAGTTATTTGATCAAATTGTGCATGAATTGGCAATACGGTATTCTTAAACTATTTGACTAAATTGTGTTATTATGAATTTTGATAATTTGTGAATTGGAGTTTAAATTCCTTATGACATTCATTGTCTTGAATTTAACTATGGTTTTAAGTATCCACTATTGATATGATTTATGAATTGTGATTTAAAATTTGTATTTGGTTAATATTGTGCACCACTGAGACATTGTCTCAGCGATAGCTTTTTATTGCTGTCGCAGGTAGACAGATAGATAGGGCAGCAGACTAGGCTGCTAGTACCGCCAGCGAGAGATTTTTGGGTATAGTGAGTATACCGCATTTTGTATTTTGTAATGTAATGTATATTCACTGTATGTATATTTTGTTTTTGGTTTTGAGCAGTTGCAAATTCAAATTGTACCTTGAAGTTGTAAATTAATTATGAGTTATTTGACTTGTAAAAATTGTATTATATTTCCTTATCTCAGACTTTGAAAAATTTCTATGTAATTGAGTTGATAAATTGTTGTGTTGAGAAATGTATTGAAGTTGAGATTTGGAAAATTATTGAAGTGCTTTGAGTTTCAAGAACTGTTTTGTCCAAAATACAGATGGCACTCTGCCAAAATTTTTACAGAAATTCCAAATAAACCAAATGAGTTAGTTGTTTCACTTCAGTTTACCAAAGTCTTTAACACCTGTAAATAGTGCTCACCACTGTAAAAGAGGTAAGAAAAGTTTTTAAAATCCCTTGTAGTGTATTTAATGGATTATCAGTAGACAGAGTTGGTAATTCATTAGGTATACTACGGGATCATGTTATGCCTTACAGAGGGGTAGGTTGTGACATGTTTTAGTGGTATCAGAGCAAAGTTTTTAAATTTTGTTTTCACATGTTATTTGAATATTCTTTCTTCACAGTACAACTGCTCAATATCATTGTTTGATACATACAGTACATTACATTATAAAAATGCACTAACAGGAGGAAATCTCCTTGTATCATTGTACAGGAGGTCTAAAATCCTCGAATTGATTATGGAAGAGGGTGATCGTTCAGTCGATCAATCGATAGAGGCTGAGGTGCAAGGGGATGCCCCATGCCTACATAATGTCGATGGTTCAAGAGCACCAACCCTCGCAGCATGCAGCTTCTCGCTTCGCTCACAGAGACAGTAATGTTCCTACAACTGGATGGTAATGTGCCTACTCAAGCCCTAATACAGACTCCAGTGGTACAACCACAGTCTTCTGCTAGACAATATGACAAATTGATGAAGTATGGGGCTACAGAGTTTGAGGGGACAGTAGATCCTCTAGAAGCTGAACAATGGTTAGAGAGGATGGATAGGGTATTCAAGAAACTGCATTGCACAGAGGAGCTCAGATTTGAGTACTCAGTATCTTTGCTAAAGGGGGATGCTTATGATTGGTGTAACACCATTCCCCACACTGCAGTAGAACCTCTGTGCTAACATGGAATGACTTCCTCAGGAATTCAGCAAAAATATGTCCCCGATGCTTATGTAGACCGAAGTCGCAAGAATTCCTAAGTCCAAACAAAGTGATCAATGGTCGAGTATGAAAGGGAATTTTCCGCCTAAGCCATTATGCAAGAAGTCTACTTTCTACCAAGAGGAGAGATGTAAGAGGTTTGAAACCGGCTTGAAGCCTAGTATCGATTACAAGTGGTGGATTCAAACATAACAACTTCTCCGAACTTATTTCTCAAGCACTAGAATTAGAAAGAATTGAATCAAGTGGCCCCAGAAAAAGAAATCGAGAAGGCAGAGAAAAGAGGCAAAGTCAGAGAACAGAGTTCTAGTGGTCCCTCTTGGAAAGAGGAAAAACTTTGGGGATACTGACAGAGATAGTAAGAAGTCCGGTAGAAATAGATTTTTTGGACAGAAACCACCTCGATCCGATCAGCAAACTCAACAGAAACCCAGAAATGCGCTGTCAGATCGACTTTGTGAAACTTGTGGTAAACCACATAGTGGGCTATGTTATAAAGCCGTAGGAGCATGCTTTAACTGTGGAGAGACTGGTCATTTTGCTAGGGATTGTGTAAATCCGTGTCGTTCGGATCATTTACTACACCAAAGGGATCAACCCAAGTTTCTACCCCAAATAGTTCACCATCAGTTAGTAGAGGCAAAGGTAGAGGTAGGGGTAGTACACCTAGAAGTCAGACTACTGTGAATTAGCCAAAACAGGGTGATGCTTCAACTAGAGTATACGCTATACGACAGAAAAGAGACTGAGACTTTTGACATCATTGCTGGTACTTTCTCAATTAGCAACTAAGATATATATATGTATTGTTTGACCTGGAATTTGCATATTTTTACGTTAGTGTTAGAACTATATGTTCTGTTGTTATTCCTTTACAGGGGAATAAATTTTGACGCATTAGTGATTAGCCCTTAAGATAAGGATTGTGATAATAAGTGAAATTAGTTTTGAAAGAGTTTATCGGCGAAAAGTATTTTCTAACACACCATAAATTATAAGCTAATTGGCGAGCCTACTTAATGTAAGGCAAGAGGACGTAAAAGTAAGATGCAGTAATGGAATTGCTCTAGATGAGGGTAAGGAGGTTACTGTTAGAAATTGCTAATGGATATTGTAATCAGAATAAGATTCGAATATCAGTGAATTCAAAAAGAATAAAAGATAACAAAGTTTGATCTATTGGGATGTATCGTAGTAACTATGCAATATTCTTGATGTTTATACTGTAAGCTGCAGATTACAGTACTGACTTGAGATTATTGTGTAGAGCTACGTACTACCCGATAGTACACCTAGATAAGAATAGTTGCCAACGGCATCTGTTTTGGTATAGTTATGCCATGACAGAATTTAATTGTTAAAAATAAGTTTGAAAATCCTACTTAGGGATCTAAAACTCAAAAGTTAAAATATCGAAAGGTTATAGTTCAGTACAAAAGGAAGTAAGTTATAGAATATTGACAGATAAAAAGAGTTATGAAAGTAGAGAATTGAACAGTTGATTCATGTGTAACAAAGAAATATTACAAATGTGAGGAAGACTATGGACTAGAATGGTCAGAGGACCAATGACTGATGAATGATTCTAACATGACCTCAAGGGTCATTCAAGAAGGAACGTGAACCGAAATATTAGACAACACAATAGTAAGAGGAGATTAGTATTATACAAACAAATTAAACGTGGTATTAGATTGTTAAAAGTCTTATAAAAATTTGAGGAAAAGAAGATTATACGATCATATAGACAGGAGAAAATAAACGTATGACTATTGTAAGATAGCTATTGGGTAAAATTTCGTGGACGAAATTTATTTAAGGGGGGGAGAATTGTAACACCCCTAAGTTCGGTAGTGCGTTCTGCTGTTCCAGTGACCAGTGCTGTCCGGACAGCTAGGATGCCTAGAACCACACTTCAATGAGAGTGAGGAGACATAAAATAATGAAATACAAGAAAAGAAAGTACAAGAAAAACAAAGGAAAAATGATAGCAAAGAAATGTGATCAAGTTAAGCAATGGAAACCTAACGATGGGTGATCAGGAAGTCACGGCGTGGACCGTTGACTAGCTCGGATCGGGGAACCCTGGAAAACATTTTTAGGACTTAAATAGACCCTTGTTGAAGAATAAATCTCATTAGAAAGATCAAAGAAAAATTAAATAATTAGTACAAAGAAAAGTGAGAAATCGAAAAATGGACAAAACTCGGTGTTACCGAAAAATCGGGAATGCCACCCGAACAGGGGCATTATGGTCATTTGACATCCAGAAGTGTCTTTTGACCTAAATGTCCATTAAAAATAAATAATATTACACTTAGAAAATAAAATAAAAAATTAATTTGGTGGTACCTAAAGTAAATAGCTAAAATCAAGGGTTTAATGTGGGATTAAATGAAAGTTTAGCTTAAAATATGATTAAAATTGTGAGTGGACCACTAATGCATAAAATAAAAATATAATAGGGCAGCTGTAACTCCACTAAATCAGCTGAACTTCATCTTCCTCAAAGTGATCTCAACATTGCCGTGAATGAAGGTGAGAGGAAAAACCATGGCCATTTCTCATGCAAGCTCTCTTAACTCTCCATTTTCAACTCCAATCTCTTAAGTTCCTTCATGAAACTTTGTCTACTCATCACAAGGAAGAGTTTGATACTAAATTTGAGAAGTTTAAGCAAGGTAAGTTCATAATTTTGAAGATAGCTTTGTTAAGTTTTGTGTGCATGTTATGGGTGTTGGTTTTGTGAAGGAAATTTTGAAGTTAAATAGTTATTGAGATAGCCATTTTTGGACAGCCATGGGGTCACACATTTGATGATTTATTATGCATATAATTGATGAGAAATAATGTTGATCATGGTAAATTAATAACCTAGTGAATTATTTCATGTTTATATGGTGATTTATGCACTTGGATGGGAATTGGTAACTTGGACAGCACTTTGATGTTGAAGGACAAATTTGGGCAGCCTTGGGGACACTTGAATAAATGTGTATATTCATGGGAGTTTTGGCAGAATTGTGGCATTAAAGAATGAAGGATATGTGTATGAAATTATTGTGTAAAGTGTATGTGAGAATTAGTGGTGTTTAGGTGTGTATGTAATGGTATTGAGATATTGTAAATGTGAATTATATTTGGTGTGTTGAGGGTAATGTTAATCTGCCCAAAATAATGTTAATGTAAAGTAGATTATACTGTGGTTAATGTACCAAAACAGATTGGTAGGGAAGTGAACCAAATTGCAAGGTATATGTGTGTTTGAAGTGGGGTGTGAAATGCATATTGAGGGCAGTGTACATTTTAGCCCATAACCTGAAATGTGTAACCTCAATTGGTATGAGACCAATTTGAGGTGAAACTAGGCACAAAATGTGCCAACTTTCATTGAGAAACCATACCAAAATTCTGCTTGCAAGGTGATGTGAAAAAATGACCAATTCGGATTAGGTACACTTGAGACCTAAAAACTGACCATTTGGGCAGCAGTGAGTATTTAGGCCATAACTCACTCAAAACAGGTCCAATTGACCTGAAATTTTAACCATGAATAGTTAAGACCCATACCTACAAGTCTTATGAAGACACCAAAACCCAGAAATGACCAGAAGCAAGTCAAAAGCTTGCACAAGTTCGGGTCCAAAACTAGCTGAACCAAAGTTGACCAAATTGACCAAAAAAATGACCTAATTGGTGCCATTTGACCAGCAGTAGTATAGTGACCATAACTTGGTCTACTTAACTCGGATTGACCTAAAATTTTGCACCGCGTGCAATAAGACCTAGATCTACAAGTTTGTAGTTTTGACCGAAGCCCGAAAACCGAGGGAACTAGGCCGTCCGGCTAGGTCAAACCAGTATCCCGGAATCCAGCAAGTTGCATTAAAATGCACTAAACAAGGAAACGAGTTTGGCAAAACGTACCAAACCTAAAACCCTATCGAATGTGACATATTAACGACACTAAAACCTAATTTACCTAAAACGCAACGAGGGTCGGTATATTAGGTGATTAAGTGAATAATTGAGTTCAGTGCATTATTTACCAAACACCATCGATAGAGACAATTTAATTTGGTACTGAAATACTTCGAATTGTGTTTCTCAGTTAACAAGGACTCAAAGAAAAGGGAAAGAAATCTTGAGTCGGGACCGGAGACAAATATCAGAGGTTTGTGCACAACAACTATTTCTCTTGAATTTTTCAATTGAAATAAATATTGACTAATTGTATATTATTGTTTTAAATTGTGGAAATGTGTTTGATGGACACTTATTTATTGAAAAACATTGTGAATGGTTTGAAACTGTGAAAAATTGTTTGAATGATATTGATGGATACTTATTGATTGAAAAGCACTGTAAATGGTTTTTGTGGAAATTGAAGTGAATTACGAATTGTGTTGCCATTTTGTGAATGAAATTATAACTTTGGAAATTTATTGGATTCTTACGAATCATTTGAATAAAATGTTTGGAATTGTTTTGACTCACAATTGGCATGACACGGATATTATGTTCCTCCTCCATTAATGGGGTGAGTGTGATTATTCCTCCCTCTTTGACTTATCAGTCTGGGGTGAGTATGATTATGTTCCTCCCTCTTTGACTTCCCAGTCTGAGGTGAGTATGGATGAGTACTCGTTATATAGCTAGCTCCCTCCCTCATTGATTTCGATTAATGGGGTGAGTATGTCTTGTCGTGGTGTACAACACGGCATATATGGAAAAATGTGTGTCATGACCTAAATTGTGTTATTGATTAGCAACATTGTATTGTTCAATTATTTGATCGAATTGTGTTATTGATTTGCAAAACGATATTATTCAATTATTTGATCGAATTGTGTTATTGATTTGCAAAACGATATTATTCAATTATTTGATCGAATTGTGTTATTGATTTGCAAAACGATATTATTCAATTATTTGATCGAATTGTGTTATTGATTTGCAAAACGATATTATTAATTTATTTGATCAATTGTGTTATTGATTTGCAAAAAGGTATTATTCAGTTATTTGATCAAATTGTGCATGAATTGGCAATACGGTATTCTTAAACTATTTGACTAAATTGTGTTATTATGAATTTTGATAATTTGTGAATTGGAGTTTAAATTCCTTATGACATTCATTGTCTTGAATTTAACTATGGTTTTAAGTATCCACTATTGATATGATTTATGAATTGTGATTTAAAATTTGTATTTGGTTAATATTGTGCACCACTGAGACATTGTCTCAGCGATAGCTTTTTATTGCTGTCGCAGGTAGACAGACAGATAGGGCAGCAGACTAGGCTGCTAGTACCGCCAGCGAGAGATTTTTGGGTATAGTGAGTATACCGCATTTTGTATTTTGTAATGTAATGTATATTCACTGTATGTATATTTTGTTTTTGGTTTTGAGCAGTTGCAAATTCAAATTGTACCTTGAAGTTGTAAATTAATTATGAGTTATTTGACTTGTAAAAATTGTATTATATTTCCTTATCTCAGACTTTGAAAAATTTCTATGTAATTGAGTTGATAAATTGTTGTGTTGAGAAATGTATTGAAGTTGAGATTTGGAAAATTATTGAAGTGCTTTTTACAGGTTTTCTGAAGAACTGTTTTGTCCAAAATACAGATGGCACTCTGCCAAAATTTTTACAGAAATTCCAAATAAACCAAATGAGTTAGTTGTTTCACTTCAGTTTACCAAAGTCTTTAACACCTGTAAATAGTGCTCACCACTGTAAAAGAGGTAAGAAAAGTTTTTAAAATCCCTTGTAGTGTATTTAATGGATTATCAGTAGACGGAGTTGGTAATTCATTAGGTATACTACGGGATCATGTTATGCCTTACAGAGGGGTAGGTTGTGACATACTATGATTACGAGATTTGGCAGATGGATGTTAAAACAGCTTTTCTCAATGAATACATTAAAGAAAACATTTTCATGGAACAACTTAGGGGTTTTGAATCCCAAGATGGTTCCAAGGTATGCAAGCTAAAGCAATCCATTTATGGGTTGAAGCAAGCTTCGAGGAGTCGGAACATCCGTTTTGATGAAGCCATTAAGTCATTTGGTTTTATCAAAAATAAGGATGAGCCGTGTGGATGACATACTGTTGATGGGTAATGACACAGGTTTGTTGACAACTGTAAAGGTATGGTTGTCAAATACATTCTCCATGAAAGACTTAGGGGAGGCAACCTATATTCTTGGGATTCACATCTATAGAGATAGAGAGAAAAGAGTAATTGATTTTTCCCAAAGTCTATACTTGGAAAAGGTGTTAAAGAGGATCAACATGCTTGATTTTAAGAGAGGATTGTTACCAGTGAGACATGGTATCCATCTTTCTAAAGAGATGTCTCAAAAGACACCTGAAGAAAGAGATAAAATGGCCAGGATTCCATATGCTTTAGCTATTGGAAGTTTAATGTATATAATATTGTGTACTAGGCTGGATATCGCATATGCTGTTAGTTTGACTAGCAGGTATCAATCCAATCCAGGTTTGGAACACTGGATAGCTGTCAAGAATATCCTTAAGTACTTGAGAAGAACTAAGGATTTATTCTTGATATATGGAGGTGGAGACTGGTAATTGGATGGTTATACTGATTCTAATTTTTAATCAGATATCGATGATAGAAAGTCTACCTCTAGATATGTGTTCATTTGTAATGGAGGTGCAGTCAGTTGGAAGAGTTCCAAACAGAGTACGACCGCAGATTCCACTACCTAGGCTGAGTATATTGCTGCATCAGATGCTGCAAAGGAAGCTGTTTGGATAAAGGCGTTTGTGATAGAACTTGCAGTAGTGCGTTCCAATGAGTTAGCAGTTCCACTTCACTGTGACAACAATGGAGCAGTCATACAGGCTAAGGAACCCAGGTCTCACCAGAAATCCAAACACATAGAAAGGCGCTACCACATTGTCAGAGAAATAGTTGGACGAGGCGATATAGCCATGTAGAAAATAGCATCAGCTAAAAATCCAGCTGATCCATTCACTAAGCCTGTGTCACAGACTCAGCTAGATCAACATCTTGAGAAGATGGGTCTAAGATTTTGTAATGAATGGCTCTAGTGCTAGTGGGAGATTGTTAGTTGTATGCCCTAGAGCATATCATTTAGTATGTATCTTGTACATCTTTTATTAATAAAAGACATTTTCACTTTTCCATTTACATAATATATTTATGTGTAATAGAAAAGGTCCATTGATATTTTGTTAGAAATTCTATTCTTAAGTTGTTAAGAATATGAGTGACGGTATCTCTAGCACAAAGTATCATAAATAGGTTCACAATCGATGATACTTCATAATAAATACATGACTTATCCTGAAAGATTGTATTCATGTTTGTTCCCAAGTTATTTATATGAGATATAAATAAGATGGAATGGTGAGTCTTATGCCATATAACAAACATGATAGGCACTTATACATGATAAGTAGGCCGAACTGGTGACACTTATGACAAGCACATGGAGTTTACTCTTGTCAATGTATTGTCATAAATCATATTAGTGCATATAATCTTTAGACCTGAGATAGTACAGTTATCTTGTATATAGGTGGTTTGAGTTTGATACTGCTTTCATACTTGTACTATGTATGGGTATATGGGCATGTGTTGGCTCCTACTAGTTATATATGGAGGTAGGTGTTAATCAAGATGGAATCTGTTCCTCTAAGTAAATAGGGTTAAAATTCTATGTTCATTTAATTATTCTTGATGTTTCAACTTCCTAGCCAGGACAGATAGATTTAATCAGAAAAGAGTTTTTGGTGAAAAAATCTTTTAATCAAGAACTGGAATTAAAAGAGAACATAATATTCATAGCAAATGGAGTTTGACATAAACCATGACTCCAGCTCGAATTGGGATTTTGTAACAAAGAGATTCTAGTGCATGGTAACATATGGTTATAGGTTCATTTAAGGTAAACCGTATTACTAATTGAGTGGCCATAGCATGCTATGCTAGGTGTTAACTATGGTTTATGAGGTGCATAAAATGATTTAGAGAAATCATTTATAGTAAGAAAGAGTTCTGATGATATCAAGAGTTGATATCATGTCTCATTGCCAATTAGTGATGAGCCTAGTAAGTCACACACATACACAAGTAATCACCAAATTAAATATGATTTAATTAATTAATTAAAGAGTTTAATTGATTAATTAAATAGGTTGGTTTGCAATTAGATTGCAAAGTCCCTAGCATGACTTGAAACCAAATCTAGGTTATTGGATGTATATTATAAGTTAAATTTATATTTAAAGTGTTTAAATATGAATTTAATTAATGAGAAACTAATTAATAAAGATTAATTAATTAATTTATATTTGATATAAATTGATTAGAAGAAGAGAAATAATTATTTTGGGTTGAGAACTCAAAATTAAGACACAGGGGCATTTTTGTCATTTCACAGGATGACATGTGGCACCATGAGATGGTGACATGTGGCACCACACATAAGCTTGCCAAATGTCTTTTAATCATGTAAGATGATTAAAATTAAGATTAAATATAGGTTTAACACTTGGGACAATGTGATTTGGCCAATTAAAGCTAGAACCAATCAGAAGGTGACATGTGGCAAGGGTTTTAAATGATGACCTAACTATATAAGTGTTATTATGAAAGAACAAATAACACAAGCTGCTGCCTCTTCTTTGTGCTGCCACCTTGAAAGGCTACTCCCTTCTTTTCTTCTTCATCTCTCATCTATTCCAAGAGATTAACAAATAATCTCTTGAATTAA
The DNA here is from genome assembly GCF_030052815.1 of Hevea brasiliensis. NCBI lineage: Eukaryota > Viridiplantae > Streptophyta > Magnoliopsida > Malpighiales > Euphorbiaceae > Hevea > Hevea brasiliensis. Next base: position 60,420,046 of record NC_079499.1, on the reverse strand, counting down.
AAATACTAGAAGTCGTTTCTAGTGTTCTGTTTACATATAGGAAGTGTTTTTCACAGGTTCCGAAGAACTATTTTCTCCATCTTTAGCCGGTACTCTGCCGGATTTTCTATAAAATTCTCGGAACCTCAAATAAATTATAATTTCGATAAATGGCTTAAATGAATTATATTTCACAAGTTATTTTCAAAACTATGATAAAAATGAGTTAAGATAAAATAGAGTGCTTCGGCACACTGAGTGGCATAACTTGCTCGGCTACACTGTAGTCGGGTAAGGGGTGTCACATTACTACTCTCTTAGTAGGAGACATGGAGAATGAGAATCAAGAAATGGTTAGGGTTTAGTGAGAATCAAGAAATGGTTAGGGTTTAGTGAAAGATCAAGAGAGAGGGAGAGTTTTTGAGAGATTCTTAAAGATGAAAAGGTTATATGTTTATAAAATGGGTTTTGTAACATTTAAATAGGAGTTAAAGGGGTGGTCACATCATTTCATGAAATTTTTCACACCTCTTTGGTATGCCTTCTGCAAAGATTTATAAGGGGTCATGTATCACTACACGAACCACCCTGCGTAATCTTTTGTTTAATTTTTTTTCAAGTTGGGCAAGTTACATAGGCAGTGTAACACTACATGGGTGAGCCTGTCTAACTTTTTGTCCCCTCTTTCCTTCTTCTCTTTTAGCTCAATAACTTATATAGGTCTATGTGGATTTATACAGGGCACCCCATGTAAGTTTTTGTTTCTCATAACTCCAATTCTTTTTCTCCTTCCTTGGCTACATAACCCATGGATTTGCATAGGGTAGCCCATGTAACTTCTTGGAGTGCATTGGTGTTATGTGTCTTACGTTCAGTAGGTTACACGGGGGCATGCTTCAAAGCATGGGGTACCCCGTGTAACTTTTTGGACCAAAATTTGATGCACTTTAAATGCTTACATTTTCCTATCTCTTTAAGTTTTAATGCTAACTTGTGTCTAAATGTATGAATAAAATGCATAACATATAGCAATAAAAGTACTTCCCTAGTTTTGAAGTTTTCTCTCTTATGTGGTTTTTACTTTTTGTTTCCAATCATTCCTTCCTCTCCACTCCTTGCTTTTACCTATAATGTTCAAAATTAGAGTTTGGGATTCCTACAAAACTTAAAGAAAACAATATAAACTCAAAGGAAATTTTTAAGTCTTGGGTTACCTCCCAAAGAGCGCTTGTTTATAGTCATTAGCTTGACTATTCTTCTTGGCTCATTGCTGTATAGGTGGGTTACTAAAGGAGTGTGTTGCTCCTTTTTAGCTTGGTTCTCTAAAGAAGTATAGCTTCAGCCTTTGGCCATTGACCTTGAAAGCTCTAAGGTTTCACTCCATACTTCTACTACTCCACGTGGGAGGACTTACAGAACCTTGAAAGGGCTAGACCACCTAGATCTTAGCTTTCCTAGGATTAGTTTCAATCTAAAGTTAAAAAGCAAGGCAAGATCTCCTTCCTTGATTTCTCTTTTTGTGACATGCTTGTTATGCCAACTTTTCATCCTTTCCTTAAAAATTTTTGCATTCTCATAGGCGTCTTGCATAATCTCTTCCAATTCATTGAGCTATAGAATCCTTTTTTCTCTAGTAGTCTTTTAGTTAAAATTGAGGGTTTGAATTGCCCAATAAGCTTTATGCTCAAGTTCAACAGGGAGGTGGTATGACTTTCCATACACCAAGCGAAAGGGGGTGGTTCCAATAGGTGTTTTGAGGCAGTGCGGTAGGCCCACAGTGCTCATTTAATTTTAGGGACTAGTCCTTTCTTAATTGACTGATTGTTTTCTCAATGATCCTCTTTAATTCCCTATTTCAAAATCTCCACCTTTCCACTTATTTGAGGGTGGTATGGTATTGCCACTTTGTGAGTCACTCCATATTTTCTTACTAAGGTTTCAAACTGGTTGTTGTAAAGTGACCTCCCCCATCACTAATGATTACCCTTGGTGTGCCACATCTTATGAAGATGTATTTCTTGAGGAACTTGATGACTATCCTGGCATCATTTATTAGTGAGTCTATTGCTTTTACCCACTTTGATACATAATCTATACCAACAAGGATATACTTGTTGCCAAATAAGGATGGGAATGGACCCATGAAGTCTATACCTTAAACATCGAATAGTTCAACTTCAAGTTTTCCATGAAGTGGCATCTTGTTGCTTCTTGAAATATTTCCTGCTCTTTGGCACTGATTGCATATTAACACAAAGTTTCTTACATCTTTGAACAAGTTTGGCCAATAGAATCTTGCTTGTAATATCTTTGCTGCTATTTTAAATGTGCTAAAGTGTCCTTCATAAGGTGATGAATGGCAACGGTATAGCACAATTTCTAATTCCTCCTCCAGTATGCATCTTCTAATAAGCCCATCATTGCATCTCTTGTATGGTAGAGGTTTTTTCCCAAGTACAGTACCTTATGTCATGTAAAAATTTATTCTTTTATTGGTAGGACATGTTTGGTGGAAAAACTCTACATACAAGATAGTTAACAATATCGGCATACCATGGGGGTTGAGAGATGGCTAAGAGCTGATCATCCAGAAAGGAGTCATCAATTAGCAGGTACTCAGTAGAAATCCCTATATCTTCCTGCTTGAGTCTAGAGAGGTGGTCTACTACCACATTTTCGATCCCCTTTTTGTCTTTAAATTCAATATTAATTTCCTATAGAAGAAGAATACATAGGATCAATCTTAGTTTTGCTTCCTTTTTGTTCAAGAGGTACTGGATAGCAACATGATCCATGTATACAATAACTTTGGATCCTACTAACTAGATTAAAACTTGTCAATTGCAAATGCTACTACTAGAAGTTCCTTCTCTATGGTTGCATAATTGATTTATGTGTCATCAATTGTCTTGCTTGTGTAGTAGATAGCATAGACTTTTTTATCCTTCCTTTGTCCAAGTACTGCTCCTACTTCATAGTCACTTACATCCCATGTCACCTCAAATAGCAGCTCTCAATCTGGTGGTTGCATTATTAGTGTACAAATTAAGGCTTCTTTTATCCTATAAAAGGAATTAAGGCAGCCATCATCATAGTCAAAAGGAACATCCTGATTTAATAAGTTAGTTAAAGGCTTAGTTATTTTTGAGAAATCTTTAATAAATCTTATGTAGAAGCCTGTATGTCCCAAAATGTTTTGCACTCCTTTGACTGATAATGGTGGCCGTATTTTCTCTATTATCTCGATCTTTGCCTTTTCCACTTTGATCTCTCTTTCTAACACAAAGTGACTAAGAACTATTCCCTGTCTTACTATGCAATGGCATTTTTCCCAACTGAGGACTAGATTTTTCCCTCTCTTGGCTAGCGTTTTAGCATTTGGTCAATGAATGAAAGAGGAAAATGGTCCTTTTTGGTGGCATTATTTAGTTTCCTATAATCAATGCATATACGCCAACTAGTGACTATCTTAATAGGAATCAAATTACTATTTTCATTTTTAATGATAGTTATCCCACCCTTTTTAGGCGCCATATGCACTGGACTAGGCCATTTACTATTAGAGATTGGGTATATGATACATGCATCTAATAGTTTTAAAATTTCCTTTTTCACTACTTCTTTCATATTAGGGGTTTAGTCTCCTTTGATGTTTAATGGTAGATTTATTGTTTTCTTCCATAGGTATTCCATGCATACAAATGGAAGGGCTAATCCTTTTAAGGTTTTCTATTATATACCTTATAGTTTTACTACGGGCCCTAAGTTCCGCTAAAGGTTTTTCTATTTCTAAACTAGTTAGGCTAGCACTTATTATAATAGGATAATTAGAGTTTGAGTATAGAAATGCATACCTTAGAGTAGAAGGAAAAGGTTTCAGTTTTACCTATTTCTTAGCCTCTTATGGTTTAGCCTAGGGTTGTGACTCCTTTAACTCTTCCATTTATAGTGCTTGAGCCATGGGTAGAGGTGGGCTAGCTTAAAAAGATTGTGTACAAGTTGCAATTTCTTTGTTATCATTATCAACTGTGTTGCTGTGCACTATGCATCCTTCAAGAGGATTTTTAGGATATCTCTTATAGAATTCCTCTTTAACTAGCATGTCTATAATATCAACCCTTAAGCATTCATCAGTGTCTGGCTTATATTTCATTGTGCTGAATAGGTTGAATTGTACTTCCACTCTACTACTTTGAGAGTTAACCACTCATTTTTAATGTTTATGATAGTTCTAGTAGTTACCAAGAAAGGTCTGCTCAATATGATTGGAATTGTAACACCCTTATAGTAGACGATTCTGTATAGACTACTATTCTGACGACCGATGTCTGTCCGGATAGTCAAGATGTGTAAAACCATATATAAGTCATCTAGAAAATCCATGATAAAAAATTAATAGCAATTACATGAAGAGGAAATTGAAATAAGGAAGACAAAGCATGATGGGTTAAATGAGCCAAGGCCACAGCGATGGGTGACCGAACCTCGAAGTGATTACGAACTCAGTTGCTACCCTAATTTTGTGTTGTACCCCATGACACCTCAGGTCTAAGGATAATTATGAAGTTAATGGTAGTGTGAAAATCACAGAAAAGAATAGAGAACCAGTTCGAAAAATTGAATCAGAGTTCAAGAAGTAACTTAGTGCTATTGGAAAAATAGATCAGACCGATAAGGGGTAAAATGGTCAATTCACCCTTAGAGGTGACTCTTGGTCTAAAGATCCATTAAAATGTAAGAAATTAAAATTGTGAAAAATAATTAAAAACATGAAGAGTTGGGGAAGGAAAGGAAAAACAAAAGAAAAGAAAATTTAAAATTAAAGTGTTTATGACATCAAGCTTATGTAAGTGTGACCTCATAAAAATTTATAATTTAAAATTTTAAATTGTGGGATAAATTTCGACTTAAAAGGACAAATTAAAAGAAAAAAATAATAATAAAATTGTGGTCTTCTTCCTTGGTTGCCGTCCAACACTCTCTCTTCATTCTCTCTCTATTTTCTTTTTTCTTCCTCCATTGTTAAAGCTTGAAAGCTTGAATTCCTTGGTTCTCTTCCATAAATCCCCTAAATCCCAAAAAAATCAAAAAGGAAGAAGGGAAGTGAAGATTTGAAGAATTGGAAACTCAATAAAAAGGTTAGTGAAAATCCTTCCATTTCTCTCTCTTTATTCTTGATTTGGCACTTAATTTGAATGAGAAATTGTTGAAATTGAGATAAAAATCACATGTTAAGGAACTTAGGAATTTTTAGCCAGCCCTTGAAGTTTATGATTTTGATGTTTTCTAAATGAATTGAACATGAATTCATGGTGAAATGATGTTGTATAAGTGATTAGTGTATGTAAAATTGCATGAATTAAGGTAATTAGGAAATTAGGGTTCCTGGTAATTATGGTTTTGAATGGAATTAGGGACTTTTGAGAATTGGTGACCAATTGGTAATATTGAAGCTCAATTTGGTCAATTGGTGTGTTTATAAGTGTAATTTAATGGATTGAATTGAATTGAAGTGTGAATGTGGAATGACCAAATTCTGGTAGCTTGACCTTTGTCCATTTAGGAGGCTATAAGTTGAATTCTGTTGCTCCAATTGGTGTGAGGCCAATTGGAGATGAAACTAGGGTCATAATGTCACATTTTTCATGCAGAAACCTTGCCCTAAAACTGAACCTAAGTTGACCTAAAATCTGCTTGAATCTGGATTTGGTACCCTGTTGCTAGACAGAATTGACCATATGAATAGTATATGTTCAAATGGTCATAACTTTGTGTATAGAGGTCCAACTGACCTGATTTTTGTAGCCATGGAAAGCTTAGACATAGTAGAACAACTTTCATGAAAAACACAAACCCAAATTCTGACCATAACACATTCAAATTGTTAACCAAATTCAACTCACCAAAACTGCCAGAACCAAGAATTTGTCTAGAATTCTGGACAATGACCAATCCGGCCAGCCATAGTAAAAATGGCATAACTTGAGCTACAAAACTCCAAATGGAGTGCTTAAAAAGGAGAATTAAACTAGACACATTAAGGAATAACTTCGATGAAGAAAGTTTAGCCAAATTTCTAATGTAGATTGGTCCAATAGAACAATAAACATTAGTGATCAAATATGAAATTTTAGGATTAATTCTAATAGGCCTTGAATTGCAATTGGCAACCAATGCCAACAAAATTATGACCCAAAATGTGGTATTATAGTGTATTTAGAAATGGTATACCTAGTAAGTATGAAAAAGTCAACATTTTCATAACTAATCAAATGAATAGTAACCACCATAACCAAAAGTACAAGAACCCAACCTTAGGAGATTTTATGAGTAAAAATTAAATATGAAAAGTTTAAGTATGGGATTAATTATTAGAAATAGTTTGGATGGATATTGAAACACTTTAAAATTATGTGTTTCAGTTGGAAAGAACCCATACGAGGAAGAAGGAAAAATTGGATTAAATCAAGACAACTAAAGAGTTTTGTGCACAACTAGTCCTTAATTAATAAGTGTTTTACATATTTCAATTGATTAAATGATTTTATTTTCTTCATATATTATGTTTATCAAATATTGATTTTTATCTCAACAATTATTGAATATTGTTATGATGTGAATGAATTTGGTTTTGGGAAATTGTGATTGAAATGGGGTTTACATGGAAAATGAAAATTATAAATTGAATTGTGGTTTGCATGGAAAACATTGATTACTGATATTGGCATGGAAATAATTTGTATGATGATTATATGCTTACAAAAAGGGCAATGAATTTTTGGATGTTATTTTATATCTCACTACTAATGCTAGACATGGTTATTACCCGTCCCTCATTTGTTGAAGAGACATTGGTGTTAGCTTTGTTTTGAATACTATGGTATGTGCACATTGATGATTTGATCTTCCTCATATAAGAGGTTAGATCTAATTTGAAGATGGCCCTTTTGGAATTTAATTTGTTATGGTGTGAGGGATGAAATGTGCACGATTCGATCTCCCCTACCGTAGGGAGTGAGAATAACTTTGAAGATGGCCCTTACTGTCACACCTTATCCCTTGTAAGGCATGACATGTTCCCGTAGCATGCCTAATGAATCACCGAACTCCACCTACCGATAACCCATTAGTTATGCTACAAAGGATTTTAAAACAAACCATAGCTTTTTATCTTATCAATTCTTTTGCAGAAAACTGTATGAGAATAGTTAAAATTCCATGCAAACATTCATTGGAAATAATGATAGATTAAATATTGCAAAAGTTACATTTTCATAAGTCTCAAAGTAAAATACAAAATAATTACAAACTCAAAATGTGATAGCAATGCAATGTTTTTAAATACAAACTACTCAATGTCCGTACATCCATGCATATAGGTACAAAATACATCAAAAGGAAATTACAGGGGTATGACTACAATATATACCCACAAACAATACCAAAATGCTGCTTCCAAGTCTCTCACTCGGCGGCCTTCTCCTTTCCCTTACTGCGGCGACATAAAGAAGCTATCGCTGAGTATATCACTCAGTGGTGCACAACTAATAACTTTAAAACTTAAAGTAAAACATAATTTGTCAAAGCATAATAAATCACATTTTTCTTAAGCATGAAAACTTCACAATAGTTCTAAGTTCATAATAGCCATTTATTGGAATAACATTTCAAATGAGAAATCACACTTCATAAATCACAATTCACAAAGCATTAGTGTTGCCAACATCAACACACAGTTCAGGCCATGACACAAAATTTCACGATCAGTGCCCTGTTGTACACCACGACAAAGTAATCTCAACCTCACTAACCGTTATTAATGAGGGAAGGGCTAGCTAGCTAATGAGTACTCATATAGTCTTACCCCATTAACCGTTATTAATGGGAGACATAATCAATATCAATTACCAACCCCAAGTAGCAGTTACTACTGGGGAGTTCCGAAAGGGACTGTCATACTAACTGTGGTTTCAAAATAGTTTCCAAAAATTTTCCATTCAACAATCACATTTATAAACCAATAAATACATTTAAATTCATCATAATATCCAAATAAAGGTAGCAACACCTAAATTTCTTAAATGCAAGAGAAAAACCATATTTCAGTCAAAGTAAACTTGTTCAAAGCAAACTCATTCAATTTAACACATTCCAAGTAATTTACAAATTTAAAAATGAAGAAAATGTTAGTTGTGCACAAACCTTCAATGCTCTCCTTTATTGTTACCTACTTCTCCTTGTCCGTTCCAACTTCTTTTTCTACTGAAAATACACAAATAGAATACCTCAATACCAATCTCAATTGCTGCCAAGAACTCATTATATGCATGTCTAATGCATCCCAAGTTAGCTTCGAAAATTTTAGAATATTTTGGTTTTGGGACAGCTTGGTGCCCCAATCTTTGAACCCAATTTTTACCTAGTTTTGATCATAATTTGGTGAGGTGTTCTTCATGAAAATTGTTCATTTAGGTCTTAACTTTATTTTCCTTTTTGAATCGCCTTATTCGGAGCTGTGTAGCTCAAGTTATGCCCAAAACACCATTACTGTTCACGTCACTGTTCATACTGCAGATTTTGTTATGGCAGATTTATCGATCCAACTTCGTTTAGAAATTTGACCAAGTTAAGTCCATAATTTTGTCTAATGTTCTGAATATAAAATATTCTACTATATCTTAGGTTTCCATCGGTTTAAGAATCGCCTAAATAGGAGTTTTCTAGAGAGAGTTATAGCCTTGCAAATTTTACTGTTTATTTGGTCAATTTTAGGTGCCCAGATTCTGGCAGATTCAGTGACCCGAATTCGTTTCGCAATTTGATTGAGTTAAGTTCATAATTTGGCCTAACATTCTTCATATGAAATATTCTACTATGTCTTACGTTTCCATCGGTTTAAGAATCACCTAAATCGGAGTTTTCTAGAGAGAGTTATAGCCTTGCAAAGTTTACTGTTCATTTGATCAATTTTAGGTGCCCAGATTCTGGCAGATTCGGTGACTCGAATTTTTTTCGCAATTTCATTAAGTTAAGTTCATAATTTGGCCTAATATTCTTCATATGAAATATTTTACTATGTCTTAGGTTTCCATCGGTTTAAGAATCTCCTAAATCAGAGTTTTCTAGAGAGAGTTATAGCCTTGCAAAGTTTACTGTTCATTTGGCAATTCTGCAGTTTTGCAGATTCAGTAACTCAACTTTGCTCAATAATTTGATTGGGTTAATGGCATAATTTGAGTTTGTGTTATTCATGAAAGTTTTAGGTCTATATCTCATCTAACTACTGGTAAAATTTCAGGTAATTTTGACCTGCCTAGCTCGAGTTATGACCCAAACACGATTACTGTTCATGTGTACTATTCATACTGCAATTTTTCAAGTTTGGTCAGTTTGTTCACTAGGTTTTGGTCACTTTTTGGGCATGCTTCCTAAATGAAAATTGTGTCATTTAGTGCCTATTTTCAGTCTCAATTGGTCCCATAACAATTGGACTTGTAAAATTTCATTTTTGGTCCCTCAAAGTTGACTTTTGGTTATGCTTCATACCCAATCCGAATTTGGCTTTGATTTAAACACTTCTCACACACTTAATTAGGTCACAAATGGCCATTTCTTTCCTTAAACTATGTCAAAGACATCATTTAGCACTTCTTCACATTTTTTATCTCTAAACCCTAATGTTCAAAGCCCTAATTTTTCTCCCATTTTGCCAAAACCCTAGTTTAGGTTCCATATATGTTTTCTTTCATTTTCTTATGAAATTTCATCATAAATTAACTTTATTCAAAGCTTATACAACTAATCTAAAATGAAAAGAAAATTACCTCTTATTGATTTCTTTCCAATTTCACTTTTATTCCAATTTTTGTTCTCCTTGCTTTTAATCTCTCAATCAAAGATCTCTTTGATGTTTTCTTTTAGTGGGCTATGGAATTTATGAAGGGAATTTAAGGGAATTAAAACTTAGGAGGGGAAATCAATGAGGGGAAGAAGTGGAAGAAGAAGAGAAAAAGAGAGAGAGAGAAAGAGAGAGCTTATATAAAATTAGCTTATAAGGATAATTAAACTTAAATTTTATATAAAATTATATCCCCAAAATTAGCTTATTAAATTTTATATAAACTTATATCCCCAAAATTAGCTTATATAAAATTATATATATATACAAACATATATATGTATATATTTATCCCCAAAATTAGCTTATTAAAATTATAAATTTTAATTGTGCTATAAGGATAATTAAACTTAAATTTTATTCCCCCTTTTTTTTTGTTCATTATAATTTTTATTGTGTCTATCTCAATTAATTTCTATTTATTTTTGGTCGTCAAGGTGTCTTCGAATAGTATTAGTCACGGACCAAAAATGGTACTATTCATAACTCGGTGGTTCGGGGTGTTACAATTCTCCCCTCCTTAAAAATAAATTTCGTCCTCGAAATTTACTTGGTCTCAATCCCTGAATAGCTGTGGGTGCTGTCTCCTCATGTCCTCCTCACGCTCCCATGTAGCCTCTTGGCCTGAATGATGGTTCCACAGCACTTTGACTAGAGGTATATGTTTGTTCCTCAGGTGCTTCACCTCATGTGCCAAGATCTTTATGGGCTCTTCATCATATGTCAGGTCTGGATTCACCTCAATCTTCTCTATTAGCAAAATATGAGAGGGGTCTGATCTGTACCTCCTTAACATGGAGACATGGAAGACATTGTGAATCTTTTCTAACTTCGGAGGCAATGCAAGTCTATATGCCAATGGACCCACTCTTTCCAGAACCTCATACGGCCCAATGAAGCGAGGACTTAGTTTCCCCTTTCTACCAAGCCTCATGATCCTCTTCCATGGGGAAACTTTCAGGAACACCTTGTCACCCACACTATACCGAATATCTCATCTCTTTAGGTCAATGTAGGACTTTTGTCTATCCGTTGCAACTTTGAGTCTGTCTCTAATGAGCTTAACCTTTTCTTCTGTCTGCTGCACTAATTCTGGACCAATTAACTTCCTCTCGCCCACTTCATCCCAACACAAAGGAGTTCTACACTTCCTGCCGTAAAGGGCTTCGTATGGAGGCATTCCGATGCTTGACTGATAACTGTTGTTGTAGGCAAATTCAATTAAAGGCAAGTGTGTGTCCCAACTCCCTTCAAACTCAATCACACAAGCCCGAAGCATATCCTCCAAAATCTGAATGATCCTTTCAGACTGGCCGTCTGTCTGTGGATGGAATGCTGTACTAAAGTTCAATCTAGTCCTTAGGGCTTTTTGGAGACTACCCCAGAATCTAGAAGTGAACCTAGGATCTCTATCAGACACAATAGACATTGGCACTCCATGCAACCTCACCACTTCGTCAATGTATAGTTTGGCTAATCTTTCCAAGTTGTAATCCATTCTCACAGGCAAAAAGTGTGCAGACTTGGTCAATCTATCAACAATAACCCAAACTGCATCATGATTCTTTTGTGTGCGTGGAAGTCCTGTCACGAAATCCATAGTGATTCTTTCCCATTTCCATTCGGGAATTGGCAATGGCTGTAGCAACCCTGTAGGCACTTGGTGTTCTGCCTTTACTTGCTGATAAGTTAGGCATTTGGCAACATATTCTGCAATGTCTTTCTTCATTCCTCTCCACCAATAGTGCTCTTTCACACTTCTATACATTTTGGTTCCATCAGGGTGCATTGCAAAAGGTGAATCATGTGCTTCCTTTAAAATAGTCTGCCTCAGTTCAACATTCTCAGGAATGCACATTCTGCCCTTATATAACAACAAGCTCTCATCATTTACTGATAATTCTGGTTTCTTGCCATCCCAAGCCTCTTCCATCAACTTTACATACTTATCATCCTTCATGCGTAAATCGCTTAATTTGTTCTCACAAAGATTGGCTTCACTTGCCAAGTAGCTACCATCTGCCCATCTTCATTAATCTACAAATTAGCATGCAATGCCCTTAATTCATGCACCATGGACAAAGGAGAAACCCTCAAACCAGCCATAGTCTTGCGACTTAAAGCATCAGCTACAACATTAGCTTTTCCAGGCTGATAGTCTATCAAACAATCATAATCTTTTATCATCTCTAACCATCTCCTTTGCCTCAAATTTAACTCCTTTTGTGTGCCCAAGTACTTCAAACTTTTATGATCTATGTATATATAACATCTCTCCCCATACAAGTAATGTCTCCAGATCTTCAAGGCAAAGACAATGGCTGCTAGCTCCAAGTCATGTGTAGGATAATTCCTCTCATGCAGTTTAAGCTGGCGTGAAGCATAGGCAATGACGTTTCTATCTTGCATCAACACACACCTAACTGCTATGAGAAGCATCATCAGATATGGTATACTCCTTACCCAAAGTGGGCAAGGTTAAGACTGGAGCTTCAGTTAAATGCCTCTTTAACTCATCAAAACTTTCCTGGCATCGATCAGTCCACTGAAATTTTACATCCTTCCTAAGTAGCTTGGTTAGTGGAGATGCTAGTATGGAGAATCCCTTCACAAACCTTCGATAATACCCAGCTAAACCAAGGAAACTCCGAACTTCCGTGACATTTCTAGGTGGCTTCCAATTAAGAATGGCTTCTACTTTGCTAGGATCCACTTGGATACCCTCTGCAGATACAACATGCCCCAAAAATGAAATCTCCTTTAGCCAAAACTCACATTTCGACAGTTTGGCATACAACTGCTGTGACACCCCTTACCCGTGTACAGTATACCCGAGTAAGTAATGCCATACGGTGTACCGGCACACTCTAACATACCTTAATTAATTTATATCATGCTTTTGAATATGATTTGTGAAATATAATTTATTTAAGCCATTTATCGAAATTATTATTTATTTGAGGTTTCGAAAACTTTAAAGAAAATCCGGCGGAGTACCGGCTAAAAATGGAGAAATAGCTTCTTGAACTGTTAAAACACTTCCAAATAATTTTCCAAACAATCCCAACTTCAATTCATCAACAGAGTCACAATATCAAAATCTCACATTGTTCAGTTTCAGTTCTCAATCATCATTTCTCAGGGTTCTCATATATAAATAACAATTAAATACTCAAATTACTTCCATACATAACCATAAATCTTTATTATTTACATGAACCTCAAAATACATTACATAAATCCAAATACATATGAGAAAATAAAAATTTAATTACAAAATGATAAAATGACACCTAGTGCCCTACCAATGCACTGCAGGTAGTGAGGTGACACGGACACTGTGCAGAGCTGCAAGATGAACTCACCCAGTCTGCGGTCTACTGGTCTCACGATCTGTATCTCTAGAACCTACGGGTGGCAAAAGCAACGCGCTAAGCAATAATGCTTAGTGGTGCAATAATAAAATAAAAGAAATAGGAAGAAAATAGATATGTAGTGAATGTATATGTTTCATTTGTTTTGAATTTGTATATCATTAACTTTGTCCACTTTAATTCATTTGGTTGCCCAAGTAACCTACACTAGACGACTGGACTGGATAAGCGGGTAAACTGGCACTGGGTATCAAGTACCTCGGGCCGTCACACCATCGGTCACATATGCATCTCCCGGTGTGCAACAGAACAGCTAACAAGTTGTAAATAATATCAGGCACAAGGCCAAATCTCAATACAAGGTCAGAATGGCTAAAAACCATAAAATCACAGAATGGCATATTGCCATGTGCAGTACTGCTAACTGAACCCTGTTGGCATACCAAACTATCCAAACCAATCTTGTTAGGTATACTAGGGCATTTGAAACTTTTAAATTCTTCAATTTGTGAATTTTAAGTTTTTGGTGTCACTATTCACCTCATTGGTCAACAAAAATGCTGACTTTTGGATAAAAAATATGCACATTGACTTTGGCACTCCCACTATACCACATTTGGCATTCAAAACTTGTTGGCATTAAGCATTTATACCATTTCAAAGTTTAAACCAAGGGAAGCAGAATTTTCAGTTTTTGTAACTCAACTTTACTGTTCCATTGGGCACTGTTTCAGTGGGAATTTGAAGAAATGGCAAACATGAAAGTTGTTCCTTATTTTGTGTAGTTGAATTTACTTTTTTGAATAACTCCATTTGGAGTTTTGTAGCTCCAGATATGGTCCAAAAACCATAGCTGGCCGGATTTCCATTCTGCAGAAATTACCATATCTACAGTAACATGAACAGTAACTGAAATCACTTTGTTGGATGGGTTCTGGCCATAATTTGGGGTAGGTTCCTTCATAAAAGTTGTTTTTCTATGTCTTAACTTGTTGCTGTAAAAATTTCAGGTCAATTGACCATATCTACAGTGAGTTATTGCCAAATGAACAATTACTGTTCATTTGGTCAATTCTGCAGGTGCTGTTGCAGGGTATCCGGATTGGGGCCAACTTTTGGTCCTCTTGCTTTGGTCTTTTGGGCATGGTTTCTTCTTAAAAAATGTGCCATTATAAGCCTATTTTCATGTCCATTTGGCCAAACACCAATTGGACCTACACAGCCAAAGTTATGGCTGTGTAAGTGGACTGAAATTTCAGTCACTCTGCTGCTATCCTTAGGCAGCCTACACATTCACTTGGCCATGCTATATTTCAGCCGAAACTGTGGTCAACTTACCTAAAATGGTCACTAATTGACCATTAAAATGTTCTCTAACAATTTCCTAAGCCAAGTCAAATTTTCACTTTTCAAAACCCTAGTTCCATTTCAATTCACCCATATACCTAGTTAAGCACTTTCATTCATTATATATGTGTATATACACCTTAAGCATAATCTTTAATTCATTCTAAGTCCATTAAAACCATCTCAAACACTCCACCTTTGTTCCTTCCTTAGGGCAGCTGAAATTGATGCCATACACACACATAGTTTTTATTCATTTTAGTTACAAATTCTTACTTATTTCAAGTCCCTCAACATAGAAATAAAGAGCTTTAGGTGTATATGTGCACTAACCTCTTGTAGGCAGATTTTTCCAAGCCCCAAACTTCACTTTCTTTCTTCTTCTTGGCTGCCAAGAGGTTTTGTAAGGTGCAAGGACAAATTTTAGTGAAAGGTCTCTAGGGTTTTAGGGTGAAATGAAGAGGGAATTTGAGCTTTGGATTGAAAATCAATGGAGGTTTGGCTATGGGAAAAGAGGGAAACGGCTGCTCTTTCATTTGGGGAAGAAACAGATTGTTTTTTTTTTCCTTTTTTTGGTGTTTTTTGTCTTCTTTTATCACTTACTTAAGTTATGCTTTAATGTGATTGGTGGGAATTCCTTTAAATGACATCATATGATGTCAAAATTGACATTTATTCTCATTTTCTTTTCTTTTCTTCTCTACTCAATTTCAATTTAATTTTTAGTAATGTTTATTCATATTTTATGTCATATTAATTATTTACTTAACTGGACAAGTCGGCCAAAAATCACCTCTGAAGGCGAAATGACCAAAATGCCCTCCGTTTGGCTTAACGGGTCAAAATTGTCTGTACCGATTGAAAATTTTTTCTAGGTATTTTCTTGGCATTCTAATGCCATGGGAACCTCAATGACCCTTCTCTGGAGTTCCAAAAATTATTTTATAATTTTTCCCCTGCGTCTAGGGCTCCTCGTTGCAAGAACCGCAACTTCCCTCTGGTTTACCCATTGCTTGGGCACCGGCTCGTTTAACTTGGTTGGATTTTATTTCTAAAATTTTTACTAAATTTTTCTTATTAGTATTTGAGTTAATTATGGTTCCTGACTTTAGTTTAAATATTTTTCCGGACGTTCTAGCTGTCCGAACCGACACCGGTCACCAGAACAGTAGAATGTACGGAGTTGCTACCGGGAGGGTGTTACAACTCTTCCCCTCTAATTTAAATTTCGTCCCCGAAATTTACCTGATGCAAACAGTTGAGGGAACTGTTGCCTCATCGTCTCTTCACTTTCCCATGTTGCCTCTTCGGTGTTGTGGTGCCTCCAAAGCACTTTTACCAGTGGAATCTGCTTATTTCTCAACTCTTTCACTTTTCGAGCTAGGATCCGTAGAGGTTCTTCTTTATATGTCAAATCCGGTTGTATTTCAATTTCTTCCCTGGAGATGACATGTGAAGGATCTGAGCGGTATCTTCTGAGCATGGACACGTGGAACACATTGTGGATCTTGTCCAGCTCTGGTGGTAAAGCTAGCCTATAGGCTACTGGACCCACACGTTCAATGACTTCATATGGGCCAATGAACCTAGGGCTCAACTTACCTTTTCTTCCAAACCTCAATACCTTCTTCCACGGTGACACCTTGAGGAACACTTTGTCACCAACCACATATTCTATTTCTTTTCTTTTCAGGTCGGCACAAGATTTCTGTCTGTCTTAGGCAACCTTCAAGTTGGCTTTGATTGGTTTCACTTTCTCCTCAGTCTGTTTCACCAGGTCTGGCCCTACCAGTTTGTCTTCGCCCAATTCAGTCCAGCACACTGGAGTTTTACATTTTCTTCCATACAGTGCTTCATATGGGGCCATTTGGATGTTAGTTTGGTAGCTATTGTTGTATGCAAATTCTGCCAGTGGGAGGTATCTATCCCAACTTCCCTCAAACTCAATGACACAACTCCTCAGAATATCCTCAAGGACCTGACATATATTTCATGTTATTATTATCATTTTAATTCAATATTTGTATCAATTTCATTGGTTTCAATTGTTTACCTGGATTACTCTTTCTGATTGCCCATCTGTTTGAGGATGGAAAGCTGTGCTGAAGTGGAGTTGTGTACCCAAGGACTCATGCAACTTCTTCCAAAATCTCGATGTAAACCTTGGGTCTCGATCAGATATGATGGAAAGTGGAATTCCATGCAGTCTAACTATCTCACTCATATACAACTCTGCTAACTTCTCCAGTGAGTAGTCAGTCCTAACTGGCAGAAAGTGTGCTGACTTGGTTAATCTAACCTATCACCCATGCTGCATCATGTTTCTTCTGGGTGAGAGGTAGACCACTTATAAAATCCATGGTGATCCGATCCCATTTCCATTCAGGTATGCGTATAGGCTGTAGCAAACCTGATGGAACTTGATGTTCTGCCTTGACTTGCTGACATGTCAAGCATTTAGTCACATAGTTAGCTATGTCCTTCTTCATACCAGGCCACCAATACTGAAGCTTCAGATCATGATACATCTTTGTACTTCCTGGGTGCATAGCATATACACTAGTGTGTGCCTCTTTCAGAATACTGACCTTCAATTCCCCATCATCTGGTACACACAATCTTCCTTTGTAATACAGACACCCATCTGCTTTCACCCCATAGTCAGTTGCTTTTCCCTCTGAGATTTTGTTCATAATAGCTATTAACTTCTCATCTACCTTTTGCCCATCTAAAATCTGCTGTAGCAGGTTTGGCCTCACTTGCAACTCAGCCAAAATAGCTCCATCTCGAACCAAAGATAGACGGGCATTCAATGACCTCAAAGCTGTCATGGATTTTCTGCTCAAAGCATCAGCAACTACATTTGCCTTCCCAGGATGGTAGTCAATTACACAATCATAGTCCTTCAAGAACTCAATCCATCGCCTCTGTCTAAGGTTGAGCTCCTTCTGAGTTGGCAAATATTTCAGACTTTTGTGGTCTGTGTAAATGTAGCACTTTTCACCATACAAGTAATGCCTCCATATCTTCAGTGCGAAGATAATTGCTGCAAGCTCTAGATCATGGGTAGGGTAATTTTGTTCATGTGGCCTTAGCTGCCTGGAAGCATAAGCGACCACCTTTCCCTCTTGCATCAATACACACCCTAACCCATTATGTGAGGCATCACTATAGACCACAAAGTCCTTTCCTGACACTGGCTGTGTTAACACTGGTGCCTCTGTCAACATAGCCTTCAACTTCTCAAAACTGGTCTGACACTTGTCATTCCAGTCAAATCTGACATTTTTGTGTAACAACTTGGTTATTGGAGCAGTTATTAGGGAAAATCCCTTCACAAATCTTCTGTAATACCCAGCTAGCTCCAAGAAGCTTCTGACCTCAGTTGTATTCCTGGGAGGCTTCCATTCCATCACTGCTTCTATTTTCTTGGGATCCACCCTAATCCCATCAGCTGACACTATGTGTCCAAGGAATGCAATCTCATTCAACCAAAAGTCACACTTGGACAACTTAGCATACAGCTTCTTTTCTCTCAGGGTTTGTAGAACAATCCTCAAATGCTCATCATGTTCTTCCCTGGTCTTGGAATACACCAAAATATCATTAATAAAGACCACTATGAACCGATCTAGGTATGGATGGAAGATACGGTTCATAAGGTCCATGAATGCCGCTGGTGCATTTGTTAGGCCAAAGGGCATCACCAGAAACTCATAATGCCCATATCGGGTCCTGAATGCAGTCTTGGGCACATCTAAATCCTTCACCCTCAACTGATGATACCCTGATCTGAGATCAATCTTAGAAAATACTCCTGCTCCCTTCAACTGATCAAAAAGATCATCAATTCTAGGCAACGGATATTTGTTCTTTACAGTCACTTTATTCAACTGCCGGTAATCGATACATAGCCTCAAAGTCTCATCCTTCTTTTTTACAAACAGCACTGGAGCTCCCCATGGTGACACACTGGGGCGTATGAACCCCTTATCAAGCAATTGAGTTTTCAACTCCCTCAATTCCGTGGGTGCCATCTTGTAAGGAGCAATGGAAATGGGTGTTGTAGCCGGCACTGTCTCAATAGCAAATTCAACTTCCCTTTCTGGTGGCAAACCAGGTAATTCTTCAGGAAACACATCTGGGAAGTCTTTTACTGTGGGTATATCACTAAGGTTTGGCTTAGCCTGCCTAGTATCCACCACATGTGCTAGGTAGGCTTCACAGCCTTTTCTCATCATTCTTCTTGCAATTGTGGCTGAGATAACATTGGACAGGAAATCTGTCCTTTCACCCACAACAGTGATCTCATTACCCTCAGAAGTTTTCAGAGAAATTCTCTTCAATTTGCAATCAACCATTACCTGATGACGTGACAACCAGTCCATTCCCAAAATCACGTCAAACTCGTGGAAGGGCAACTCAATCAGGTCTGCCAAAAATTCATACCCTTGAATCCTTAACGGGCAACCCTTGTACACTTTGTTTACTACTACACTGTGGCCCAATGGATTAGTGACCAGAATGTCTTGGTCACTCTCCCCTACTAGTATCTCCCTTTCTACAGGTAAGTTGATGCAGATATATGAATGAGTGGATCCTGGATCCACCAATGCATGCACAGGTGTATTGTAGAGGGAGAACGTACCCCTGATGACGTCCAGGGCATCTTGCTCCTCCTGAGCTCTAATAGCATAAGCTCTTGCTGGTGGTCTGCTGTCAGGCCTCTCTGCTGGCTCAGATGCAGGCCTCTGTGATGGTCCAACAGCCTCAGATTTACCAGATTTCCTACCCCTCTGTGGTGCAGGAGCAGGTCTGTCTGCTTGTGTTGGAGCAGCTGTAGTAGTTCTGCGTGGACAGTTCCTTAACTGATGCTCTGTTGACCCACACCTTAAGCAGGCACCAGTCACTCTCCACGACTCCCCCTTGTGCCACTTGAGCGGTGTGGACATGCGAGAAGATGTTAGGGCTGGTCCCTGAACCCCATCCACAGAGGCGCCCGATGGTGTGGGTGACCTCTCCTAGGGGTAAAGCGTGGCTGGGCCCCTGAGACTGACCCTGACCTTGTGGTTGCCCTGAACTCTGTGCAGGTGGACCTTTGAACTTCTTCCCAGGTGCAGGAGATGAGCTAGACTGACCCGGTCCCCTCTTCTGCTGTCTCTCCCTTCTGGTCTGCTCACTTATTCTTACTTTTTCAACCTTTATTGCAGCTTCCACTAACTTGGTAAATTCTGTGATTTCCAGGGCAGTGAGCTGGATCTTTATGTTGTCATTTAGTCCCTCTTCAAATCTCTTACATCTTTCAGCTTCATTAGGGACTATCTCCCTTCCATAGCGGCTTAATCGGACGAATTCTTTCTCATACTCAGCCACTGACAACTGTCTCTGCCTCAGGTTAATAAACTCTCTTCTTCTCTCTTCCAGGTATACAGTACCCACATATTTCTTCTTGAATTCGGAGAGAAAGAAGTCCCAAGTTATAGCTTCTGGCTGCACTTCACTGGATACTGTGTCCCACCATTCGTAGGCATCATCTTGCAACAAAGATATGGCAGCTTCCAGGTTTTGCTCTGGAGTGCAGTGGAGTTGTTTTAGAACTCTGCACCTGCTCAACCAATTCTACCGCAATGAGTCATCTTCTCTCTTGCCATAGAAGTCCACTCCAAACTTTCTTAGCCTTTCCAGTGTGATTTACTGCTGTCTTTGGTGGTGGTGGTGGTGCTGGCATTACCCCGGCCATTTGTCTAAAGAAATCAGCCATTTGCTGGAACATGGCCTATGGAGGCTGAGCAGGCTCTGCTTGAGCTGGTGGAGCAGATTCTCTCATGACTCTCCATTTCCTCCTCGACTGCCCTCTGAGATGAAAGGTCCATATCCTATTTAACAAAGACAAACAGATCTGCGTTAGTGTCACCTCGACTCTTACAAATGCAATGCATGGTATGGACTCAATCTAGGCCCAGAAACGCCTAAACCGTGCTCTGATACCACTAAATGTGACACCCCTTACCCGTGTACAGTATACCCGAGTAAGTAATGCCACACGGTGTACCGGCACACTCTAATATACCTTAATTAATTTATATCATGCTTTTGAATATGATTTGTGAAATATAATTTATTTAAGCCATTTATCAAAATTATTATTTATTTGAGGTTCCAAAAATTTTAAAGAAAATCCGACGGAGTACCGCTAAAAATGGAGAAAATAGTTCTTCGGAACCTGTTAAAACACTTCCAAATAATTTTCCAAACAATCCCAACTTCAATTCATTAACAGAGTCTCAATATCAAAATCTCACATTGTTCAGTTCCAGTTCTCAATCATCATTTCTCAGGGTTCTCATATATAAACAACAATTAAATACTCAAATTACTTCCATACATAACCATAAATCTTTATTATTTACATGAACCTCAAAATACATTACATAAATCCAAATACATATGAGAAAATAAAAATTTAATTACAAAATGACAAAATGACACCTAGTGCCCTACCAATGCACTGCAGGTAGTGAGGTGACACGGACACTGTGCAGAGCTGCAAGATGAACTCACCCAGTCTGCGGTCTACTGGGCTCACGATCTGTATCTCCAGAACCTACGCGTGGCAAAAGCAACGCGCTAAGCAATAATGCTTAGTGGTGCAATAATAAAATAAAAGAAATAGCAAGAAAATAGATATGTAGTGAATGTATATGTTTCATTTGTTTTGAATTTGTATATCATTAACTTTGTCCACTTTAATTCATTTGGTTGCCCAAGTAACCTACACTAGGCATCGATGGATAAACGGGTAAACTGGCACTGGGTATCAAGTACCTCGGGCCGTCACACCATCGGTCACATATGCATCTCCCGGTGTGCAACAGAACAGCTAACAAGCTGTAAATAATATCAGGCACAAGGCCAAATCTCAATACAAGGTCAGAATGGCTAAAAACCATAAAATCACAGAATGACATATTGCCATGTGCGGTACTGCTAACTAAACCCTGTTGGCATGCCAAACTATCCAAACCAATCTTGTTAGGTATACTAGGGCATTTGAAACTTTTAAATTCTTCAATTTGTGAATTTCAAGTTTTTGGTGTCACTATTCACCTCATTGGTCAACAAAAATGTTGACTTTTGGATAGAAAATATGTACATTGACTTTGGCACTCCCAATATACCACATTTGGCATTCAAAACTTGTTGGCATTGAGCATTTATACCATTTCAAAGTTTAAACCAAGGGAAGCAGAATTTTCAGTTTTTGTAACTCAACTTTACTGTTCCATTGGACACTGTTTCAGTGGGAATTTGAAGAAATGGCAAACATGAAAGTTGTTCCTTATTTTGTCTAGTTGAATTTCCTTTTTTGAATCACTCCATTTGGAGTTTTGTAGCTCCAGATATGGTCCAAAAACCACAGCTGGCCGGATTTCCATTCTGCAGAAATTACCACATCTACAGTAACATGAACAGTAACGGAATTCACTTTTTTGGATGGGTTCTGGCCATAATTTGGGGCAGATTCCTTCATGAAAGTTGTTTGTCTATGTCTTAACTTGTTTCTGTAAAAATTTCAGGTCAATTGACCATATCTACAGTGAGTTATGGCCAAATGAACAATTACTGTTCATTTGGTCAATTCTGCAGGTGCTGTTGCAGGGTATCCGGATTGGGGCCAACTTTTGGTCCTCTTGCTTTGGTCTTTTGGGCATGGTTTCTTCTGCAAAAATGTGCCATTATAAGCCTAGTTTCATGTCCAATTGGCCAAACACCAATTGGACCTACACAGCCAAAGTTATGGCTGTGTAAGTGGACTAAAATTTCAGTCACTCTGCTGCTATCCTTAGCCAGCCTACACATTCACTTGGCCATGCTATATTTCAGTCCAAATTGTGGTCAACTTACCTAAAATGGTCACTAATTGACCATTAAAATGTTCTCTAGCAATTTCCTAAGCCAAGTCAAATTTTCACTTTTCAAAACCCTAGTTTCCATTTCAATTCACCCATATACCTAGTTAAGCACTTTCATTCATTATATATGTGTATATACACCTTAAGCATAATCTTTAATTCATTCTAAGTCCATTAAAACCATCACAAACACTCCACCTTTGTTCCTTCCTTAGGGCAGCCGAAATTGATGCCATACACACACATAGTTTTTATTCATTTTAGTTACAAATTCTTACTTATTTCAAGTCCCTCAACATAGAAATAAAGAGCTTTAGGTGTATATGTGCACTAACCTCTTGTAGGCAGATTTTTCCAAGCCCCAAACTTCACTTTCTTTCTTCTTCTTGGCTGCCAAGAGGTTTTGCAAGGTGCAAGGACAAATTTTAGTGAAAGGTCTCTAGGGTTTTAGGGTGAAATGAAGAGGGAATTTGAGCTTTGGATTGAAAATCAATGGAGGTTTGGCTATGGGAAAAGAGGGAAACGGCTGCTCTTTCATTTGGGGAAGAAACATATTGTTTTTTCCTTTTTTTGGTGTTTTTTGTCTTCTTTTATCACTTACTTAAGTTATGCTTTAATGTGATTGGTGGGAATTCCTTTAAATGACATCATATGATGTCAAAATTGACATTTATTCTCATTTTCTTTTCTTTTCTTCTCTACTCAATTTCAATTTAATTTTTAGTAATGTTTATTCATATTTTATGTCATATTAATTATTTACTTAACTGGACAAGTCGGCCAAAAATCACCTCTGAAGGCGAAATGACCAAAATGCCCTCCGTTTGGCTTAACGGGTCAAAATTGTCTGTACCGATTGAAAAATTTTTCTAGGTATTTTCTTGGCATTCTAATGCCATGGGAACCTCAATGACCCTTCTCTGGAGTTCCAAAAATTATTTTATAATTTTTCCCCCGGGTCTAGGGCTCCTCGTTGCGAGAACCGCAACTTCCCTCTGGTTTACCCATCGCTTGGGCACCGGCTCGTTTAACTTGGTTGTATTTTATTTCTAAAATTTTTACTAAATTTTTCTTATTAGTATTTGAGTTAATTATGGTTCCTGACTTTAGTTTAAATATTTTTCCGGACATTCTAGCTGTCCGGACCGACACCGGTCACTTGAACAGTAGAATGTACGGAGTTGCTACCGGGAGGGTGTTACAACTGCTTCTCCCTCAAAGTCTGTAATACTATCCTTAAGTGCTTGTCGTGTTCCTCTGTATTCTTTGAGTACACCAAAATATCATCAATGAACACCACAACAAACTGGTCCAAATATGTCCTGAAGATAGTGTTCATTAGGCCCATAAAAGCAGCTAGAGCATTAGTCAACCCGAATGGCATTACCAAGAACTCATAGTGGCCATACCGAGTCCTAAAGGCAGTTTTAGGAATACTTTGCTCCTGCACCCTCAACTGGTAGTAGCCTGATCTCAAGTCAATTTTGGAGAATACAGTTGCATCCTTCAACTGGTCAAACAAATCATCAATCCGTGGCAGAGGATATCTATTCTTTATGGTCACCTTATTCAACTATCTGTAGTCTATGCATAGGCGGAGAGTACCATCTTTTTTCTTCACAAATAATACTGGTGCTCCCCAATGTGACACGCTAGGGCGGATGAAACCCTTATCTAATAATTCCTGCAATTGTACCTTCAGCTCTTTCAACTCAGCAAGT
Organism: Hevea brasiliensis; assembly: GCF_030052815.1. NCBI lineage: Eukaryota > Viridiplantae > Streptophyta > Magnoliopsida > Malpighiales > Euphorbiaceae > Hevea > Hevea brasiliensis. The sequence continues at coordinate 60,395,814 of NC_079499.1, read as the reverse complement.
GCCATCCTATAAGGAGTGATGGAGATTGGCTCCACACCAGGCATAGTCTCAATTTCAAACTGCACCTCTCTTTCCGGAGGTAATCCCGATAATTCTTCCGGAAAAACATCCGGAAAATCCCATACTGTAGGAATATCTTTAAGATCTGGACTCCCCACCTGGGTGTCTATCACATGAGCTAAGCTTCACATCCCTTTCTAATCATCTTTCTAGCAAGTGCAGCTGAAATGATGTTGGATGGCAATAACTGCCTCTCCCCGTGTATCACTACATCTGCATACACGAGAAGACCAAAAGTGACTGTCTTCAGTTTACAGTCTATCATGGCGTGATGCCTGGCTAACCAATCCATGCCTAAGATGATATCATAATCTCGGAAGGGCATGTCAATTAAGTCTGACAGGAATGTATGTCCTTGGATCACCAAAGGACAATCCTTATAAAATTTGTTCACCTTAACCTCTTGTCCTAAAGGACTAGTCACTAGCACATCATAATCCAATTTCACACAAGGAATAGCAATAGAGCATGCAATACTGGCACTAGCATAAGAATGTGTAAAACCAGGGTCAAACAGCACATAAACATCCCTATCAAAAATGGAGAAAGTACCAGCCACAACATCTGATGTCTCAGCTTCATCCCTCTGGCACATGGTGTACACCCTAACTGGTGCACCACTCTGCTCTGGTTGGCTCACTGTGCCCTGACTACCAGAAGTGTTACCTCTACCCCTGCCTCTGCCTCTACTAGTTGTCTGTTGTCCTCTAGAAGCAGAACCTTGAACAGATCCCTGAGTGGTAGTAGGCGGTCTAGATCTGCGGGCACTAGTGCAATCTCTAGCAAAATGTCCACTTCCACCGCAGTTGTAACAGGCTCCTATGGCCTTATAACATACTCCTCCATGAGTCCTGCCACAAGTTTCACAAGCACGGGTAGGAAAGGAACCCCTAGATGTCTGCTGTCCGGATCTAAGTGGCCTCTGCCCTGAGAATGTTCCCCTACTAGATCCTCTGTTACTTGGTCTCCCAAAGCTCTTCCTCTTACCCGAATTGTTACTTGGACTTTGACCTGTAGGCTTACTACTTTTCTCTTTTTCAGTGATTACCTTCTCAAATGCCCCTTCCAGTTCTATCCTTTCCAATTCAAGGGCCTGTGATATCAACCCAGAGAAGTTGTCATGTCGAAACCCAACCACTTGTAATCTCAAACTAGGCCTCAAACTGACCTCAAACCGTTTGCATCTGTCTCTACTGGTAGTGAGTAGGCTTCCAGCATAGTGGCTGAGGTGAGAAAAGTCTCTCTCATACTGCATTCTGATCTTGTTCCCTTGCTTCAAACTAAGAAACTCCTGTAGCTTCATATCCACATAGGCATCAGAACATACTGCCTAAACTCCCTTAGAAAGTCATCCCATGTCAAGATCAAGTGGCTCAGCCAAACTGTGGGGAATGGTCTTCCACCACTCATATGCATTTCCATGCAGCAAGGAAATTGAATATTCAAACTTCAACTCATCTGTGCAGTGCAATTTCTTGAAGATCCTCTCCATCCGTTCTAACCATTGCTCAGCTTCCAATGGGTCCACTGTACCCTTGAACTCTGTTGCCCCATACTTCATTAACTTGTCATATTGTCTGGTTGGGGATGGTGGTTGCACTGGAGGTGCTTGCACAGGAGCTTGGACTGGTATATTGCCAGCCATTTGCTGAAATAGTGCAGCCATCTGCTGAGCAAACTGAGTAGGAAACTGCATGGGTGGGATGGGTACAGCCGATCCATTGGCATTCTGAGGAGCTGGGGCTTCCCCTTGTACCTCAGCTGCTACTGATTGCTCTACTGTGTGATCACCCTCTTCCATATTGAATCACAAGGAATTCTACTCCCTGAGCAACCAACACAAGGAGATTTTCTTCCATTAGTCCATATTTATGATGTAATGTACTATATGTATCAATAATGACAATTGAGCAGTTGTACTTATCAAAAATTTTCAAACATGCAATTTCAAAACTTATATAAAAACCAAAGCTCTGATAGCACTAAAACATGTCACACCTTATCCCTTGTAAGGCATGACATGTTCCCGTAGCATGCCTAATGAATCACCGAACTCCACCTACCGATAAACCATTAGTTATGCTACAAAGGATTTTAAAACAAACCATAGCTTTTTATCTTATCAATTCTTTTGCAGAAAACTGTATGAGAATAGTTAAAATTCCATGCAAACATTGATTGGAAATAATGATAGACTAAATATTGCAAAAGTTACATTTTCATAAGTCTCAAAGTAAAATACAAAATAATTATAAACTCAAAATGTGATAGCAATGCAATGTTTTTAAATACAAACTGCTCAATGTCCGTACATCCATGCATATAGGTACAAAATACATCAAAAGAAAATTACAGGGGTATGACTACAAAATATACCCACAAACAATACCAAAATGCTGCTTCCAAGTCTCTCACTTGGCAGCCTTCTCCTTTCCCTTACCTGCGACAGCATAAAGAAGCTATCGCTGAGTATATCACTCAGTGGTGCACAACTAATAACTTTAAAACTTAAAGTAAAACATAATTTGTCAAAGCATAATAAATCACATTTTTCTTAAGCATGAAAACTTCACAATAGTTCTAAGTTCATAAGAGCCATTTATTGGAATAACATTTCAAATGAGAAATCACACTTCATAAATCACAATTCACAAAGCATTAGTGTTGCCAACATCAACACACAGTTCAGGCCATGACACAAAATTTCACGATCAGTGCCGTGTTGTACACCACGACAAAGCAATCTCAACCTCACTAACCGTTATTAATGAGAGAAGGGCTAGCTAGCTAATGAGTACTCATATAGTCTTACCCCACTAACCGTTATGAATGGGAGACATAATCAATATCAATTACCAACCCCAAGTAGCAGTTACTACTGGGGAGTTCCGAAAGGGACTGTCATGCTAACTGTGGTTTCAAAGCAGTTTCCAAAAATTTTTCATTCAACATTCACATTTATAAACCAATAAATACATTTAAATTCATCATAATATCCAAATAAAGGTAGTAACACCTAAATTTCTTAAATGCAAGAGAAAAACCATATTTCAGTCAAAGTAAACTTGTTCAAAACAAACTCATTCAATTTAACACATTCCAAGCAATTTACAAATTTAAAAATGAAGAAAATGTTAGTTGTGCACAAACCTTCAATGCTCTCCTTTATTGTTACCTACTTCTCCTTGTCCGTTCCAACTTCTTTTTCTACTGAAAATACACAAATAGAATACCTTAATACCAATCTCAATTGCTGCCAAGAACTCATTATATGCATATCTAATGCATCCCAAGTTAGCTTTGAAAATTTTAGAATATTTTGGTTTTGGGACAGCTTGGTGCCCTAATCTTTGAACCCAATTTTTACCTAGTTTCGATCATAATTTGGTGAGGTGTTCTTCATGAAAATTGTTCATTTAGGTCTTAACTTTATTTTCCTTTTTGAATCGCCTAATTCGGAGCTGTGTAGCTCAAGTTATGCCCAAAAAACCATTACTGTTCACATCACTGTTCATGCTGCAGATTTTGTTCTGGCAGATTTATCGATCCAACTTCGTTCAGCAATTTGACCAAGTTAAGTGCATAATTTGGTCTAATGTTCTTCATATGAAATATTCTAGAGAGAGTTATAGCCTTGCAAAGTTTACTGTTCATTTGGTCAATTTTAGGTGCCCAGATTCTGGCAGATTCAGTGACTGAATTCGTTTAGCAATTTGATTGAGTTAAGTTCATAATTTGGCCTAACATTCTTCATATGAAATATTCTACTATGTCTTAGGTTTCCATCGGTTTAAGAATCGCCTAAATCGGAGTTTTCTAGAGAGAGTTATAGCCTTGCAAAGTTTACTGTTCATTTGGTCAATTTTAGGTGCCCAGATTCTGGCAGATTCGGTGACCCAAATTCGTTTCGCAATTTGATTAAGTTAAGTTCATAATTTGGCCTAAAATTCTTCATATGAAATATTCTACTATGTCTTAGGTTTCCATCGGTTTAAGAATTGCCTAAATCAGAGTTTTCTAGAGAGAGTTATAGCCTTGCAAAATTTACTGTTTATTTGGCAATTATGCAGTTTTGCAGATTCAGTAACTCAACTTTGCTCAATAATTTGATTGGGTTAATGGCATAATTTGGTTTGTATTCTGCATGAAAGTTTTAGGTCTATATCTCATCTAACTACTGGTAAAATTTCAGGTCATTTTGACCTGCCTTGCTCGAGTTATGACCCAAACACGATTACTGTTCATGTGTAATGTTCATACTGCAATTTTTCAAGTTTGGTCAGTTTGTTCACTAGGTTTTAATCACTTTTTGGGCATGCTTCCTAAATGAAAATTGTGTCATTTAGTGCCTATTTTCAGTCTCAATTGGTCCCATACCAATTGGACTTGTAAAAATTCATTTTTGGTCCCTCAAAGTTGACTTTTGGTCATGCTTCATACCCAATCCGAATTTGGCTTTGATTTAAACACTTCTCACACACTTAATTAGGTCACAAATGGCCATTTCTTTCCTTAAACTATGTCAAAGACATCATTTAGCACTTCTTCATATTTTTGGTCTCTAAACCCTAATGTTCAAAACCCTAATTTTTCTCCCATTTGGCCAAAACCCTAGTTTAGGTTCCATATATGTTTTTTTTCATTTTCTTTTGAAATTTCATCATAAATTAACTTCATTCAAAGCTTATACAACTAATCTAAAATGAAAAGAAAATTACCTCTTGTTGATTTCTTTCCAACTTCACTTTTCTTCCAATTCTTGTTCTCCTTGCTTTTAATCTCTCAATCAAAGATCTCTTTGATGTTTTCTTTTAGTGGGCTATGGAATTTATGAAGGGAATTTAAGGGAATTAAAACTTGAGAGGGGAAATCAATGAGGGGAAGAAGTGGAAGAAGAAGAGAAAAAGAGAGAGAGGGAAAGAGAGAGAAGAGAGTGGTGGCCTCTTATGAAAAAAAGAAATAAAGAAGACATTTTTCTTCTTATTTATATATATATATGTATATATGTATATATTTATCCCCAAAATTAGCTTATTAAAATTATAAATTTTAATTGTGCCATAAGGATAATTAAACTTAAATTTTTATTCCCCCCCCCATTTTTTTTACTTAATTTTTCCTTTTAATTAAATAATTAAATTTAACTATCAAAAGCCCATAAGTCTTTCATTTTAATTTTGTCATAATGGAAATGAAAGTTTAAGTTTTCATTTCTTAAATTTTCCCTTACATATTTTTACTTGAATTTTTCTTCAATTTTTACCCCATAATTCAATTCATTAATTTTATTTAATTTAATTGACATTTTAGTCAAAAGTCAACTCTTGAGGTGAATTGACCAAAATGCCCCTCATCGGGTCATAATCCTTCTTTTTATAATACCCGATGAGTCCTTAGTTTTTTTTTTTCTTTGTTCACTATAATTTTTATTGTGTCTATCTCAATTAATTTCTATTTATTTTTGGTCCTCAAGGTGTCTTCGAATAGTATTAGTCACGGACCAAAAATGGTACTATTTATAACTCGGAGGTTCGGGGTGTTACACTTACGGATTAGTCTTGCATTAAGTTAGTGAGAATAAGAATGGATTTAAAAGCGAGTAATGGTGATTCTAAAATGATATCTTATGCAAAAATTATTTAAAAGAGATTATTTATTTTAGTTGGTTTATATTTTTATGCTTTTCCTTATTTCTTGAAATTTAATATCTATTTCTATAGTTTGATGGGAATATTTCAAATGTCCATTTATGATTTGGTAAATTTTAACTATTGATTAATGTCATTTAAATACATGATTTGTATTATTGAAAACATTGACTTTGATTTTATGAATTATGAAGAAAATGAATATTTTCAATTTCGTTGTTATGATTTTGTTGAGGTATAGAGTATTACATTTTAAATTATTAGTTATGCACCACTGAGTTCATCACTCAGCTATAGCTTTGTATGCTATCGCAGGTGAAAGTAAGGACAAAGCAGCTGAATGAGATCACTTGAAGCTGTGACTTGAAGACGTGTGGAAATAAATTTTGAGTGTATTGTAGGTATACCCTTATACATTAGATTTTGATGTAATCATATAATTATTTATATGTAAGTACATTCAAGCAGTTGTATAAACTCTTTTGTAATATTATTTTTAGAATGTAATCAAATGCAAATTATTCTAATATTACCTTGAGTCTTTAATTACTTGTATATTTTTGTAAAATTAATTTCTTTCTGAGTATTGTAAAATATGAATTAAATTCTTTATGATAGGTTTGATTGAGATTGGACTGGGATATTTCTGTAAATTTTTTTTAGGTGAATTAAAGAACTATTTTCACCTAGTTTTAACTGTAATCATTTATGGTAAGAAAGAATTCTGATAACATTAAGAGTTGATATCATATCTCATTGCCAATTAGTGATGAGCCTAGTAAGTCACACACATACACAAGTTAATCACCAAGTTAAATGTGATTTAATTGTTTAATTAAAGAGTTTAATTGATTAATTAAATAGGTTTGCTTTGCAATGAGATTGCAAAGTCCCTAGCATGGCTTGAAACTAAATCTAGGTTATTAGATGTATAGTACAAGTTAAATTTATATTTAAAGTATTTATATATGGATTTAATTGTGAGAAGTTAATTACTAAAGATTAATTAATTAATTTATATTTGATATAAATTGATTTGAAGAGGAGAAATAATGATTTTGGGTTGAGAACTCAAAATTATTACATAAAGTAATTTGGTCATTTCACATGGTGACATGTGACACCATGAGATGGTGACACATGGCATCATATAAGTTTGCCATTTTTCGTCCTATCATGCAAGGTGATCAAAGTCAAAGTTAAGTCTAGCTTTGAAACTTGGCTTAATGTGATTAGGTCAATTAAAAATAAGATGCAATGTGGTGGTGACATGTGGCATAGGGTTTAAGTGACTTAATAACCTAAGTATAAAAAAGGAAAAGAAAGAAGAAACAAATTATTCTTCTTCTTCTCTAAAAGTGGAAGGCCCAATGAGTTCACCATCTTCCCTCTTCTTTTCTCACTCAATTCATTCAAAGAGAATAACCCAAATTCCTTTGAATTAAAATTGCTAGAAATTATTTCTAGTGTCCTATACACACATACAACCTCTCTAAAGGCAAAAACCCAAATTATAATTGGTTGGCAAAGGCTTCAGAAGCTGATTTGGGGGCTACCCATTGGTGATCTTGGTGTGGACAAGCTAGAGGGATAACACTTGGGGTCCTAGGTGCTTTCTAAAGGTGCCAATTGCATCCATAGTGCATCAAAGAGGTTAGTGCTCAAACTCCTCGTTTAAACTAGGGTTTAAATGAATTAATTTGTTAAGTCACAATCTTGAATGACAAACATAGATCCTAATACATATTAAAAGTGTTTTAATATGCAATTGAGCATTGAAATTAATTAGGCACATAAAAGATATGGCATGATGCATGTAATCCTAGAAGAAAATTTTTGAAATTCAATGCCCTAATGAACTAATCACCATCCTTCCGCTCCTTCAATTGGTCTCAGAGCTACTATATTTGCCATTAGGTTTGTTTATGAGATTTAATTATGTGATTTGATCAAATTATGATTGATCTAATGCTGGTTGGATGCATCAAAGAGGTGGCGGCATCAAGAGAATGAAGCTAACCTCAATGGTGCGCATGGTTTCTTGGATTCAATATACAATTGTTGTATATCTTTAGGCCCATATCTAATTAAATTATTTAATTAGGAATTTTAATCACACAATTAATTGATTGAAAATTGTTTTCAAGGTATTAAATTTGGAAAGAGTTTCTAAATTTAAATTTATTTGAATGAGATTCAAATCTGAATTTTTAAATTTGTTTGAATGAGATTCAAATCTGAATTCTTAAATTTGTTTGAATGAGATTCAAATCTGAATTTTTTAGTTGAATATGAGATATTCAATTTAATTTTAGTATGTAAGTTTTGTTTAATTGTTAAATGGTAATATGCATGATGGATGATCATGAACAATAAAAGACCAATGTAATTGGATTTATTTCTTTTATTTTCTTTGGGTTGTAAAATAATTAATTTTTATTTTAGTGGCATGTATTATAAGTGTTATAATAATTTGGGTTGTAATTTCATTTATTTGAGGACATTAAATTCCATGATCTTATAATTTCACCTTGGTATGCCAAGGTTTACAATGTAATTGATTGCAAGAAGTTCAAAGAGGTCAAAAGCATTGGTGGAACCAGTGAGAGGAAATCAAGATCAAGTGTTGATTATGTACTCCTTCAGCAACTCTTGTAAAATGAATAAATGAAATGCACCTAGGAATGCCCTGATTCAATTCTTGGTGGCTCAGAATTGAATCCCTTAGAAAGTCTATGATCATACCATATTAATTATTTATCCATGTATGCATGAGATGTATGGGAATCTGTGCAAGTATATGATATATGCATGCCAAATGGATAATATGCAAAGTGAGACCATAATAGTAATTAAGTCGAACACTAAATCTTCCAAATAAATGGTTAAGTTGGAAATGGTATAATCAAAGTAATTATATCATGGGCCCTCCATTGAGGTAATTATTTTAAGAAATTTTAAATACTTGCATGTGATGCATTTAATTTAAGAGATTTTCTTAAGGATAATTGTTAAGTATGAGATGTTGTAAATATGTAAATAGTTGATGGCCAATAATGGATGTGCCTGAGGACATTCAATTTATTTGCATGTTTACTGGCTCAATTGGATCAACTTAACTAATGCAAGATAAATCAATAATGGATGTGCCTGAGATTTTGAGCATTAGGGGCTAGATGAATGATTGAACCTCACATGAGATGTGATGGCCAAGGAGTTGCTCACTTATAGTTTATTGTAATTCCAATAATGGATGTGCCTGAGGATGATCAATAAGACTATAAAAATTCAATCACCTACTAGAAATCCATCCAACTAGGATTTCCGTTTCCTACTTTGGAAGTGTAGAATTCGCCAAGTTAGTGGGAGGGCCAATTTGATTAAAAGACCATAATCATTTTGGTTAATTACTTGATACATTTACTAATTAATCTAGTTATTTTTTCCAGTTAATTTTCTGATAAAAAATGAGCACATAACAACCACCACCATCCAATATCCTTGCGAGCATACTTGATCACAATAGGTTAACGGGACCTAATCTTTCTGATTGGCTCAGAAATTTAAAACTTGTCCTAAACCTAGAATGTATTGGATATGTTCTAGACTCAAATGTTTCTAGTCCCTTACCTCCAGAGGCCATGTGACACCCCTTACACATCTACAGTGTAGTCGAGTAAGATATGCCACACAGTGTACCGGAACACCATATTTTATCTCAATTATTTTTATCCTTCCTTAATTTATTTCTTAATGGTTATGAAGTGCAATTTGTGACATTTAACTCATTTAAGTCATTTATTGAAATTATAAATTCATTTGAGGTTCTGAAAATTTAATAGAAAATCCGGTGGAGTACCGGCTAAAAATGGAGAACATAGTTCTTTGGAACCTGTGAAAAACACTTCCTATACATTTTCAATCATTCTCAAACTCCATTATATCAACAAATCTCAATATTTCTCAATAATTCTTCAATTTGTCATTCATTCATTTAACATCATAATCATGTACATTTCATTTATAAACACAAATTTACAAATATTGACATTAATACCAAATTTTATTACATAAGTTTCAATTTATATATGAGAAAATAAAAGTTTGATTACAAACAGTATAAACAGTACAAAATAGCAAAATGGGACCTAGTGTCCTACTAATGCACTGTAGCCTGTGAGGTGACACGGACACTATACAGAACTATGAACGGCCTCACCCAGTCTGTGGTCTACTGGGTTCTCTGTCCAAATTTTCAGTACCTACGCGTTGCAAAAGCGACGTGCTAAGCATAAAGCTTAGTGGTGCCAATAATATAAGAAAATATAATATGCAAATAAAAGTAAAAATTTCCTAGTTATTGTGTTTATAAGAAATAAATAATTACTAACTTATTGTTCATTCGAATGCTAATTGCGTTAGATGATATTAACTCGTTCTATCATTTTATTAATCGTTTTCTTAATGATTTTGAGCTTCTTCTTATTGAAGCCATTCTTATTCTTTATCTTGATATTTAATTTCCTTACTTTCTTTAATAATTAATTCAATTACATTTATACTTTTCCATGCCTATGTAACCTATACAAATTGGCCAGACTGGATAAACGGGTAAACTAGCACTGGGTACCAAGTACCTCGGGCCATCACACCATTGGTCACAATGTGTCTCTCGGTGTGCAGACAGAATGGCTAATAAGCCATAAATGTAACAGCCCAATCCTTCTCCAGTTAGTATTGTCCGCTTTGGCCCATGGGCCTCACGGATTTGTCCTTGGGAGGTTTCATTCCCAAAAGCGCGCTAACCAGGTGAGGAAGGCTCCCACATATATGGCCCAAATCTTTTCTTCCCGTTTCCGATGTGGGACACGAAGTTTCCACCTGGTTGAACAAGCACGTCCCAACCCCATCCCCGGGTCGTGACAAGCCCACGTGCGTCCTCGCACCACACACCGTACTAGAGGGAGTCCAGCTCTGATACCAAATTAATGTAACATCCCTCACAAGCACCCTAACTTATCTTATTCTATTTTTTTTATTTTAAAATATTGTTAAATTTCAAACAGGTGAATATTGAAATACGCCAAACGATAATAAAATAGGGGAAACTCCACTGGTTTCTCCATCAAAAAATAATTAATATTAAATTAAACGAGTTCAAAATTATTAAAAAAAAATAAAGTAAGATAAGTTAGGGTGCTGTGAGGGATGTTACAATAAAAGCAATAAGGCATAAAGCTAAGTATAACATCATAATCAGTATAGCGATAGGCTATCATATCATAGAATGGCATGAAGCCATATGAAGTACTACTATTAAAACCCTATTGGCATGCCAACCTATCCAAACCAATCTTACTAAGTGTACTAGGGCACAATACAAAATTATTGATTTAATTTTCATGTTTTACATGTAAGGTTACTATTCATTTCACTATTTAGGTCAAATTATTGACTTTCCAATGCATAATAGCTACATGAGTCCTAATCACATAAATTTACCACATTTTGGTTCCCAAAAGTGTTAGCATTAGTTGCCAATCCATACTTCTAATCAATGGAGAATAAATCAGAAATTTCAGTTTTTGGGAGCTAGAGTTCACTATTCCATTAGGCCATTCTACAATGAGAATTTGGCCAAGTGTTCTTAATCAAAGTTGTTCTTTATTGTGTCTAGTTACATTTCACATTTTGAATCACTCCATTTGGAGTTTTGTAACTCAAGTTATGGCCTAAATACCATAACTTGCCAGATTGTAATTTTTTCAGAATTTCTGGGCAAAATCAATTCTGTAGTTTTTATACACTGAATATAAGTGAGTTTTTGGACAGGTTATGGTCAAAATTTAGGTTTGTTTTCTTCATGAAAGTTGCAGGACTATGTCTTAGCTTTCTATCGGTATAAAATTCAGGTCAATTGCACCTTTCTACAATGAGTTATGACCAAATGAATGAACACTGTTCATTTGGTCACTTTCCAGGGACAGCATATTGGTCACTTGGATTAGGTCAATTTTTAAGGCCACTTAGGTTGGTCTTCTGGGCAAGTTTCCTTCACCAAAATTATGGAATTCAACCTATTTTCACCTAGTTTTATGAGATGCTAAAAATGATTTAGAGAAATCATTTATAGTAAGAAAGAGTTCTGATGATATTAAGAGTTGATATCATATCTCATTGCCAATTAGTGATGAGCCTAGTGAGTCACACACATACACAAGTTAATCACTAAGTTAAATGTGATTTAATTGATTAATTAAAGAGTTTAATTGATTAATTAAATAGGTTTGGTTTGCAATGAGATTGCAAAGTCCCTAGCATGGCTTGAAACCAAATCTAGGTTATTAGATGTATAGTATAAGTTAAATTTATATTTTAAGTATTTAAATAAGGATTTAATTGTGGGAAATTAATTAAAAGAGATTAATTAATTAATTTACATTTGATATAAATTAATTTGAAGAGGAGAAATAATGATTTTAGGTTGAGAACTCAAAATTATTACATAAAGGTAATTTGGTCATTTCACATGGTGACATGTGACACTATGTGATGGTGACACACGGCATCATATAAGTTTGTCATTTGTCTTCCTATCATGGAAGGTGATCAAAGTCAAGGTTAAGTCTAGCTTTGAAACTTGGCTTAATGTGATTAGGTCAATAAAAAATAAGATGCAATATGGTGGTGACATGTGGCATAGGATTTAAGTAACTTAATGACCTAAGTATAAAAAAGGAAAAGAAAGAAGAAACAAATTATTCTTCTTCTTCTCTAAAAGTGGAAGGCACAAAGGGTTCACCATCTTCTCTCTTCTTTTCTCACTCAATTCAAAGAGAATAACCCAAATTTCTTTGAATTAAAATTGCTAGAAATTGTTTCTAGTGTCCTATATACACATACAACCTCTCTAAAGGCAAAAACCCAAATTATAATTGGTTGGCAAAGGCTTCATAAGCTGATTTGGGGCTGCTCATTGGTGATCTTCATGTGGATAATCTAGAGAGAAACACTTGGTTTCCTAGGTGCTTTCTAAAGGTGCCAATCGCATCCATAGTGCATCAAAGAGGTTAGTGCTCAAACTCCTGGTTTAAACTAGAGTTTAAATGAATTAATTTGTTAAGTCACAATCTTGAATGACAAACATAGATCCTAATACATATTAAAAGTGTTTTAATATGCATTTTAGTATTGAAATTAATTAGGCACATAAGAGATGTGGCATGATGCATGTAACCCTAGAAGAAAATTTTTGAAATTCAATACCCTAATGAACTAATCACCATGGCTGCGCTCCTTCAATTGGTATCAAAACAACTATATTTGCCATTAGGATTGTTTACAAGATCTAATTATGTGATTTGATCAAATTATGATTGATCTAATGCTGGTTGGATGCATCAATGAGGTGGCGGCATCAAGAGAATGAAGCTAACCTCAATGGTGTGCATGGTTTCTTGGGTTCAATATACAATTGTTATATATCTTTAGGCCCATATCTAATTAAATTATTTAATTAGGATTTTAATCACACAATTAATTGATTGAAAATTGTTTTCAAGGTATTAAATTTGAAAAGAGTTTCTAAATTTAAATTTGTTTGAATGAGATTCAAATCTGAATTTTTAAATTTGTTTGAATGAGATTCAAATCTAAATTCTTAAATTTGTTTGAATGAGATTCAAATTTGAATTTTTTAGTTGAATATGAGATATTCAATTTAATTTTAGTATGTATATTTTGTTTAATTGTTAAATGGTAATATGCATGATGGATGATCGTGGACAATAGAAGACCAATGTGATTGGATTTATTTCTTTTATTTTCTTTGGGTTGTAAAATAATTAATGTTTATTTTAGTGGCATGTATTATAAGTGTTATAATAATTTGGGTTGTAATTTCATTTATTTGAGGAGATTAAAGTCCATGATCTTGTAAATTCACCTTGGTATACCAAGGATTACAATGTAATTGGATTGCAAGAAGTTCAAAGAGGTCAAGAGCATTGGTGGGACCAGTGAGAGGAAATCAAGATCAAGTGTTGATTATGTACTCCTTCAACAAGTCTTGTAAAATGAATGAATGAAATGCACCTAGGAATGCCCTGATTCAATTTTGCAGTTTTTATACACTGACTGCACATGAGTTTTTGGATAGGTTATGGTCCAAATTTGGGTTTGTTTTCTTCATGAAAGTTGTAGGACTATGTCTTAGCTTTCTATTGGTATAAAATTCAGGTCAATTGGACCTTTCTACACTGAGTTATGAGCAAATGAATGAACACTGTTCATTTGGTCACTTTCTAGGGATAGCATATTGGTCATCTGGATTAGGTCAATTTTTAAGGCCACTTAGGTTAGTCTTCTGGGCAGGTTTCCTTCACCAAAATTGTGGAATTATGTATCTAGTTTCACCTTCAATTGGCCTTGCACCAATTGGAGATACACAAGTTCAGTTAAGGCTCTCCAAACACACTGGACTCTAAGAGTCCAGACTGCAGCACATAAGATAGCCTACCCTTTCCAACATTCAATGACTCAATTCACTTCATATTAAGTTTAAAATTTACCAAATGATCACTAATTGACCATTAAAATGTTCTTACACCATTATAGGAGCAAAACCACAATTTGCTCAAAACCCTAAGTTCTCAATACCTCAATTCATGCATTAACTTACATTTCTTTATCCTAACCATAAGATTAGTGTTCAGGGCAGCTATGAAGCCATTTTAATTCAAATAAATTCATCAAGCCCTAACCCATCTATGGCTGCTAAAATCATGGGATATATATATATATATATATATATATATATATACACACACACACATAATTTTCATTTCTTTTCTTACTAATTCAACTTAAATCATGTTTTCAAACGAGAAATTAAAAAGAAAGATGAGATATTAGGCACAACCTCTTTGGAGAGAATTTCTCCCTTCAATTTCCTTCACTTTCTTTGGTTTTCTTGGCAGCCAAACACCTTCCCAAGTGGTGTAGACAAGTTTTAATGAAGGAGGTCTAAGGTTTTGTGGAGGGAAATCAATGAAAATTAAGAGAGATGAATAAATTTTTTTCATGGAAGAGAGAGAGATGAGAGATTTCTGGCAATGAGAAGGAAATGAGGAAGATGGCTATTTAGTTTTTGTTTTTATCTCATTTTTATTTCATTTTTACCCCTTTATTTAATTTGTCAAATTGTGATTGGGTGTTGGCATTGTAATGACATCTGTGATGTCATAATTCCATATTTCCTTCATTTTCTTTTCTTTTCTTTTCTACTCATTTTCAATTTAATTTTTAGCAATATTTATTTATATTTTATGTCATAATAATTATTTACTTTGTCACACCTTACCCCTCCGTAAGCCATAACATGATCCCGTAGTATACCTAATGAATTACCAAACTTCATCTATTGATAACCCATTAAATATACTACAAGGGATTTTAAACCTTTTTGTACTTCTTTTTACAGTGGTAAGCAGTATTGACAGGTGTTAAATATATATATATTTTTTAACTGAAGTGAACCCAAATAACAAATATGAAGTATCAGTAATTTCTGTAAAAACAGTTCTTCTGAATCTGTTAAAAACACTTCCAATAAAATCATCACATCATTCTCAGTCAACCACCAATATATTCTCAACAATTTCTCAAATGACTTCAGTATCTCCAAATTCAATTCATTTCATATCACACTCAATTCAATGAGAAATGCTCACATTTATTACTGAACATAGTTCATAGATAATTACATCAAAAATATAATTACATGAGTTTATAATATACATTACAGAAGTTTACAAAATACGAAATACCAAAATACCAAAAGTGGCCTAATGTCCTACCAAATGCACTACAAATGTGAGGTGACTCTGGACTCCATGTGCAGATCTGAAAGCTCACCCTGTATGAGCTCTGCTGGACTCCTCAGCTATGTCTCCAGTACCTGCACGTGGCCAAAGCGATGCGCTAAGCAATTCTGCTTAGTGGTGATAATATAAAATAAAATAACTAAAATAAAGTAAATATGTAGAATGTATGTTTACATTTTTTATAGACTTAATTTCTAATATTTATTGTAGTATTATTCGATTAAAATTTGGTAAGACTTATTATCATAGCCCAAGTAACCCATACTAGTTGACTGAACTGGATAAACGAGTAAACTAGCACTAGATACTAAGTACCTCGGACTATCACACCATCGGTCACATTGTGTCTCCCGGTGTGCAACAAAACATCTATTAAGTTGTAATAATTATCAGGGATAAAACCCAAGTATAACAACTCAATCAACTTAGCCAAAGGCTATTATGTCATAGAATGGCAAGTGAGGCCATAAAACACAGAATGGCATGAAGCCATATGCAGCACTGCTAACAGAATCCTATTGACATGCCAACTTATCCAAACTAATCTTGCTAGGTGTACTAGGGCATATTACACTCTTAAGTTTAACAATTCTTGAAATTCAAGTTTTGGTTTTACTATTATATTCATTAGTCAACAAAATGTTGACTTTTACATGGACAATAGGTACATTGGTTTTAATACTCCCAACATACCACATTTTGCATTCTAAAATTGTTGGTATTGGTTGCCAATACCATTTCTAAGCTTAATGTTAATTATTCAAAATTTTCAGATTTTAAGCTCTGTGTTTACTGTTTCATTAGTCATTTTTGTAGTGGGAATTTGGCAAAATAGTCAACATGAAAGTTGTTCCTTATTTTGTCTCGTTACATTTCCTTTTTTGAATCACTCCATTTGGAGTTTGGTAGCTCAAGTTATGGCCCAAAAACCACAACTGGCCGGATTACAAATTTTTCAGATTTTCTAGACTGACCAATTCTACAGTATTTTTAGCAGTGATTGCAAGTCACTTTTTGAATATATTATGGTCATAATTTGGGTTAGGTTTCTTCATGGAAGTTGTAGGTCTATATCTCAGCTTATTTTTGGTAAAATTTCAGGTCAATTGGACCTTTCTACATTGAGTTATGGCCAAATGACTAAATACTGTTCATTTAGTCATTTTGCCCAGGCAGAATGTAGGTCACCTGGATTAGGGTAATCTTTAGGTCAACTTGGTATTGTTTTCTGGGCATAGTTTCTTCATCAAAGTTGTGCCATCATGTGTCTAGTTTCATTTCCAATTGGCCTTGTACCAATTGAACCTCTACAACTCCAGTTATTGCTGCCCAAACATATAGACTCATGCCCAGTCTGGTAAGTCACCAAGGGTAGCCACACTAACCTCAATTTCCACTACACAAACCACTTCATTTCTTGTTTACACATAACCAAATGGTCACTAATTGACCATTAAAACTTACTTTCACCATTACATGATTAAAGGCTCCATTTCATACCCTAACCCTAACCCTAACATCTCAAATCATTAATTTAACTTGCATTTCACCATTTCACTTAAAAGACTAATGTTAAGGTAGCCATACTACCATTTCTAGTTCCATGAAATCCTCAAAACATTACCACATCCAAGGCTGCCAAAATTGTGGGATGGGCATACACATGTTATTTATTAAATTTCTTTGTAATTTTGCACTCAATCATACTCCTTTAACATGAATTTAAAGAGAAAAACAAGTTTAAGTCACTAACCTTTAATGGAGCTAATCTCAAGCTTGTAAGAACTCTTATTTTACTCTTCCTTTTGCTACCAAAAGCTTCACCAAGCTGAAATATCAAGGTTTTATGTTGACACATAGGGTTTTTGTTGAAAGAAAGCTAGGGAAAATGAAGGTTTGGGAGCTTGTTAATGGAGGAGTGAGGGAGGAGAGCATAAGTGACGTTTTGAAGAAGGAAGAGGCTGCTGGTTTGTTTCAAATTTTCTGCCCTCTTTTTTCTATTTTTAATGTATTATAATTGTCTTTAATTACCTCATGCTTACATAAGCATGAAGTAATAAATCCCATAATTTTCATTTTGTTTTCTTTCATTGTCTATTCATTTATAAATAATTTTTCATCAATATTTGTTCATATTTTATGTCATATAATTCACTTACATAAATGGACAAGTTGGTCAAAAATCATCTCTGAAGACAAAATGACCAAAATGCCCTCTGTTTGGCTTAATGAGCCAAAATTGTGTGTACTGATTGATTAAATTTTTCTTGTGTTTTCTTAACATTTTATTGTCATTAGAACCCCAATAATCATTCCCTGAGGTCCCAAAAATTATTTCATGAAGTTTTCCCTAGGTCTCGGGTTGCTAACAGCCTTCACCGTCACTTCCCATTCGCGTTACTCATCCCTGGGGTTTCGGCCTATAAATTTTTCCTTGATTTTTATGAGCATTATTTGGTTTCTTTATAACTCCCCACTTTAGTCTAATTATAATTTCAAACATTCTAGCTGCCCGAACTGACATTGGTCACCGGAATAGTAGACTGTATCGACTAGCTAAAGTAAAGATGTTACAACTCTTCCCCTCTAATAAAAATTTCGTCCTCGAAATTTACCTGATGCAAATAGTTGAGGGAATTGTTGCCTCATCATCTCTTCACTTTCCCAAGTTGCCTCTTCAGTATTGTGGTGCCTCCAAAGCACTTTCACTAGTGGAATTTGTTTATTTCTCAGTTCCTTCACTTCTCGAGCTAGGATTTGTATAGGTTCTTCTGTATATATCAAGTATGGCTGGATTTCAATCTCTTCCATGGAGATGACATGTGAAGGGTCTGAGCAATATCTTTTTAACATAGAAACATGGAATGCATTATGGATCTTATCCAGTTCTGGTAGTAAAGCTAGCTGATAGGCCACTGGTCCCACACGTTCAATGACTTCATATAGGCCAATGAACCTAGGGCTTAACTTACCCTTTCTTCCAAACAGCAGTACTTTCTTCCATGGTGAGACTTTGAGAAACACTTTGTCGCCAATTGCATACTCTATCTCTTTTCTTTTCAAATCGGCATAAGATTTCTGTCTATCTGAGGCAACCTTTAAGTTAGCTTTAATTATCTTTACTTTCTCCTCAGTCTGTTTCACCAGGTCTGGTCCTACCAGCTTATCTTCTCCTAATTCAGTCCAACATACGGGGGTTATACACTTCCTCACATACAGTGCTTCATATGGGGCAATTTGAATGCTAACTTGGTAGCTATTGTTATATGTAAATTCTGCTAGTGGGAGATATCTATCCCAACTCCCCTCAAACTCAATGACACAACTCCTCAGCATATCCTCCTGGATCTATCACATAATTCACATTGTTATTATCATTTCATTAATTTGTAAATTGTGAAAATTCAATTAGGTTCTAGGTTTACCTGGATTACTCGTTCTGACTGTCCATCTGTCTTAGGATAAAAAGCCGTGCTAAAACGGAGTTGTGTGCCCAAGGCTTCTTGCAACTTTTTCCAAAATCTCGATATAAACCTTGGGTCTCGGTCAGATATGATGGAAAGTGGGATTCCATGCAGTCTAACTACCTCACTGATATACAACTCTGCTAGCTTCTCCAGTGAGTAATCAGTCCTAACTGGCAGAAAATGTGTTGACTTTGTCAATCTGTCTATTATTACCCATACTGCATCATGCTTCTTCTGGGTGAGAGGTAGACCACTAACAAAATCTATAGTGACCCGGTCCCATTTCCATTTAGGTATGCTTATAGGCTGTAGCGATCCTGATGGAACTTGATGTTCTGCTTTAACTTGCTAACATGTCAAACACTTAGTAACATAATCAGCTATATCCTTCTTCATACCAGGCCACCAATAATGAGGCTTCAAATCATTATATATTTTTGTGCTTCCCGGGTGCATAGCATAAATACTAGTGTGTTCTTCTTTCAGAGTATTAGTCTTCAATTCCCTATCATCTAGTACACACACTCTTCCTCTGTATTACAGACACCCATCCGCTTTCATCTCATAATCAGTTTCCTTTCCCTCTAGAATTTTACCCACAATAGCCATCAATTTTTCATCGGCCTTCTGCCCATCTTTTATCTGTTGTAGCAAGTATGGCCTCACTTGTAACTCAGCCAAAATAGCTCCATCTTGAGCTAAGGACAGACGGGCATTTAGTGATCTTAAAGCTGTGATGGATTTTTTGCTTAAGGCATCAGCAACTACATTTGCCTTCCCAGGATGATAATCTATCACACAATCATAGTCCTTTAGGAACTCAATCCATCGCCTCTATCTAAGATTGACCTCCTTTTGGGTTGGCAAATATTTTAGACTCTTGTGGTCTGTATAGATGTAGCATTTTTCACCATATAAATAATGCCTCTATATCTTTAGTGCGAAGATAATTGCTGCTAACTCCAAGTCATGAGTAGGGTAGTTCTGTTCATGTGGCCTTAACTGCCTGGACGCATAGGCAACCACTTTCCCCTCTTGTATCAACACACACCCTAGCCCATTATGCGAGGCATCACTATAGACCACAAAGTCTTTTCCTGACACTGGTTGTATTAACACTGGTGCTTCTGTCAACATAGCCTTCAGCCTCTCAAAACTGGCTTGGCACTTGTCGTTCTAGCCAAATTTCACATTCTTGTGTAACAACTTGGTCATTGGAGCAGCTATAAGAGAGAACCCCTTCACAAATCTTCTGTAATACCCAGCTAGTCCCAAGAAACTTCTGACCTCAGTTGTATTTCTAGGAGGCTTTCATTCCATCACTGCTGCTATCTTTTTAGGATCCACTATAATCCCCTCTGTTGATACTATGTTTCCAAGGAAAGAGATTTCACTCATCCAGAAGTCACACTTGGACAGCTTAGCATACAGCTTCTTTTCTTGCAGGGTTTGCAGAATAATCCTCAAATGTTCATCATGTTCTTCCCTGGTCTTGGAATACACCAGAATATCATCAATAAAGACCACTACAAACCGATCTAAATATGGATGAAAGATACGATTCATAAGGTCCATAAATGCTGTTGGTGCATTTGTTAACCCAAACAGCATCACTAGAAACTCATAATGCCCATATCGGGTTCTGAATACAGTTTTTGACACATCTGCATTCTTTACCCTCAACTGTTGATACCCTGATATGAGATCAATTTTTGAAAATACACCAGCTCCTTTCAACTGATCAAACAAATCATCAATTCTGGATAACGGATATTTATTCTTCACAGTTACTTTTTTCAACTGCTGATAATCAATACACAATCTCAAGGTTCCATCCTTCTTCTTCACAAACAGCACCGAAGCTCCCCATGGTAACACACTGGGGCGTATAAACCCCTTATCAAGCAACTCTTGTAATTGAATTTTCAACTCTCTCAATTTAGTGGGTGCCATCCTATAAGGAGCAATAGAAATTGGTGCTGTACCCGGCATTACCTCAATAGCAAACTCGACTTCCCTTTCTGGTGGTAAACTAGGTAATTCTTTAAGAAACACATCTGAGAAGTCTCTCACTGTGGGTATATCACACAGATTCGGTATAGCCTGCCTAGTATCAACCACGTGTGCTAGGTAAGCTTCACAGTCTTTTCTCATCAATCTTCTTGCAACTGTGGCTGAGATAACATTGGACAGGAAATCTGTCCTTTTACCCACAACAGTAATCTCATTACCCTCAGAAGTTTTCAGAGAAATCCTCTTCAACTTGCAATCAACTATTGCCTGATGAAGTGACAACCAGTACATTCCCAAAATCACGTCAAACTCGTGGAAGGGCAATTCAATTAGGTCTGACGAGAATTCATACCCCTGAATCCTCAACGGGCAACCTTTATACAATTTATTCACAACCACACTGTAGCCTAGTGGATTTGTGACCAGAATGTCTTGATCACTCTCCTCTACTAGAAGTCCCCTCTCTACGGGTAGTTTGATGCATATGTATGAATGAGTGGATCCTAGATCCACCAATGCATGCACAGAAGTGTTGTAGAGAGAGAATGTACCCCTGATGACGTCCAGGGCATCTTGCTCCTTCTGAGCTCTGATGGCATAGGCCCTGGCAGGTACTTTGGCGTCTGGCCTCTCAGCTGACTCAGATGCAGGCCTCAGTGATGGACTAGTTGCCTCAGATTTACCGGGCTTCCTACCCCATTATGGTGCAGGAGCAAGTCTGTTAGCTTGTGTTGGAGCAGCTGTAGTAGTCCTCTTCGGACAATTCTTGATCTGATGTTTTATAGATCCACACCGTAAGCATACACCCGTCACTCTCCAATAGTCCCCCTTATGCCACTTCTGACAGTATGGATAGGCAAAAGATGTTGGGGCTGGTCCCCTGAACACCGTCCCTGGAGAGCTGCCCACTGATGGTGTGGAGTAGCCTCTCTTAGGTATAAACTGTGGTCTGGGCCCCTGGGACTAACCCTGACCTTGTGGTTGTCCCAAACTTTGAGCAGGAGGACCCTTACTCTTCTTACTGGGAATAGAAAATGAACTGGATTGACCAGGACCCCTCTTCTGCTATCTTTCCCTTCTATTTTGCTCATTTATTCGGACT